>NC_056743.1:1434929271-1435269271 GCF_019279795.1 Protopterus annectens | reverse complement strand
TATCCATACCTGGACGACTGCCTGTTACAAGCGGACAGCAAGGACAAACTAACAAAAGATTTGAAAAAGGTTATTCACCTACTTCAAGCCCTGGGATACACAGTCAACACAAAAAAGTCAAGGCTGATACCATCCCAAAGGATAACCTTCCTGGGTGCAGAACTGGACACATCAAACCAGATGGCATTCCTCACAGCAGAAAAACAGAAGCAGCTACCACTCTATTTCATGGCATTGGCAACGCAGAACCAGCTTACAGCAAGGAAAATACTGCAAGCCCTGGGTTACATGGCATCCTGCATAATATTAATTCCACATGCCAGACTACATATGAGGAAATTGCAATGGTACCTGAGGAATTTATGGTCTCAGCACAAGCACAGCCTAGAAACCCAAATTCCAATAATTCCATGCCTGAAACAAGAATTCCAGTGGTGGGCCCAGGCCTGTCAATTGAACAAAGGACTGCCCTTCCACAGGCCTCACGCAAGCCAGACTATCACCACGGACGCCTCAGACCTCGGTTGGGGGCACACATGGTGGACAAGTGCATACAAGGCTTATGGACTCAAGACCAGATGAACCTACACATAAATTAAAAAGAGATGCTGGCAGTAAAACAGGCAATTCAGACATTCAGACCATTCCTTCAACAGGGTCATTTGCTGATAAGGACGGACAACACCACAGTTATGTGGTATATCAACAAGCAGGGAGGCACACATTCTTATCCTCTATGCCGGATGGCAATGGACCTCTGGAATTTTGCCCTGAGCTTCAACATTCAGCTCCAGGCCATATTTGTGCCAGGAAAAGAAAACATACTAGCAGACATCTTAAGCAGAACCACCATGGATGCCCACGAATGGATGCTGCATCCAGACATCTTCAGAACCATCACAAGGAAATGGGGACTGCCAGAAATAGACCTGTTCAAGGCCCCACACAACCACCAATTGAAGAAATTCTGCACAAGGACATACCACCCACTTGCTTGGAGGGTGGACTCCCTATCTTTCAGTTGGGAAAACCTGACAGCATATGCATTCCCACCTCTTCCTTTGATGCACAAAGTGCTGCTGAAGATCAAAGAAGATCACCCGAGGATCATCTTGATAGCTCCAGACTGGCCGAGACAACATTGGTACCCACTACTGAGGAGTATGTCCCGGGAACACGCATGGCCTCTACCCCTGCTACCTCTACTGCTAACACAGAACAACTTCAAAATCCTGCATCCAAACTTGAAAACACTGCAACTAGCTGCTTGGAACATTACATAAGGCAAAATAACCCAGATTTATCTCAAAGGGTTAAAGACATTATCTTGGAGGCTCGCAGACCCTCAACAAGGAAAACATTTTCAGCAAAATGGAAAAGATATCTCATTTGGTGTGAAGCAAAAGGATTAGATGCATCATTGGCAAACATAGCTAACATCCTGGAATACTTATCAGAGCTTTTCCACAATGGTCCGTCTTACTCCTCCATTAAGATTCATGCTCAGCAATTTCAGCAGAATACAACATGGATCCTCCAGTCTTTTCTCAACCTCTACTCAGGCAGTTTCTCAGAGGAATTAAAAATGTAAAGCCACCAAGGAAACCACCATTGCCTACATGGGACTTGAACTTTGTGTTAGAAAAGTTAACACTTCCCCCTTTTGAACCAGCAGCAACAGCAGAATTACAGTACTTATCTTGGAAAACTGCATTCCTGCTTGCAATCACTTCAGCCAGAAGGGTTTCTGAATTACAGGCATTAATGGCAGTACAACCCTTCCTTATCTTCCATCAGGATAGAGTGTCCATGAGAACTAATCCTACCTTTATGCCAAAGGTGGTCTCCAGGGTATCATTAAACCAAGCAATACACCTACCAACATTCTTTCCCAGCCCACAGAACAGGGGGGAAAGATTACTGCATACTTTGAATGTGCACAGACAATTGCGCTACTACCTGGACAGAACCAAGAACAATAGAAAAACTGACCAGCTTCTGGTAGCACATGCAACAGGAATGGAAGGAAAAGCAATTTCGAAAGAGACCATCTCAAAATGGATAGGAAATTGCATTAGATTTTGTTACTCTTTCCATGGAAAGGCAACTCCAGAAAACATCAGACCTCACTCCACAAGGGCTACAGCCACTACTACAGCTTTCTTACGAGGAGTGGCTACCAAAGACATATTAGAGGCTGCTACTTGGAGCTCCGTGCATACATTTGCCAAGCATTATAATCTACCTTTATACTCCAGATCCCGAGCAGGTTTTGCCACTGCTGTTTTGCAAGGGATCTTAACTACACCATATACTCTTACTGCCTCCTTAGTGCCTCCTCCCCCAGTTTGGCTATGGTATTCTACCCATTTGTTAGGACTGCAGATGCATCCTTGAAGGACATAGTACAGTTTTGTACCTACCATAAATGTAGATGTCCGAGAGGTATGCATCTGCAGTCAGGATTACCCACCCTCCTTCCCCTCTGTGGTACTCCTAGGGTAATTGCCCATCTTGTAGCTAGCTGGGGGAATCTATTATGGTGTATTTGTTTGTATATATGTATATACATGTTTATCTCTCTTTGCTCTCTATTGTTTGGAAATATTTGCATTTATCCAAATTTAGCCTTCCTAGAGGGCACCTGGCATCTGGGGCAAGAAACACTGAGGAAAATGGTGTCGGCTGATGCCTTTATACCCGCAGAACTGCAGCTATGACATCGGGTGAAGTGCGACATCAGCCGAGGCCAGACCCAGATTTTGGAATCCGGCCGACCGAAGGGCTGCCTGAGGCCAGGACAACCCATTTGTTAGGACTGCAGATGCATACCTCTCGGACATCTACATTTATGGTAGGTACAAAACTGTACTTTTCTCCTTATTCCTAAGGTTCTGAAATCAGTGTTTTTGTATTATGAGATATAGCGGTATATTAATGGTTTTGTGTTTTCCCTTCAAACCCATGCTGATTGTTGTCAGCTTAACAGGGCCGTTATGAGCTGTAGGATTGGTTCTTTGCCTTTCAGTGGTTTCTTGATGGCACAGATGTTCTTCATTCCACATTGCTGCAGTCCTAACCATTGGGTAGTCCGCTGTCCAGTCGGCCCGAATACCAAAGTATATGGCTGACGTCGGTCAAGGCGCATTAGACTGATGTCAGGACGTCAGGGTACTAATGCGCATGACCGACGTCATATCCTCAGTCTTTTTTGCCGCATGGTCCGATGCAGAAGCAGTTTTGCGAGTGCAGGTTGGCGTTCTGAAAATTTCCGAAGTCGGAGTTTCAGACCGAATCAAAGTTGGCTAAGTACCCCGTTGGGGAACATTTTGGTTTTTCTTGCCTCAGTATTTAACCGATGTCAGAAAAGTGAATAACTGTATTTCTTGTGGGAAGCAGATACCTCATAGGGATTACCATACTTTGTGTATACCTTGTTTAGGGCCTGAGCACGACGTTGTTGGTTGCCGCTCTTGTGCTAGATTTAACAAACGCACTATTAAGAGAAGGTTAGACTGTGCCAGGTTAGTGTTTGGGAAGCGTTGTAATTATAAAATGCCGTCGGATGCTCCGACGCCCGCTTCCTCCAAAAAGCGCAAGGACAAAACAGCAAAGCCTAGGGTTGATGAACCGGCAGTCCCGGACGTCGGTTCTTTAGAAGGCTCAGTGGAGCCAGAGGTTTTGCCACGAGTTTCTTTGGAGTCTCAGGCAGAGGCTTTACTGTTACAGGATGTGCCCTCTCAGGACATAGGCCAGGCTGAGGGGGCTTCTCAGGTAACTGTTCTTCCCTCTCTTCCCAAGGTAGTTAGAGCCTCTCCTTCTGTTTCCAAAACTTCTTTGAGAGGTAGGCCAAGTTTAGCTTCAGTGGGGGCTTCTCCTAGCACTTCAGGTTCTGTGCCTAAGAAACATATGCTTAAAATGGCAGAAGATTTAATTACTATGATTAGAGGCTCTATGCCCCCTCCTGATAAGAGGCCTAGGGTGGAACCTGAGTTTGAGAGTTTTGAACAGTGTTCAGAGGCTTCTGAGTCTTCTGCGGAAGACTTGCAGGAGTATCCTCCTTATTCTGATTCTGATGTGGATGATTCCACTCCTACAGCTTCTCCTCCTGAGGATTTCTCATTTTCAGAGACTCTGCATTCCATGAGGGAGCACTTTAAATGGGAAGGCCAAGATTACTCTGATTCCAGGAAAAGGCTTAGGGAATTCTTATTTTTACCCCAGCATAGGCCCTTAGCTATACCTCCTGTGTTGAATGTGGTGGAAGATGTTTTTGCAGAGGCTTCCCTGAACCCTGATTCTTTGCCTCCTGCCCCTGTTAAACCTGATAGGTACTATAGGGTGCCTGAAGCTCATAAGTATCTGTTTAAGAGTCCTAGGGCAGACCCGGAAACTGTTTCTCAGGGGCCTAAAGGTGTTAAGGCCTGTGTTGTTAAAAATCCTGTCCCCACTGATTAGAGGCAAGGGCTTTGGATAGGTGGGGAAAGAAAGTGTATACTTCTTCCACTTTAGCCATGAGAGCGTTGAATTGTCAGTTTCACATGCTAAAATATCAAAATTATCTCCTTTCACAATTGAAATCTAAGGTGGATGCTTTGGCGGAAGGTATAGAGTGTAAAGAGTTGCTGGATTTAGTTCATGTGTCTGAACAAGTGGGTAAGCATTCTTTGCAATGTGGTTTTGATGCTGTGCAGGCCTCCTCGAGGGTGGCTGCCACTAGTTCTGTTCTTCGCAGGCATGCCTGGTTGAGGGATCAGAATTTAGCAGAGCATGTTAAGACTAGGATTTTGGATGCTCCGTTACAGTCTGATGTGTTATTTGGTTCGCCTGTGGAAGCAGTCTTAAAGAAAATGGAGGACAAAGCTAAGTCTATGCAAACTGTTAAAGATTTTTGCAGGTGCAGCCACCAAGTTTAGTAGAAATTGGCCTACTAAGGGATGGACATATCCTGCTTATGATTCCCAGTCTAGGGGTAGGTCTAGACGTGGTAGGGGCAGAGCTCAAGGTTCTTTTAGGCCTAGAACAGGGGGTTCACCTGCTCAGACTTCTGGTGAGGGCAGGGGTCAGTCCTTTCGTAAACAGACCCAATGACCTGCCTTTTCAGCTGCCAGTAGATTCTCGCCTGGCAGCTCCTTTGGGAGGAAGACTGTCTCTTTTCAAAGAAAATTGGGATTTAATCACTCAAGACAGATGGGTGTTGGATATCATTCACCACGGTTACAGGTTTTATTTCCATACATTGCCCCTTTCAAAGGCATGCCAGACGGTCCCCTCCCACAAAGGAAAGAGGCTCACAAGCAAATTTCTCTGTTACTCCAAATAGGGGCCATTCAGCCAGTCCCTGTACCAGAAAGGGGCCTAGGATTTTATTCTCGCCTGTTCCTAGTACCAAAGAAGGGGAACACGTGGAGACCAATTTTGGATTTATCTATCCTCAACACTTATCTGGACATTCCCAAGTTCAAGATGTTGACGTTACAACAGCTTTTACCTCTGCTGGGCAAAGATCATTGGATGGTAACTTTAGATCTCAAGGAAGCTTACCTTCATGTGCCTATAAGACTAAGTTGCAGGAAGTATCTGCGTTTCGAGCTGGAAATTCTCATTATCAGTTCTCTGCATTGCCCTTTGGCTTATCTACTGCCCAGAGTATTCACAAAGGTTCTGGCTCCAGTGATAGCTTACTTCAGGCTAAAAGGAATTCAAATCTATCCTTACTTGGACGACTGCCTGATTCTGGCTCAAGAAAAGGAAAACCTTCTACAGCATCTGGAATATGTCATAGCAGTGCTAAGATGCCTAGGGTATTCTGTGAACGAAATAAAGTCCAGTCTAGTACCCTCTCAAGACATGTGCTTTCTGGGTGTGAGACTGAATACAGCAGCCCAGATGGCCTTTTTAACCCCGGACAAACAAAAGAATCTTTCCAGTTACTTCCATCAACTATCTCTTCAGTCCGGGCTGACTGCAAGGACAGTCCTTCAAGCCTTAGGGTTCATGGCATCTTGTATTCTGGTGCTTCCCAATGCCAAACTGCATATGAGGAAGCTGCAATGGTATCTCAAAATGTGTGGACACAGCACTGCCAGGATTTGGACACTGTCATTCAAATAATACCTTGCATTCAAAAAGAATTTTTGTGGTGGGCTCAGGAATGTCACCTAAACAAGGGACTCTCTGTGACCCGGCCAGAGGCGAGTCAGATTTTAACGACAGATGCCTCGGACATTGCTTGGGAGCTCATCTAAATGGAAAGTGGATACAAGACAAGTGGCCTGCCAGACTACAGCATCTACATATCAACATGAAGGAGATGTTAGCAGTCCAGTTTGCATTAATGGCTTTCAAGGAGTTACTTCTTCCTGGGCAGGTGTTGATTCTAACAGACAACACAACTGTCATGTGGTACATCAACAAACAAGGGGGAACACATTCTTATCCTCTATGCAGGCAAGCAATGATTTTATGGGAGACTGCGCTCAGCTTGCAACTAACTCTTCAGGCAAGGTTTCTGCCGAGCACAGAACTCCTTAGCAGATGTGTTAAGCAGGCAAATCATGGATCCCCACGAGTGGAAACTGGATCTTCATGTATTTCAGAAATTGACAGTGTCATGGGGAACTCCAGACATAGATCTGTTCGCTTCTCCACTAAACCACCAGCTGCCAAAGTTTTGCACAAAGGGGTTTCATCATACAGCTTGGAAAGTGGATGCTCTTTCTTTCAGTTGGAAAAATCTTCATGTGTATGCCTTTCCACCTCTGCCTCTTCTTCCAAAGGTGCTCCTAAAGGTCAGACAAGACAAGCCAAGGATGATTTTAATAGCTCCAGATTGGCCTCGGCAACACTGGTACCCACTACTAAGGAGTCTGGTAAGGCAGCCCCCATGGCCTTTACCTTTGATTCCACATCTGTTATCTCAGAAGGACGGTCACCTGCTCAATGTCAAGCTTCACTCTCTTCATCTAACAGCCTGGCATATTCTGTGTTGAAACACAGCAGGTCTCAACTTCCACAACAAGTTTTACATGTGATTATGGAAGCTAGAAGACCTAGTACAAGAAAAGTGTACGCAGAAAAATGGAAGAGATTTTTATTTTGGAGTGCAGCAAAGAATTTGGAGATTTCTGAGCCTAATTTGAGTGTGGCTCTTCAATATCTTACTGAGTTACTGGACAAAGGTTTGTCTTTCTCTTCCATTAAGATTCATGCTGCAGCAATTTCAGCTCACTATGATTGTGACCCACCATTGTTTTCGCATCCTTTGTTCAAGCAGTTTCTTAGAGGGGCAAAGAATATAAGACCCCCACGTAGAGCTCCTACTCCCGCTTGGGATCTCAATTTTGTGTTGGAAAAACTTACTCTACAACCTTTTGAGCCTGCGGCTACTGCTGACTTGAAATACTTGTCATGGAAGACTGCTTTTTTGTTGGCTATTACTTCTGCAAGAAGGGTTTCTGAGTTGCAGGCCCTTATGGCAGTAGAGCCCTTTTTGATTTTCCATAAGGATAGGGTATCATTATGTACTAATCCTTCCTTTATGCCTAAGGTGGTTTCTAGTGTGGCTTTAAACCAAACTATTCATTTGCCTACTTTCTATGCAGATCCCCAAAATAAGGGGAAAAGATTTTGCACACTTTAGATGTACATAGGCAGTTGCGTTATTATTTAAGCAGGACTAAGGATTTCAGGCAGTCTCAGCAATTGTTTGTTTCTTTTGCTTTGAGTTCTCAGGGCAAGCCTGTGTCTAAGCAAACTATTTCTAAGTGGATTGGGTTTTGCATTTCATTTTGTTACTCCCATCATGGCAAGGAGATTCCAGCTGGGATTAGGCCTCATTCCACTAGGGCTACTGCCACTTCAACAGCATTTCTAAGGGGGGTGGCTACTAAGGATATTTTGGAGGCAGCTACTTGGAGTTCAGTGCATACTTTCTCTAAGCATTACCACCTTCCTCTCTACTCTAAATCTAGGGCTGGTTTTGCCACAGCTATTTTGCAAGGCATGTTGACAGCTCCTGCTTCCTTATGATTTGCCAGCCTCCCTTACCTCTGCTTTGGGATTCTACCCAATGGTTAGGACTGCAGCAATGTGGAATGAAGAACATAGTACAGTTTTGTACCTACCATAAATGTAGATGTTCGAGGATCCACATTGCTGCAGTCCAATTTACCTCCTCCTTCCCTCTGTGTTTAGGGGTGGTGGTGTGGGCTAATATTCTTGTACATTTGTATATATTGTATATATGTTTGATGCAGGGCTTTTTGGTGTTTTGGTTTGGGCCTTGTCTTTTTAGGGTCTTCTGACATCTGGGGGCAAGAAAAGACTGAGGATATGACGTCGGTCATGCGCATTAGTACCCTGACGTCCTGACATCAGTCTAATGCGCCTTGACCGACGTCAGCCATATACTTTGGTATTCGGGCCGACTGGACAGCGGACTACCCAATGGTTAGGACTGCAGCAATGTGGATCCTCGAACATCTACATTTATGGTAGGTACAAAACTGTACTTTTCTTATATTTCAAACATTACAATTTCTAGTCCCCTGTCTTTATCAGAAGGAAGTCTAATATTCTGCAGTAGGTTGTTGTAGCTTTGTGTTTCGGAAAAAAATCTGTCAACTCTGCATTCCAAAATCAAAGTCTCATACAGTTTTTAGTTAAGCATGAACACCATTAGATGACTTTTCTGAACAAACGCAGAAAAACTGTTACTGTGCCCATCGCTTATTCTGTACTTTTTGTGGTGGGACTGAATCCTGTTGCTTTTTTGGGGGAGATGGGGGTGTGAACCCTTTTTTAGATTGTGGTGCTGGGGCATTTTACCCTTTTCTTGGAGAAATGTATTTAGTAGTACCCGTTTTTCAGTATTTGCTAACAATGGAGTATTGTTGGATTTAAACTTCTAGAATAGTAAAACACAGCAAAGGCTTATCCACATGCTATATTTTGTTAAACTCACTTTAATCTAGAATGACTGACTTAAAAGTGCCTTGTGCATGCTTATAGGATATACCTCTTTGCATTCTTTATAATAATCGTAACTGATTGTGTCCGCTTTGTTAGTGTGGTATTACTAAGCTTTGAATTTGTGCATTTGGCATTTATTGAGATTGACTGTTGAAATAACCATCAACACTATTGATGGTGCCGCGGTTAGCGTTGTCTCCTCACAGCAAGAGGTTTTCCGGTTCGATTCTCAGCTGGAGCACTTTCGGTGTGAAGTCTACATGTCCTCCCCGCGGTCAAGTGAATTTAAAGACATGCAGGTAAGTGCGATCATGTGTGGGGGTGCCTTCTTTGAAGGTTGGGCACCGAGCTGGCAACTTGACACCATAAAAATTCACTGCCAATCATTAGTGGACCGGTGTTCCGCTGTGGCGACCCCTAACTGGGAAAAGCTGAAAGGAGACTATTGAATTAGAGTCAACTAAGTCTTTCTCGTGCATGTCTAGAGCAGCTAAACTATTATGTTGCTTGCTGTTAAAGTCAAAGGAGGGGAGTTTAGCATTAAACAGCATGCTTGGTATATTTAATGACACCAGTAAACTGTTGTAACAGATATATGTAAAAAAATGATGTATAACTGTGGCATTTAAAATAGCAGAAAATTTTTCAGATACCATCAGTGCAGCCATCCTGTGTATAAGTATGTCCAAACCTTTTTAATTCTTACTTTCTTCTTCATAGAACTGCTTAGTCATTTTATAAGGGATGGTACATAATAATATATGCATTAAATAATAATGCTCTTTTTACAGGGTAAAAATAGCTGGCCGCTACCTTTGTGCATTAGCATACTTCTGGGGCATGCATTTAATGTCTGTAATAGAGATCTTGCTGTAGATTATGCTGTTTGGTTTGTAAATACTCCAAAAGAGAAGTGAAGAGGGGTGTACTGTTCCAGATTTGGGAAATAAAATCATAAATGTAATTTTATTTATTTATTATTTATTTTATGTTTGTTGACTGGGATTGTCCGACTGAGCTGAAAGAGCCCTTTTTCAGTGGAGAGCTGGGGAGAAAAGCTACAACATATACAATTTTCATTATAAATTAGTGTTAAACAGCGATGTTACAGGATTATTTCAAGGCGTTAAGTAGCAATACAATGTTATACAGTGTCAATAATCAGGTGTATAGCAAAACTATTTCATGATTTATAAAAAGAAATATGTCATTAAGATGAATATAGTTTTGGGGTAAGTGGTTACAAAAACCCAGTTTTATCATAATGTAGTTGCATGAAGCCAAGACAGTTACAATAGAAATTTTCTCTGAGGCAATTTGCTCAATAGATTTTTAGAAGACAGTAGAAAAAGTTAGTCAAGGAAGATTGGAGAGAGCTAGTGAGAAGAGTGAGTTAAAAGCAGAAAGTAGATTAAGGTATGAGAAGTAGAGGATGTTTAAGGAGGGAGAGTGCAGTGGCAGGACCAATAATGTGCTCTTTGGTGGCTGTCTTAAATTGTTTAGGATGTGTAAGGGTCCTAATTTCTAGTGGGAGCCTATTCCAGGCAATAGTGAGGTGATAGCTGTACATGTTGCATCCAAATTTAGACTTGGGTTTGTAGATTTGTAGTAGGTCTTGGTTAGAGCTAGTTGATGACGGCGTCTGGTTGACCTTCATAGTCTGACCATTTTCCTTCCTGTTTGTAAACTGTAGTTCCAACTTAACCTGTTTTAAGCCTGTGGTGTGATGCCCTTAGTCCATCTCTGCAGCGGATAGTCTTGAATGTTTGTTTATTCATTCTGTAATACCAACTTGGGGATCATGGAGGAGCAGCAACCTATCCCTGCCCTTAGTGGGAGTTAGCTAGGGATACAAACTGCAAAGAGATTATGCCAGCCTTTCACAGGAGTAGCATATGGCACACATACCTGTGGGCAGTTTGGATTGCTGATTGTTCTATGACATGCTGGTGGTTGCTGAAGGGGATAGTCCCACTTCCTGAGGTGCAGCAACCCCAGATTTGATTATAATATACAGCTGGTTGTAGAGAAGGATGAAGCCCACTTTATGGAGGTTTGGAAACCTTTACCTTGAACAAGAATGGAGCTTTTGAATTTTACTGCATTCTTTATATGCCTACATCAGTGTGAAAGTCCCAACGTTCTGTACAATTCAACCTCATTTTGGTGAACATCTCCCCTTTTCCCTTTTCTTATGCAGTCAGAAAGAGTTGTACAGCTTGAGACTTTACTTCTTTTTTCAAGGGCTTTTTACTCTTCCACCACACTTTCTGTGGAAAAATACTCCTCTCTCTTGCTCTGTTCACCTTTTCTTATTAGACTGCACCTTCTTGCTGTTACTCACATTTTTTTTCCATTGTTGGGCACATAACCTGGTAATTTCCTAATATAGTTTTCTTAACTTCCATTTTGAACAAGTGAAGAATAGCCACATCCTCTGTATCAAAAGTAGTTCCTGGAAAATGTGCATGATGCACAAAGGCAAGGAAACGTTTTCCTTTTGTGCACGTTTTGAGAAGACTTGGTCCTGTTAGCTATACTAAAGCAGAGTTCCGCAGAATGTACAGGGTTTTTTTTCAGGTTTAACTTTTCTATCCTATCCATCCTCAGACTCCAGATATTTGTTTTACTGGACTTATTTACTGGAAGCATCTTGCTAAGGGTTATCTTACAGTCAACTGATATGAATAAAGGCTGAATCCAGTTTGGTACTGTATGTAGGCAAGCATAATTTCGGAGTGGGAACAAGTAACACTTTTCCACCTTGCACTTTCACGTGGTATGGTATCATTTTGACTACAAACTGATAATTCTGTACAGCAGTAGAAATGGATTGCTGTTCTTTCTTGGATATGATTTGTCCTTCCTTTTTGTCATTTTGGGGAAATGTAAATTAACAGGAGACTAACAAATTATGAATTTAAAAATGGCTGCTGTTGTCTTGTAAACATTTTGTGGGCACTGTGGAATGCCAAGAGAGTAGGACTCAAGAAATGAAAATTGATGGGTGGGTGGGGGTGGGGGTGGGGGCTATAGGAAAAAAAACAAGAAGGTGAGTTTTTGCTATTATTCCCTTTGGAGAATGGGAAAGGGTAAGATGTGTTACAAACAGGAGAAGCAGTGTTTTCATGATGATGTTGTGTGCAAGTCACATGGTTACCAGAACTTTGAAAGTCAGTGGAGTACCCTGCAGTTGGAGATAACTGGCAGCTGAGGAGTTAAAAAGAGCCCAGGTATGTATTGCATCCCTCTTGCTTTGCAGAAGGCAGAATTATATCTGTTTGACTAATTGAGACGTACAAGATATGCTGTGCGGAAGTTTTGTATACACAGTTTTTCACATTGCACATGTAATTATTTTTTCCACAGTTCATCTGGTATAATTTCAGACTGAAACCTGGTTATCCGTCCACTCTGCAAACTCTGTCAACAGAATCCAGACCCCTGGAGCTTTGTCAGCTTGTTCATTTAGTTGTGATTCAGCCTGGAATTTGTCATCCCTTTGTCAGCATGTTGATTGTATGAACCACAGCTTATCCCAGCCTACTTATCTAAGGGATTAATACTATTGCAAGTCACGCTGTGCTCACTTGTGTTTTTTCTTTTTGTCTTATATTGTTATGGGTTAATCCACCTTTAATTCTATATTTGTTCTCTCATTTATTACTCTTTCATGTGATTTCCTTTCTGTCCTCTTCAGCTGCTTATGATGGCAATATTACACATCACTTCCACTGCTTTGACTCTCTGGTCTGCAGATGAACTTTGGGCTTTTAGTCTGTAGGGCGACTAATAGGACAGGCCGGCTGGCTGACACTGTAATTAGCCACTCACTAGTGTTCTTACTGGGAAGCTGTTGTCTTCATAACAAAAACAAATTCCAGATGTTTCCTTGTCCCCTACAATGCTTTCCTTAATGTTTCTTTGGTTTCTAAATGTGTGCTGTATTAAGTGCTGCATAAGCAGTTATTGGCATCATATTTATTGTATGATTGTGGTCCACTCCTACCCCAACCCTTGACATGCTATTAACTGTACTTTTGCAATGTCAGTTACACCTGTTAATCCTAAGAAGCGTTTTTTCCCATTGGGTACACCACCCCTACCGCATACCAAATAATTTACAAGTTCTCACTATTTACCGATAACTGGCCGCCTGTAAATGGTATATTTCCTAGGCCCTAGCTTGTAAATGTTTCATCTCCGAAGCCCTTGCTTACTCTTATCAAGGGTATCAAAACTTGCCAGAGATTTGGGATGCATTGCTAGGCTTAATAAGGCCTTTTTGGTCATTAGCCTAGTTAACACCTATAAATCTGTGAATCTATGAACCTGTGGAGTTTTATTAGGAGTCGAGGTTCTTGCATTAATAAGGGAAGGTTACAAACATCTCCTCCAAACATGTAGCAAAGAGCACAGCTACCTGTGATAAACAGTTGAAGTGGTTCCTTCTGCAACTTTCCACAGGTGACTATGTAAACATATTGATAGCTATTGTCTACATTTTCACCTTCTTTACTGTGGTTCACCTCAAACCAACTTAGAACAAATTTGTCCAACACACAACATCACAAATTGTCTTCTTTGAGATCTAAGTCTTGATATGAAGTGCTTTGCTTAAGCCCCAGCTAACAAAATTACATGGTTATGCAGTCTTACCCAAGTTACCACTGATGCAGCTATACCTAATTATAAAGCTAATAAAACCCTGTTCTCCAGGTCTTTAACTTCCCTAGTAACCTTACTTATTTTCATGTACTACCTCTTAATATAAGTGACCACTACCCTACCTTCACTACCTGGTCCATGAAATCCAGAAGGCTACCATTTCGCCTAACAGATAAGCTGGATCAAGACAGCTGTTGTGTATCTCTATCAAAGGAACACTTCTCCTTGGATGTCCACTGTTCTGATATGCTTCCTAAAGCAAATTTGAGGCTGTGTGATACTAGAAACAGGATATAATCTACAAAAAAGATCAATTATGAAAACTTAAAATGTACAGTGAGAGTTTTAAGTAATTCTGCCAAAGCTACTTAATTAAACCTCAGTAGACTGTTAACTTTGTTATCCCAGGAAATTTGTTCTTGATCAGTTATTCTATAAAACTGGATCAAGATGATTGTTGGGTAATATTGCTATCAAAGCAGTTAAACATAACCTTCTGTCCCACTGCAGCATAATACTCCTCTGTTCACAAATACTCCATGTAACTGCAAGGGTATAACTTCATATAATATCTTTGTTATAGTCAAAATTCTACCTCATTTCAATACATTACTCACAAGTAAAAATAACTTGGATAAACTGAAAATGTCCTATACCTCTAACCCCTCCTCACTGTTCACCCAAAAATATTTGTTAGGCGCCCAGATCCTCTGCAAACTGCTCACCCACATCTACATTCTCACATTTTACAGCTAAAACTGTTTCCAAGCATACAGTAAGTTGACCATTAACAATGCTTCCCTTACTGTCCTCCACTTAAGACTTCCTGCCTTGAGCTAACCGCTGTCCTGCAGCTAAATTTTTGAAAAGCATGTGTAGGTGATATGTAGACAACATGATTTTTAAGCCAGGTTACACCACTATTTACATTGTACGTATCAATTGTATTCCAATGTGTATAGTGGGGATTTCACAGGTGCAATTTTTCTTGAGCTCAGAAAGGCCTTTGACACTGTAGACCACCAGCTCCTTCTACAAAAAACTTATTTTGCTATGTATTTTTTATATGACGTTTCAGTTTGGTTTGCTGCCTGTCTTTGCAACCTAACTTGTAAGGTCATTTGGGATAACTGTACTACTAAAACAGTCTGCACAGCTAAAGGGGTTCCTCAAGGACCTGTGCTTGGCTCACTCCTATTTCTAAACCATGTTCCCTGGGATCTGCTGCACATGAACATGGTTTTATATGCTAATGACCTTGTTTTATTAAGCTCTTACAAATCATTCTAAAGTCTCATAACACTCCCTGCAAGATAACTTTAGCCTCATATTGATTGGCTAACTACAAACAATTCTCAGCACAAACACAAAAATCCAGTATTATACTATTTCCTACGTGCCAAAGGTTGTTGAAGGTTAACACTCGTACTGTGTTGACCTTTTGACTAATGTAAAATAGCAGTCTTTGATATCTTATTAGATGAGTCTTGAGTTTTCAGCCCTAGAGAGAATTTCAAGCTAACAAAGTTGTAAAAAAATACAAAAAACAAAAATGTTTTGTACAACTTCCCGTCTACTGACCCCAGGAGCAAGTAAATGTATAGCTGTTAATGTTCTCCTCCCTGGGCTAGAATTTCGACTAAGTTTATTTACTTTTATAGCAAATACCCCAGACTTTAGAGGTCACTTAAGATAAAATCCTATGGTTCATATGTATTTCCTTAAATATTACTGTTACCCAATCTGGTTATCTATTACAGTCAGACCCACATTTTTATTTATCTCACTGACACCTGCTACTCAGGATATTAGACAAAACCTTGACAGGAGCACATTATGAAAACAATAAAAACTGTTCTTAGCAAATGAGAATACATGCAGTTATTTCAAGGATAATTGCTGAATTATAAATCTGTGCACATGTTTCTGTATTTTTTCTCCTTTGTGATTCATTCCTCAGTTTCTCTGTCCTCCTTATGAAATACGCTGTTTGTGCTGTTACTGGTGGATAGAATCACATTAGAGAACCACGACAGATTGCTGCTCGCTATATTTTTATCTGTGGCTGCATAACTGTCTGGTTTTTGTTTTCTAATGTTCTTCCAATTGGCTCAGTATCTGCATATACTAAGTAGTGGTTCAGGACATTGTCCTGCATGTGGTAGCTATTTGCTCAGTGTGTTTTTTATAATCTTTATAATATATATTTACCATCTCAAAAGTGCTTACTCCTCTCTGTACTCTTCTTTTCTAGACCTAACACCACTCTTAAGTATTCAACTGCGGTACCACCTTTAACATTCCTATAAGAAAAGTGCAGTCCGGTCTGAACTGTCTGTAAACAGCTACAGTTAACTTTGAGTATGTGTCTAACTGTTTGAGCCAATCTTCATTTTCCCTGGAGAGCACTGTGCTTTGGCTGTAAGCAGCCCCCCCCACCACCACACACATCTTCCACTTTCTCTTATTCCCTTCTGTTAGCAAATAGTATCCATAACTGATCAATACTGTGTGTTTGTTTATTTAAACTATACCACAGTAGCCTACTGATACAAGGTTATCCTGGTTTTCCACCTGAGAAATTAAGACAAGACTTACAGTTTCAGAGCAGTCCTTGGTCAATTGTGATTGTTCTTAACACATACTTGTCTTGCTTTGTGATTGTTTCCAGCCCCTCATACAAGAACCTAACAGGGTCTCTACCCGCTTTGCTCCCCGCCCTGCCCCCTATTCCCTCCTGCCCCCAGTGGTCCCACCTTTATTGCACTCAAACCCCTCCCATCTTTCCAATAGCCAACCACAGCGCTAACCCAACACTACCTCCTCCATATTCCCTCTACTATTACACCTCCTCAACTGACATGTACAAGCATACCTTTCCTTTGCTCACTGCATGCAGTCTCCTTGCATATCTTACATCCTACCAAAGCTCCGTCATTCCCCCACTCAACCACTACCACTGTACTACTACTCACACCACCACCCATGTCTCACCCATACTCAGCTCCCCTCCCACCAGCTCAAGAACCATCCCTATGCACCCCCCACATATTCTACCAACTATATTACTCAAACGTAAAGCACCCTACAACTCAACATAGTAACCCTCCCACCATACCTATTACCCACAGAGAACAATCATAAAAGTTCCCTTATAAACAAACACATTCAAAAACTGAGAACTAATAATCTCATGCATATCAAAACTAGCCCTAAGTGGAGACATCCACCCCAACCCTGGCCCTACCATCTCCAACCCCTATCCTCAAAATCAGACTAGAAACCACAACTTCTCCCATATTACTGCCAATAGAAAGCCAAGTGACTTCCTTCTACTAAGCCTAAATATTAGAAGTATATCCAACAAAGTCCATTAACTCCATGCCACCATAGACTTATACTCCCCAGATATAGTCGTCCTGACAGAAACCTGGCTAAAACCTCACATTACCAGTGAGCAAATACTCCCTACAGGTTACGGCATACTAAGAGTAGACCGGCTAAACAAAAAAGGAGGTGGTGTAGCTATAATATTTAAACAACATCTAAACATCCAGATCTTAAAATCATCAGCTCCACAAATAGGCAATGAAGAAATAATATTTACCAACCTCAAAATTAACCGAAACAAAACCATCAACATAATTGGATGCTACTTCCCACCTGGCCAAAACATCCCTCCACTAGAAAACCTCCTCAGCTGGTCTACCCACCATCTCCCCCAAGAAACTATCATCTTAGGTGATTTCAGTATTGACTGGCAATCCTGTTCTGGCAACAATCCAACCCATCATGTACACCTTCATGGCTTCACCCAACTAGTCCAGTCACCAACCAGGATAAATAAAAACTCCAGCAAGCACTCTACCCTGGATTGGATACTAGTCAGTAAGAACCCCCAGTCATATATAACAGGCTGCTTATCAGATAGCCTCAGTGATCACTCCCCAACATTCCTACTCAAAAAATACCTGTACCAAGCTAAACCTGTCACCTATCACAAATACGTAAAAATTAAACTTTAACCCACTCACATTCATCTCATCCCTCAAAGAATGTAACTGGCATGCTCTAAAGTACCTCAGTCTAGATGACACAGCTGAATCTTTTAATACTACCTTCCTGAACATCCTTAATTACCATGCCCCCATAAGATTTTCCAGAACCAAAGCACAACCCTCCCCATGGCTACAGAAAACCACTAAGTCAGAAATGAAAAACAGGGATAAAGCCTGGGAGCACTGGCGCACAACCAAAACCACCACAGCTAGACAGAAATTCCTAGAACTACGCAATAGAGTCAAAAAGCTAATAAAACGGGACAAATTCCAATACTACCAGTCTGCCCTAGACTCCTCGCAACACAGCCCCAAACAATTCTGGTCCTCCATAAACTCCATCCTCCACCCAGGTAAAGTCAGTACCCTCCTCCTAACATCCCTCACTCCTCAGAAAATATTGCTACCTCATTCAACACACACTTCACCCAAACCATACTATCACTAGCTAAACAACACAACCCTCCCTCCAACCCACACCTTCAACTAGTAATCTCCCCACTGCCTTCTCTTTTTCTCCTGTACCTACCTCCAACATAAAAAAACTCTTAACTAAACTTAAACCCACCAAATTAGCAGCAGACAACCTCCCAAGTGAATACCAACAAATCGCAGCTGATGCTCTGGCCTACCCAGTATCCATCTTGATTAACCAATCTCTGTCAGAAAGTTACGTTCCCACATTGTGGAAAGTCTCACATATAATTCCCCTCCACAAAGACGGACCCTCTGCAGAACTAACCAATTACCGCCCCATAGCTATTCTCTCTCCACTCTCCAAAATACTAGAGAGATGCATACACTCTCAGGTCTCACACTACCTCCTTACTAACAACCTCCTTTCCAGTACTCAGCATGGTTTCCGACCAAACCATAGCACCACCACTGCCTTACTCTCCTTTACAAACACTATCCTTCAGCATAAAAACAATGGCTATCTCTCCTCTGCTACTTTCCTAGACCTATCTAAAGCATTTGACATGGTCCCACGCAAACAACTTATCTTTGTCCTCAATAACCTATCCTTCTCACAATCAGTCACCAACTGGTTTCAGAGTTACCCGTCTGACCGCCAACAATCCGTTGTAAGGCAGAATGACATATCTCCCCAACTACCTGTCTCCATAGGGGTTCCCCAAGGATCCATCCTTGGACCCCTACTTTTCTCTGTTTACACCAATAATCTAGCCTCTGCCACCAAACATGGCACACTTATCCAATACGCAGATGACTCTACCATCATCTGCTCAGCCCAGTCCCTACCCAAACTGCAAAAAGTCACACAGGAAGCCTTTTCCTCTGTTGAAACATGGTTATCCGATGCCCAATTAATACTCAACCCAAACAAAACTAAATTACTCATCTTCCAACCCACCAAACATACTCAAAACAACTCTCACTTTAACATCACAGCAAAAGACAACACCACTATATTCCCAACTGAACACACCAAATTGCTAGGAGTGGAAATAGACAATAAACTAAAATTTGACATTCACATATCCATGACCATAAAAAGTCCACAAAAACTAGGAGCATTATACAGAAATAAACAATTTCTCACCAAAGCAGCAAAGATTTCAATAGCAAATTCCCACCTTATCTCCACCCTACTTTATGCCTCTCCAGTATATACCAACCTAAGGCAATGTGATCTAAACAAGCTAGAGACCTGCTACAACAAAATCGCAAAATTCGCCACAGGGGCATCCTACCGTAGTCACCACTGTCTCTCACTTGCTGAACTGGGCTGGCTTGAACTCCCTCACCTCCTTCAGTGGTATCAACTCTCACTCGTCCACAAACTAGTAAACCATCCACTAAATGTCCCATCCCTCCAGAATCTACTCCAACCCTATCGCACCACCAGACCACTAAGATCCAGCAACAAAAATCACTTGCAGATCATTAAAGCCAATAACTCTGCTGGTGAAGCACTATTCTCTTGCGCCATAGCCAAATTATGGAACTCACTCCCACCCACAATTACCTCCGTACCATCATGCACCAACTTCAAAACTTTATTAAAAGCGCACCTAAAACATGCTGGCTATGCCCTTGCAACTCCCACTCTAATATCATCCACCCCATCCAACTACTACCTTTCTTTCACCTCCACTAACTACCTTGATGATAGCAAGCTCAGATGCTCATAAGCCTAGTACTTATTATACAGCATGAACTTCTCATTGTTACATTTGTTAATGCCTGTTATGTACTTCACAGATAAAGATTCTAGTTGTCTACTGATGTACTATGTTCTTCATCTGTAAATATGTTGTAAGTAATTTCTATGTTAAATTGTTAATCACTATGTTTTCCAATGTAACTACTGTCTGTTTATTTTACTGTGGAGCTTTTCTCCCCGGGCCTCCGCTGAAAATGGACCCACGTCCAGTCGGACACTCCCGGTCAACAAATTTAAATAAATAAATAAATTATCTTTGTGTAAATACCTCACATGTAAACTGTGAGACTTTTTGACTAACATATCTACACCTGCAAAGAAATAAGTAATTTGTTTCTGCTTACTGTGTAATCCTCTTGCTTGATTTATTTTTTGTATATATTTGCCTACATAGCATAGCTTGTGACAAATAGTGAAACAAACTTTACTAATATAAAGTAATTTCTGTACTTGACCTAGATAAGGGCCCACTGAGAGATGAGATTGCGTACTTCTGCAGCATACCTCTCAACCACTTAGAGCAAGAAATCTGGACAAAGCCACAAAACGTGAGGTGGCAAAGACCCAAAAATAGCGACACTTTCTAAATATTGCACTTAAAAACTTGGAAAGCTAATAGAATAACAGGGTTTGTATTAGCATGGCTTTTCTGAAAGATATGAAGTCTGAAACACAGAGGTCTGCCATCATTTTCTGACTTCGATCCTCGACAATTTGCAAGTGATTGGCCAGAAAACCAGTTTTACAAGTAACAGATGAAAAATATGAGGCAAACATCTGGACAGTTGAGAGGTATGTTCTGCAATAACTTCACTTAAGAACACAATGTGTATCTGTGAGGAGGAGCAGCCATGGATTGACTTGAGAAGCTACCACCAACAGCATGTTTCCTGAATGTGAGGAATTTGAGACGGGGAGGAGTCTGTCTCAGTGGAGACTCTTGCCAAAACATCAACCTCCTTTAAGTGCTCCCAGTATTATGGTTCTGTAGGACTTTGTTGAATCCCACATCAGCGAATGCCTCTTTGTCGAACCCCACATCAGCGAATGCCTCTTTGTCGAACACCTGTTAATCGAAGCTCCTAATCGGCGAATGGAGTTTTCAACAAATTTTTTCCTAGGGCAAAACAATGGTTGGCCATAATCTGGAATTTGCCCATTTCCCCACTGTAGTGCGATCTCGGAGTTGGTATATTTAGTTGGGGGTTGTGGGGAGCACAGTCCCCCACCTGGGTAGGTGTTAAGTTTTATGATTTTGTTCACGGTTGCTAGGGTCGCCTACTGTTGGTTTGCCCTAAGAAAGAATTTGCTGAAAAGTCTGTTAGCTGATTAGGAGCTTCGATTAATAGGTGTTAGACAAAGAGGTATTCACTGATTTTTGGATTCGTCAGTGATATAGACCCCAATACTATAGGTAATGTGCAGAACATTTTGGTGATCATCAGGGACAGTGCCCTCATAGTGTCTTCATAGCTTCAAAAATAAATTAGCTGATGCATAACTTGAGCTGATCAACACTGAGGCAGTATTCCAGACCAGCAGTATGATGAGGTTGGTGATCAGGGGTATATAGGGTCATGACTGTTTTGCTCGCTTTCAAGCATGTGATGATTTGCGGTTAAGAAGAAAATGAAGAAGTCCGAACACCAGGTTAGATGGCAGAGTTGTTTTTACTGTCTGCCTTTTCCAGAGGTATGGTACCAGATTAAGAAGGTTTACAATGTCATCTCCATTCATATATTCTAAAGCGTTTTACACTCCTAGACCAACTGAAATGTATTTTATGGTACCACCAGTCTGCTGAAAACGTGGTGAGATGGGTGGGACTCTCTGAAAACATATATTTGAGACTATTCTTGACTGGCCTAGTTTGAGGCAGTCCTTGCAGGGATAACTAAATTATGGCAGGAAGTGGAGTTTGCTGCATAACTCTCCCTAATTAGGAAATGGCAGATGAAGGGATGGACACAAGCTGCAGTGCATTTTTGGTCCTGAAAGCTGCAAGAAAATGGCTTAAAGCCTTCCCTCGTGTAGTAAGAGTTGGGAAATGTTCTAGATGAAATTTTCTCAGAGTGAAAGTTTTGGTAGGTTTGAGAGGTCCCCTAGATTCAGATGGATTCCCCTGTTATAACAGTGGGGTATTAGCTGAGAGCTGGAATTTGCAAAACGCATCATTCATGTGTACATCTTCCGTTGAAGAATATTAGGTCTGTGACCATGTTTAGGTACAGTATCTCTTGCTGTTAAAGCTCTTAGTCAGTTTTACAAGCCTGTGTATTGATGGGTACAAATGTACCCAAATTCTCTAAA
Organism: Protopterus annectens; assembly: GCF_019279795.1. NCBI lineage: Eukaryota > Metazoa > Chordata > Ceratodontiformes > Protopteridae > Protopterus > Protopterus annectens. The sequence continues at coordinate 1,435,247,074 of NC_056743.1, read as the reverse complement.
TGATTCTGTAGTAGTCTGTTTATCACTAATGTATCGAACATGATGCGGTACTAATTTTTGGCATGTTTAACTATATTTTTTATTATTGTATTGTCAGCCCTATTTGAAATTTTTACTAAGAACATTTTAATCTGGCAACTTCTGAAAGGACAGGGGTGAAATTTAATTTATTGGGTCATGCGTATCAACTAAGTATATAAAATAAAAAATGGAATGATAAAGGCTTTAAATAAAAATGAGTTCATTGCTTCGTGGTTCCAGCAGAACAACATTTAGGGGCTCAGGCCAAATTGGTTAGTAGATAAACACTACAATAAAATCTAACTCCTTAAATAAGAAAAGCCAATTAAAAAGCCATCAACAGAAAGACAAGAAGCATAAATTAGATAAGACACCTCTGTTTGTACTTTGAAATGTGTCCCAGGGTTTTTAAGTGTTGTGTTTAGTAACTTTTGTAGCAAAAAATTTCTAATGGCTGAATCACACATCCCTGCATATTTTTCAGCGTTTCTTACACATTCTATACCTTATATTGATACCAGTTTGATCCAGGACACATCACCACCATGCACTTCTTGATAAGTAGCCAAAGGTCTTTTTGACCTGTAGTGTATAATGTCCATTATGTACGCCTGAGTACATGTTAAATGCTATCATAGTCTCTGCAGTAAAAATATTCCAAAAGCACTTTATTGCATAATTAACCTTCTCAGTTCTGCAAACAGAATCTTAAGTGGGTGTAAACCTTTCCGCACTGATTATTTCAAAAGTGGAAACTATGAGGAAGCATATATTACATACCCCACATGAAAAGGTTCCAAAGTGTGTTCACGGAGCAGTGCCTTAATCTGCAGGAGGAAAACAGTGCCTAACACATTTACCTTTCCTATAAGATCTGCTTGGCGATTTACATAAATCGTTGTGCAAAAAAATTGTTTTGTAGTAAAAGTAACTATTCTTAACTACCTCTACCACTCTTGAATTTAACTGTTTTTTTTACAGTGTAGCAAAATATCTGTTGAGTTGTCAACCACTTTATATTTTTCAGTATAATAATTTTCAGAGAATGTGAACTCATATTTCTGTACTGTTTCCTTTAGCATTTAGACACCTTACTGTACAGTGACATTACTTCATAGAGGTTATATCCCATGTCTGAGAATGTTTATTACTTTAACAGCTATAATAAAAAAGGTGGTCCTGTCACTTCAAATCTTTTTGTAATTCTACCAATTCTCCATAAAGTGAAGCTTGACTATAAGAAGTGTCATGGGCGGTAACCATTACCATGCAAGAAATGTGTGGTAGCAGTAGGTTTCCTAAATACTCCAGGAGAATCCTTATCCAGCTGGTAGTGTGATATAACCTCATCAGCAGACACTAAATGACAGAATGAAAAAACAAAATCTATTGACAGACAAGTCTTGAACAAACTCACTATCAAGATTGGTGCCCTCTCCACACGGTTTCACTTGAAACCAAATTAGTTCGAGTCTGACATTGAGACGAAAACATCACCAACTGACATCAACGAAAAGTTAATTCATCGAGTTGCATACCGTCGAAAACGAGTGCTCAAACATGACAAACTGCAAATAATGCCACACACAACAATGCCAGTATCAAAACATCGAAATATGCGATGGCGGTAACACCCTGTCAACACCCCGTGTAGTGACAAAACAGTAAACGTGCACATAGTCTTCACCCGTAGTTGCACTCTTGCCACCATAACAATTCCATACTTCACATGTATTCCACCAAATATAATTAAACGTAATGTAGAACATGATAATGAAGACAAAAGCAGCACATAAAATCAACATAATGACTCCAATACCACACCGATTCTTCAGTATAAACTATTTACAATCGTTTGAGATCAAAGCTTGAGTACCTATTATTCCAGGGCAAAATGTTGTGTTCTCCGCCATGTTGGTTAGCTAAGATCTGTGTTTTTAAAGTAACAGCAGCCTTTAAATGTGTCACTATACCGGGAATTTCAAAAGTACCGGGAAATACAACAATATAACCAGTTCTGTACTCTACAATCGACGGTATGCAACTCGAATTAACTTTTCGTTGATGTCAGTTTGCGATGTTTTCGTCTCTGTGATGTCAGGCTCGACGAACTGGTAATTCGACGGTTTCAAGTGAAACCCTGCACACACACAAACTAAATTAACTGTATATCTGTAGCAATGGACTACAGGGTACAGTCTTAAATGGCCATAGCATTGTGTGAAATAGTGCGTCAAGCAGGTTGGGGGTGCTGTAGAGAGAGAGAGAAGCAATGAGACTGTTCTTCAGGAGAAATAGTATGGTTTTCAAGTTATGCAAATGACTGTGTTCATATGCAGATGTGTCATCTTGCTAATAAGATTGATCTTTTATGCAAATGATGAAATCCGTTACGGGGGAGTTATTCAGAGCCATATAAATTTAGTTGCTATCCTGTTATGGCCATTCACAGCATTGATTTCCTGCTGCACTTGCTCCCAGAAAACTTGGTTAGTTTTACCATTTTCATGGATGCGAGTGTGACTTGTATGTAGGGTCTGCAGTAACAGTTCTGTCTCCTGGGTGGTGAGCATTTTCAGCCATTTCAGATGTTCTTTGTGTTTCACTGTTGCAATCATCACCTGTGGGTTATCCCTGCTGTAGTAGCAGTGGGCCGGCCCGAATACCAGAGTCGGTGTTTTTTTGCATTGGCTGCAGTCCGACGTGAGGTTGTCAGTGCTATAAAGCAAGGCAGTAGACATCATTACATCAGTCTTTCTTGCTGTGGAGCCCATAGCAGAAGCAGTTCGCATGAGTGCTGATTGGTCGGTACCAGAAGTTGAATTTAAACGTCTAAAGCGAAGTATCCCATTGTGGGGATCCTTTTTTCTTGCACTAACCGATGTCTGAAAAAGTTAATTATTTCGCCTGTGGAAAGCAGATCCCACACAGAGACTTCCATTCGTACTGCGTCACTTGTTTAGGCCCAGACCACGACATCCCCCGTTGCCAGTTCTGTGCCCTCTAATGCGAGAACCATTCACCGTAGTGCTCTTTTTGTAGACAGTTATTTTCGTGTTCTGTCTTCACATTCTATTATGGCGTCCATCAGCCAACAATCTGTGGACATTCCAAAAAAACGTAGAGATAAAGATAGAGATAGGCCATACAAGGCGAAGCCTTCCGACGATGCTACCGCTAAGGAGGTCGTCATTTCTCCGGAATGCAGTGAGGTGCTTTAGCAGCCCCTGATGCCCGATTCGATATCTACGCAGGCCTCTACCAACTCCCTTTTGGAGTCTGGTATGCTGCAGAAATCTCCCTAGTCTTCCGCGCCTTTGGCTGTCTCTGCCTCGGTTGGGTCTAGATCCGCAACGTAGGCACCGGCTTCCGAGGAGGCCTTTCACACTACCGAATCTAGACAAAAATGAACGTCTCCTCTTCTGACTACAGTTTCTCTCAGACCGATGGATTTTCTCAGGCCTAGAAGCTAGCCCACTCCTAGGAAATCTGCTTCTAGCCACCATCTTGCTACTGCTCCACCACCCCAAGCACAAATGCTGGAAATGGTGGAGGATCTCATCTCCCTTATCTGGGGTAGTCAGGCCACAACTTCTAAAAGGAAAAGGCACCCTTCTCCAGAAATTATGACAGAACAGGATTTTGAGGAATCTGACTATTCAGTCTTTAAAGAGGAACAGCATCCCTTAACTGCTTATGAGGATTCAGATGCAGAGGAATCCATCCCTTCTGCCTCCCCTCCAGAGGACCTTTCCTTTGGGAAAACCCTTCACTCCCTCGGGGAACATTTCCAGTGGGAATATCAGGTCTTCCCACAGTCTAAGAAAAGGCTTAGAGAGTTTCTGGACCTGCCTCAGCACAGAACCCTGGCCATCCCCCCTATTTTAGAAGTGGTGGATGATGTTTTCCATTAATCCAGCTTGGCACCTGAAGCCCTCCCTCCTGCTCCAGGTAAACCTGACAGGTACTACAGAATACCAGATTCTCACAAATACCTGTAGAGAAATCCTGCTGCAGACTCTGAGGTTATTACACGGGGACCTAAAGGATCTAAGACTTGTTCTGCCAAGAATCCTTTTCCTTCTGACAAGGACTCGAGTGCTGGACATATGGGGTAAAAAAAGTATACACATCTGCAACCTTAGCTATCAGAGCACTCAATTGTCCGTTCTAAATGTTAAAATATCAACAACATACTTTGGAACTATTAAAACAAACTTGCTACCTTTCCTGACTGTGCCAGTTCAAAAGAGTTAGCAGATTTACTGCACTCTGCTTGCCAAGTGGCCAGACATGCATTACAATGTGGATATGATGCCCTAGAAGCCTCTAGCAGGGCAACAGTGACAGGATCTGTTATTAGGAGACATGCATGGCTGAAGGAACAACCTCTCCCTGATCATGTCAAGTCTAAACTTTATTAATGCACCCCTAGATAAGGAGCGCTTGTTTGGGGAAGAAGCAGAAGAGGTGCTTAAAAAGATGGAAGACAAAGCAAAATCTATAAAAACAGTAAAAGATTCTTTTCAGGTTCAACCTCCCAGTTTCAGCAGGAACTTTCCCTCTAAGCACTGGGCTTTCCCTGCACCTAGCAGACAGGGCCAAGGTACGCCCCGCCAGGACAGACCATCCAGGCCCCTATCCCAGGGCCAGCAGAGAAGCAAACAATGGACCACTTCCATCTCTAAGGCAGGGAGTTCTAAGCCAACCTTCTATGGCAGTCACAATGACTCCCCCCTCTGCCCTCCCTTTCCTCATCAAAAACTAGGAGGAAGGCTCTCCCTCTTCAAAGACAATTGGCTTTCTGTAACAAAGGACCAATGGATCTTAAAGATAATTTTTCAGGGATACAAATTCTCTTCCAGCAAACTCCCAATTCCAAGAGGGTACCCAGACTTGCCTCCAAATCATTGGGCAGAGGCATTGAAACTGGTACAAACTCTCATATCCCAGGGAACAGTAGAACCTGTCCCCTCAGATCAGACCGGCAAAGGATTTTATTCCTGATTATTCCTTGTTCCCAGAAAAGAGGGCACTTGGCGCCCCATCCTGGATCTATCCATTCCGAACACCTCCCTGGTGGTCCCCAGATTCAAAATGCTAACTTTGCAGCAGCTGCTGCCTATGCTGACTAAAAATGCCTGGATAGTGACCCTAGACCTAAACGATGCCTACCTCCACATCTCCATCAGGGAATCATGCAGGAAATTCCTGTGCTTCAGAGCAGGCTCACAACACTTTCAGTTCTCTGCACTGCCTTTTGGCTTATCTACTTCACCCAGAGTATTCACCAAATGCTTGACCCCGGCCATACCATTCTGTAGACAAAGTAGTATACAGATTTACCCTTGCCTGGATGACTGCCTCATTCAGGCAAAGTGCAAAGAAAAGCTGCTCCAAGACCTTCTCTTTGTCAGATCACTCCTAACTTCCCTAGGGTTCACCATCGAGAAGAAATCAAAGCAAAACCCCTCCAGGAAGATCATTTTCTTGGGAGCTCTGCTAGATGCAGCATCCCAAATGGCCTTCCTATCCACAGAAAAGCAGAGCTTCCTGCCTGTCTACTTTACCCAACTGGCTTCCAGAAGTCACCTCACCACAAGGAAGTTCCTACAAGCCCTGGGATACATGGCATCTTACATCCTTCTCATTCCTCTGGCCAGGCTTCACATGAGAAAACTTCACTGGTATCTAAAGAACCTTTGGTGCCAGTACTCCATCTCTAGAGACCTCTCTCCCTCTGATCCCATGTATAAGGGCAGAGTTTCTTTGGTGGGCAGAGGCCTGAACTAGGAACAAGGGTCTTCCCTTCATCCTCTGCCTTACCGACCAGACCATCACCACCGATGCCTCAGACATTGCTTGGGGTACTCCCCTAGCAGGCAGGTACACCCAAGGTCGTTGGGATGCCCAGCAACTTCACTTGGACATCAGTGTTATTGTAGTACAAAAGGCTCTGACATCTTTCAAACCCCATCTCCGGCAAGGGTGGTTGTTATAAAAACGGACAACGCCACAGTAATGTGGTATATCAACAAACAGGGGGGGGCCCAATCTTACCCCCTATGAAGGTTAGCCATGAGCCTCTGGCTTACAGCCACCTCCATGGGTCTACACCTAATTGCCCAATACCTACCAGGAGTCAACAACACCCTGGCAGTCCACCTAAGCAGAAACTTACTTGATCCCCATGAATGGCAGCTTCTCAGGGAAATCTTTCTGCAAATCACTGAGGAGCGGGGGACTCCGGAAGTGGTTCCCTCTGCCTCACACCTCAACCACCAGCTGCAAAAGTTCTGTACCAGGGAGTATCCCCTCCTAGCGTGGAAGGTAGATGCATTGACCTTCCCCTGGAACTCCCTCTTTGTGTACGCATTCCCTCCACTGCCCCTTATTCCCAAGGTACTGATCAAAATAAGACAGGAAAGACCAAAGGCCATCGTCATTGCTCCAGATTGGCCCAGACAGCATTGGTACCCCTTACTGTGCAGCCTGACCTTACAGCCCCCCCAACAGCTTCTCCCGATCTCAGACCTCTTGACTCAGGGGAGGGGGAAGATACAGCACCCAGACTTACAGACTCTCTATCTTTCAGCATGGCTTATACCTTAAAGGCTAACAAGGAGTCCCTGTTAAGTAAACTGGTCCTAGACATATCATCACAGAGGACCGAGGGCCCAGCACCAGAAAATTATACGCAGGGAAATGGAAAAGATTCTGCTCCTGGAGCCAGTACCTGCCATCCTTTCATCCTTCTTATCTTGGATTACCTAGCTGACTTGCTCAGTAGTGGGCCTCTCTTTCTCCTCTATTAAAATCCATGCCTCAGCCATTTCTGCCCATTACGATTCAGACCCACGCCTCTTCTCTCATCCTTTGATTAAGCAATTCCTCAGAGGGTCTTCTAATATCAGAACTCCAAGAAGGGCCTCCCTCACCACCTGGGACCTGAATTATATTCCAGAAAAACTAACCTTACCTCCTTTTTGAACCTGCTGCTTCTACAGAATTGAAATGCCTCTCCTGGAAGACTACCTTTCTACTGGCCATCACCTCAACCAGAAGGGTATCAGGGCATCAGGCTCTCATGGCTGTTGAGCCCTTCATCATTTTCCATGCAGACAGGGTCTTTCTGAGGGCTTAACCCCTCCTTTATGCCCAAGGGTGGTATCTGATGTGACCCTCAACGAGGCCATACACCTACCCACCTTCTTTCCCAACCCTCAAAACAAGGGGGAAAGAATTCTACACTCGCTTGACATGCACAGACAACTCAGATGCTATCTGGACCGTACTAAACCTTTTCAGAAAAACAGACCAACTACTTGTCAGCTTTGCCCCCGGGGCAGAGGGGAAGCCCATTTCCAAACAAACCATTTCCAAATGGATATCACACTATCTGTTTTTGCTACAGACTACATGGGAACCCCCCCCCCAAGTCTATCCGTACCCATTCCACTAGAGCAGCCTCCACTTCCACAGCCTTCCTCGGAGGAGTCCCCACCAGAGACATCTTGGAAACTGCCACCTTGGCCTCTGTCCATACCTTTACAAAGCATTACCACCTACCTCTTTTTTCGAAGTCTAGGGCAGGGTTTGCCTCCGCAGTTCTGAAGCGCCTGCTGACCCATGCCTAGGACTCTAACCTTTACTTCCACCCCTCTCCTCAGCTTTGGGAATCCTCCCACAGGTGATGACTGCAACAGTGAAACATGAAAAACATAGTACAGTTGTGTACACTTAACATAAATGTAGATATTCGAGTGTATTCATTGTTGCTGTCCTGGTTTCCCTCCCTCCATTCCCCATATAGCATCTTTCCCTAGGGGAACGTAAGCTTCCCATGGTGGCTTTTAGCCACCAGGACCACTTTTCCTTATTTCCTTGTGCTTCTGATGGGTTAGGGCAAGAATAACTGATGTAATGACGTTGGCTTCCTTGCTTTATAGCACTGACGACCTGACATCAGACTGCAGCCGACGCAAAAAAAATCAACTCTGGTATTCGGGCCAGCCGAGTGCTACCACAGCAGGGGTAATTCACAGGTGATGACTGCAACAGTGAATACACTCTAACATCTAGATTTATGGTAAGTGTACACAACTGTACTTTCTCTAGGGCCCATGACGAAACACACAAACCTGTGGGTTGCACATATCAGTCTGTGTGTGTGAATATATGGTTGAGTGCCGTCGGCTGATCCCTCTGTCTCATTACTGATGCCCTTAATCCTTTTGGGGGCCATATATCTGTCTTAAAATCTTTCAGTATCGGCTGCACAAGGTATGCCAGAAGCATCTGCGTGGCTATTCCGTTGGTCCTTTATATAAGATTGCTTGAAACCAGCTTGCCATTGCAGTGACTGACCACTTGAATCACCTGCTCTGGTGAGCAGTGCAGGTATTGCATTAGAGACCTGCGGAAGCACCACTCTGGCCTGCTGTACCAGTAGGAGGAAGATGTGTGGGAGAGTGTACCAACATTTTACAGTAAGAATTGTGTATAGGATTTTCTCTTCCTTTTCTGGCTGCTTGACTGTTAGTTTCCTTACCTTCTGCTGGAAGGGTCATATTATACGGAGCAGTATATGTTTTCTTTTAATGCATCTGAGGAGCTCTCCTTCAACAGACATGTCTGTTGAAGGCTGACAATGTGGCAGGGTATGCATACTATGTCCATGTCGGTTGTGGGTGAATTTAAGTTCTAGTTTAATGTGTATAAATGGGCTTTATTTCTTTTTGTCCCCTTTTTCTACATTTTCATCTGCATTTCAGGATGTGACATGGTGGTGTCTACCTAGGTTTGCTGTAGCTGATGCATTTGTGTAGGGTCATCAGCAGCAACCAGGCCTGTTTGTCAGTAGAGGACAGAGGCCACCCTGCTAAAGGCAAATAAGGGAGTTCAGTGATGGCCTGTATGGCCAACTGTAAGGAGAGGGGAGGAGACTGTTGTTCTGAGAGTGGCCTAGAGGAGTCCCCGTTGGTCACCCGGTATCAGGTGCAGTGGTTGGTAGAGTGAGGTGTGCAGGCAACTTGACTCCCAAATTGGGACCATGGATCACCTCCTGGTGTAGCTGACAGTCATGCTACTGGGTGGCCTTGACTATTGCACTACCAGTGGCAGAGCTTGCTTATGAAATCAGCTGTGGAAGTGACTGACATCTGGGTGGCATCTCCTCTGAGTGGGTCAGACAGACCCACTGTAATCTGCCCTATTCCATGTCATGGGGTTTCCACTTCTTTGTGTCACTCTCTATACCCTGCTTGTATTGCAGTCCTCCCCATATCTGTTTGCTGTCTGTATGAGTGCTTTGCTCTACTGTTGTCTTCACTTTTTGTGCCCATACCACCTCCGCTTGGTTTATGTTTGCCTCCTCTGGCTACCTTTCCTGCTCCTCTTTCCTTCCCACACAGGATCCTTGTTACTTTCCCCATCTATCCTTCTTAACAAAATAACTTCATATCTTTAAAAGTTGTTCTTGTGTGTGCTTCTCTGCTTGATTTTCTTAATGTGGCTCTTCCTTTCTTCCCCTTTTCCTTGTGACCTGAGAGGACACTTCCCTATACTGGCCCTCTGTGGCCTTCAGGCAGTGCCCAGTGCGCGTGTTGCACCTGTGAGATACTTTGTGACATGTGTAAATGCATATACTTTAGCATGCTGCTTTACTGTTTGTCACCTTGGTCACATGGCCGCTTCACCACATTTCAGTAACTTGACTACTCTAATTTTCTATGCAACCCCTTTTCCCAAGCTAGCAGTATGCTATTCCTACCACTGCTAAGCAGCACCAGGCTTCTCACCAACACTCTGCTGTTCCAACTGCACAGCTAAGCAGCACCAGGCCGCTCACTAGCACTGTACTGTTCCTACTGCACAGCTAAGCAGAACAAGGCTGCTCACTAGAAGTATGCTCTTCCTACTACAGCTAAGCAGAACAAGGCTGCTCACTAGAAGTATGCTATTCCTGCAGCACCAGGCTGCTCACTAGCATTATGCTGTTCCTACTGCACAGCTAAGCAGCTCCAGGCTGCTCACTAGAAGTATGCTGTTCCTACTACACAGCGAAGCAGCACCAGACTAATCACTAGCAGTATGCCATTCCTACTGCACAGCTAAGCAGCACCAGGCTGCTCTACAGCATTGCAAATGTTTCTGAAGAGCCCCTACATGTGTGTCAGAAAATACATGACCCTAAATGCGTTCTGTTTCATCTAGAGACATTGCTAAATTAGCACATGGTTGCATATGATCTTCTGTTGTTGTCTCGCCATCTTTTGATGGAGAATGTCATCAAAAAGAAAGCCAATTACTAGCAGAACTGAGAAAGCTGTATAATGTGCTTAAACATAAGAGCATTGCCTAGAAAGTACCAGTGATTTAATGTCATGCATATGCTTAATGTTGGTGAACATAACTTGTAAAAAAATCTATAGTATTTCCTCAGTGCACTGAAGTTGTCGATACTTGTCTTGTTTGATAAATTTGTTCAAGAGATATTCATGTATAACTTGATTTAAGTATTAAATTCATTGTTTTCATTGAAGGATTTGTTCATTTTATTCTGTGTTGCATCCTCTTAGTTTTGCACGTCTTGTTTTCTTGCTCTGTGACTGGTGTGCTAGTCTGATTGCCTTTCAGCTTGCATGTGATGATTTGAAGTTTTAAGTCTTTTTCTCCTTCTTCCTAGGGCTCTCTTTACTTATGAAGGGAATACGAATGACATCAGATTAGCTGGTAGTGGAGGTAAGTGTGCTCAGCAGTGCTGCATTTCCTTTTTTAATGAACATTTGTTGTCTCATCTGTTGTGCTTGCAATAGCTAGTACTTTGGATACAGTGTATGTTTGATTGATGACAATATTACCTGTTGGAGTGGTAGCTCTTTTCTGCAGCCAAGTGCTTTATGAATTTAAATGCTAAACCATAAATTGACAAATATTTATTGCACTGGGATACAGTTAAACCATAGACTTTCTATAGAACAGAAGAACAGGATGTAAAATACTTCACTTTGTAAAACTTCCTTTTAATTTTATCAACAGATTGAGTTGGTTCATATTGGTACTAAGCACAACCAGATGCCTGTATGCATGCTAGATTGGTTACTTGGATGGTTGAACCATCCACATGTGTGTACCGCACCCAACATCGTATTTACCTTCTCTTGCATTTAATGAGTCTATGCACTTTTCTGGTCTGGTCACTGCATATACATACATATGTGTGTGTATATATGTACGTATGTGTTTGTGTGTATGTGTGTGTGTATATATATATATATATATATATATATATATATATATATATATATATATATATATATATATATATATATATATATACACACGCATAATTGTGTATATGTATATGTATATATATGTATATATATATATATATCTATAATATGGATCTACTTTTTCATTGAAAGGTCATTTCACTGAATCTGAATTCACCCTGACCAAATCACTGAAAGCTCAAATTACTGAAAACTCATTTCACTGAATCTCATTTCAATGTAGTGAAGTACTGGCACTGTGTAGAGTACTGTAAGGCAAGTAAAAGGCATATGCCCTTTTCCCCACTGTAGTGCAATCCCGGAGTTAGTATATATAGTTGGGGGGCACAGCCCCCTACATTGGGGGTGGGGGCATAGCCCCCTACCTAGTTTGGTTTTGTACTATATTTCACCAAAAGTTTCAAAAACATACATTTTAAACCACAGACATGCATACTTTGGTCAGGGTAAATTCAAATTCAGTGAAATGAACTTTCAGTGAAACAAAGTAGACCCATATGTATGTATGTGTATATATATATATATATATATATATATATATATATATAATCTGTGTATGTATGTATATATGTGTATATATATATATATATATATATATATATATATATATATATATATATATATATATATATACCATCATGCTGAATGAAAGTGAAGCTATTAGTATTGCTTAATAATAGTTATTTCCATGTGTGCCCTGAGATGTGGCTGCTAAAAGGGTGAGCTAAGTTTGGACGGAGTCAAAATACATAGTACAAAGTGTGAATATGTAACATTACACTGCTTGAATATTCCCATTAGAGAAATGCAGGTGCTTTGTGGGACAAATGCCATGCTGTATTTCTAAAGTTTGTCTCGTCAGGAACATCAGGGAATTCAAAGATGTTTAAAGCATTTACCATGGCAATATTTACAACTTGTAGTAACATACAAGATTTAGTTAACATAATTTTATGGTGACCGAATGTGCTTCACCTGTGTAGCCTCAAAGTGCACATTTTGATGGAAGATGTTCTTCGTGTGTTGCAGTCATCACATTTGTGTTATCTGCCTGCAGGTAGCTCTCAGTCGGACTGAATACCAGGGTCTTGGGATTTCTGCATCGGATGCTGTTGCTTCTTCCATGACATCAGTTTGGCAGGGGTATAAAACATACAGCAGACGCCATTATGTCAGTCTTTCTTGCCATGCGGTGACCGAAGCAGAAGCAGTTTGCAAGTGCGGTCGGTTGCCTCCTGAAAGTTTTGTTTTTCAAGTTTCAGACCTGAAGTCTTCTAGATAAGTACCCCGTTGGGGATCCTTTTTTCTTGCTCTAACCGATGTCAGAAAAAAATTAATAATTGTCTTGCCTGTGGAAAGCAAATACGTCATAGATTTTCATTCTTACTGCGTCACCTGTTCAGGCCCAGACCACAACGTCTCTCGCTGTCTGTTTTGTGCCTTGTTCAATGCCAGAACTATTCATCGTTGGGCTATTTTTGTTGCTAAATTTTTTCGCGCTCTATCTCCGTATTCCGAAATGGCTTTGATAAGCCATTTGACTACCGATCTTCTGAAAAAACATAAGGATAAAGACAGACACAGACCGCATAGGTCCAAAACTGCCAACGATGCTACCGTTAAGCTAGTCGCCAGTCCACCTGTACTCAGTGAGGCGCTTTCGCAGCCCCTTATACCTGCTTCTACAGATTTGCAGGCCTCTACTCAGACCCATTCGGAGTCTGATATGCCACAAGATGCTTCTTAAACTATGGAAACTGCGGATGTCTCTACCTTGGATGGGTCTGGAGCCGCTGTGCAGGCACCGGCTTCTGAGGGTCTATTCAGGCAGTCTGATTTTCATCTTAAATAGAAGACTTCGTTTCAAACCAAAAATACTGAGTTCGCACTACGCCTAGGAAACTGACGACCAAAGCGCATTCTCAGGCCCACATACCGCAAAAACAAATGCTTAGAATGGCTGAAGACCTTATTACTTTAATTAGAGGAAGTCATCTTTCCCCCTCAGAAAGACCAAGAACTAATTTTCCTTCTGATTCTTCAGATCAGGAGTCTGATAACTCTGACCCGTATGATTACCGGGGCATACCCTTGTGTACCTATGAGGATTCTGATGCAGAGGATTCCATTCCCTCTGCTTTCCCACCAGAAGATTTTTCTTTTGATGATACCCTGCATACCCTTAGAGAGCATCTCTGCTGGGAGAGCCAGGACTACTCAGTCCAAAAAGATACTCTGGGAATTTTTAAACTGGAAATTGTGGATGTCGTCTTGGAATCCAGTCTTATCCCTGATACTTTGCCTCCAGCTCCCAGGAAACCTGACTGGTACTATAGAGTACCTGACTCCCACAAATTCCTCTCTAAATATCCTGCTGCAGATCCAGAGACCATTTCCCATGGACATAAAGGCATTAAAGCTACTACAGCCAAAAATGCTACCCCTTCAGACAGGGATTCTAGGGCTTTAGGCAGATGGGGTAAGGAGGTATACACCTCTGCTACTCTTGCCATCAGGGCTTTAAATTGCCAGTTTCATATGTTGAAGTATCAGCAACATGTTATGGAACTAATTAAACAGAAAATGATGTTTATTTCTGATTGTGCAGAACATAAAGATTTACAAGAGTTAATGCATTCTGCTAACCAAGTTGGTAAACATACTTTGCAATGTGGTTTTGATGCCTTAGAAGCGTCTTGCAGGGCTGCCGTCACTGGGTCTGTTCTTATAAGGCATGCTTGGCTTAAGAAACTAACCTTGCCAGACTATGTCAAAGCAAAATTACTAGATGAACCATTAAACCAAGAGCATCGGTTTGGCAATAAAACAGAAGTCCTCAAAAAGGATGGAGGAAAAAGCTAAATCTATTTAAACTGTTAAAGATTTCTTACAAGTACAGCCACTTAGATTCAGTAGGCATTGGCCTTCTAAAAACTGGACTTTTCCAGTCCCTCCCATATCTTTTCAGTCCAAACCCAGGGGCTGCACACCACCAAGACTGCAGTCTCAGGGTATGCACAGATCTAAGCAATGAAGTGCACCCACGTCCAAAACTGGGAGTAGTAAGCCACCATCCTATGGTAAAATCTCACAATGACTTCTCCTTAACTCTTCCAAGCCTTGCCCAAGTACTTGCACCTTTAGGAGGGAAACTTGCCCTGCATGCCAAAAACTTGGGAGTACATTACCATTACCCAGGACAGATGGGTCTTAAACATTGTTTCCTAGGGATACAGATTCCACTTCCATTCGCTCCCAACTGCATGTGAATGGCCAGACCTCCCCCCCCCAAACCAGTGGGCAGAGGCCCAAAAGCAAGTGCTTTCTCTTTTCCGTTTCAAGGCTATTCAACCTGTCCCAGCAGAACAAAGGGGACAAGGCTTTTATTCCAGACTGTTTCTGGTACCCAGAAAAGAAAACTCTTGGTGTCCTATCCGGGATCTGTCTATTCTCAACACCTTTCTGGTGGTTCTAAAATTCAAAATGCTTACTCTCCAACAGCTGCTTCCTATGCTAACCAAGGACTCCTGGCTAGCAGCCCTAGACTTAAAAAAAGCTTGTCTGCACATCCCCCATAAGGGGACCTTGCAGGAAATACCTATGTTTCAGAGCAGGCTCTATGTGCTACCAATTCTTTGCACTTCCCTTTGGCTTATCTACTGTGCCAAAGGTATTCACAAAATGCCTAGTTCCAGCCATTGCATATTGCAGGCAAAGAAGGATTCAAATTTACCCATACTTGGACGATTGCCTGATTTCAGGCGGACAGTCAGGAATTGCTACTACAGCACCTGACATTTATAGAGAGACCTCTAACTTCACTGAGGTACACCATCTGCGAAAAGAAATCACATCTGGTACCCAGCCAGCAGATTGTATTCCTGGGAGCAAGCTTGAACACAACTTCCCAGATGGCATTCCTCACTCCAGAAAAACAAATTTATTTGAAAAACTACTTTTGATCTACTGGCCACCAAAACCCAGCTGTCTGCAAGAAAAATACTCCAAGCCCTAGGGTTCATGGCTTCTTGCATTCTACTAATTCCATATGCAAGACTGCATATAAGGAAACTTTAGTGGTACTTAAAAAGTCTCTGGTGTCAACATCCTCAGGACTTGGAAACAATGATTCCCATCATTCTTTGCCTAAGGACAGAGTTCCTTTGGTGGGCAGAGGCCTGCTACCACAACAAGGGACTCCCTTTCACTCAACCCTCTGCCGCCCAAATCCTAACAATAGACATCAGACTATGCATGGGGGCTCACATGGCAGGACAATACATTCAATGCAAATGGAGCCCAAAGCAAATGCACCTGCATATCAATCAAAAAGAAATGTTAGCTGTACAGAATGCTCTGACAGCTTTCAAAGGCCTTATTCTTCCAGGACAACTAGACAACACCACAGTTATGTGGTACATAAGCAGGGGAGAACACATTCTTACCCACTCTGCAGATTAGCCATGGCTCTGCGGAACACAGCCTTGAGCAACCAAGTGTACCTGCAAGCACAATTCCTGCCAGGCAAAACTAAATTCGCAGGCAGACAACTTAAGCAGAATTCTCATGGACCCACATGAGTGGAAACTGGAACCCAAAGTATTCAAGCTTTTGAGGAACAGCAGAGATGGGCCTAATACTAGAAAATTCTTTTCGGAAAAGTGGAAAAGATACTGTTCCTGGAGCCAGTCTCAGAGAACGGACACAACTGTGCCCTGCTTACCTTATATACTAGATTACTTAACAGAAATGCTCCACAAAGGCCTATCCTTCTCTTCAATTAAGATTCATGCCTCTGCCAGCTCATTATAATACTGAGCCACCCCTCTTCTCTCATCCTCTGGTCAAACAGTTCCTGAGAGCAGCCAAAAATTTAAGAGCCCCCAGGAGAGCTCCCTCTCCAGCCTGGGACCTTAACTTTGTATTGGAAAAGCTCACGCTTCCACCCTTTGAACCTGCTGCTACAGCAGAGTTAAAATTCCTTTCATGGAAAACAGCTTTACTTCTAGCCATCACTTCATCAAGAAGAGTGTCTGAATTGCAGGCTGTCATGGCTGTGGAACCTTTCATTATCTTCCATGCAGACAGGGTTTCCCTCAGGGCTCTAACCCATCATTTATGCCCAAGGTGGTATCCAGTGTGGCTTTAAACAAATCCATTAATTTGCCAACTTTTTTTCCCTAATCCTCAGAATAAAGGGGAAATGATTCTGCACTCCCTGGATGTGCACAGGCAGCTTAGGTTCTATCTGGACAGGAATAAGCCTTTCAGAAAATCTGACCAGCCACTAGTCAGCTTTGTTGCAGGGGCAGAGGGCAAGGCCATTTCAAAGCAAACCATTTCTAAGTGGATAGCACACTGCATCCATTTCTGCTACAAACACCATGACCCAAATGTGATGATTGCAACAGTGAACACACACGAACATCTACATTTATGGTAAGCGTACACAACTGTACTTTATGTATAATATTTATAAATGAATACATGCGCAAGTATTTTTATGTTTATGTATCTTTTGACCATTATATCTATTAAACTCACCAAAGTCTCCTTTCTCATATCGAAATGCAGGCTTTATATTTGAATAATATAGCTTTTACTAATGAAATGTGGTTTTGAAAATGCTTGCCTTTTGTTTTAACCTAAGAAATGTCCTAGGTAAGTGTGCTGAAAAACTTAGGGTTTACTAATCATATGATGCAACTGATGTTCACATAAGTTTATTTAAAAAAGTTATTTTTCAAGTGATTTCATTTATACTAGAGTGTAGTCCACATGCAGGGTGCACCCCCCCCCCCATCCCAGCAGCTAGCCAGCCGTTTACACCTCATAGTTATTGTTAGAGTTGGCTGTGCCCAGTACTGGAGATTACATAAAATACTCGTGTGTTCATTTCTTTAATCTAGTCTCAAGACCTCTTCTACTAGTACAATAAATGTTTTGTATGTATTTTATTTTAACTTGAAATACAAACTGTTTCACAAAGTTATGCATATCCATACATACACCCACACTTCCATATTGACTAGCATTACTGGTCTTTTTCTCTCCCCAAGTCTTATGGGTTCCTAATACCGCAATGGGAATGGACCCCATTCATCTCTTCCTTTGTCCTTCCGGTCTTTTTAATGGTTATATTAAATACTGCTTTGTTGCTTTCTCACTGTGTAAAATAATCATTACATGTTGCATATTTCAGACATTTCTTTTTCACTTTATTTTGGCAGTTGGCATACAATTCATCTCCTGAATGTTTACAATTGCCATTAATACAATATACTCGACTTAAGACCAGAGGTTGCCTAATGTGTAACCTGTTCCAGATATTGCTTGCTCATTTTAAATATCACACATTACCATCTTATTCATGGTGCTTTGAACAGTCCTCAAACCCCTTTTGCCTTCTTATCTTCTCCTAAATTTGTCATTTTCCTCAAGCATCTATTTCAAAAATCCTATTTGTTTTTGTGATGTGTACTCTGTACTTCTTCTTAGCTATTATTAATACTAGTGTTGTCAGTGCTTTGACACATTTTTTTTCCCTTGGAACATTTGCCCAGTGCAGATAGAAATGTAATTTTTCTGTTGCCCATTCCTTAACTAGCAGGTCCCCAATTAGACTACTGAGGTCCTCTTGGTACTTTCCCAATTTCTCAGTGGGGTTACTACCTGTCCCTTTTTGCAAGGGACAATCCCTCTTTGGGCAGTTGTCATGCAAAAAAAAAAAATAAAAAATGGCAAATGTCCTGAGATTTTAGGACAAAAGTAGTTCCTCAGTACAAAAGTAGCTCCTCAGTTTTCTTTAGTAATTACATAAATATCTGAAGTACCTAAATGTTATATGAAATAGCATAAGCAACTCAAATGCTACAAGAATAAGCTTTTATTTTGGTAATAAAGTGAAGTTCTGTCCTTTGCACTGGCTGTGGGTATGTTTTGTCCTGCTAAAGCTCATGAAATTTCCCCACTTTGGGCATTTGAAAAGGTGGCAGCCCTATTTCTCACATGACAAAAATGTGTATTCCAAATGATTTTACATTATTCTTGCATCTTCAGCAATGCTCACTTGCTTTCAGAAACGTCTTATTTATTCCCTCTGGTATATAGAAGTATGTTTGCAAATATTCCTAACAACTTTGATTGTAGTCTCCTTTTTACCAGTGATTGGATATTTCCCCAGTTAATGTTCCAGCACTTCTTTTCCATTCCTTTTGTGACATTTTCCTACATTGCATTCCTTTTTTCTTCTGGACATCCTTCGACAATGCCTTGTATATTCTGCTCACCAGACGTTTGCTTGTTGCTTTCATTGCGCTCACTTCTATCAGTATGTCTTTCTTAATTTCCCTGTTGTACTCTTCCAAGATTTCATATGTTCATTTATACTCCATTAACTCTGTTATTCAAGTCTGCATTTTCTCTAAGTTCCCTCCACTCTAGTCTCCTTTCCCACTTTCATCTTCTCCGAATAATGCACTTTTCTCTCCGTGTGTCCCCAGCCTTCCCCTGTTTGAGATTTTATGGCTGCACATTTCTTGATTAATCCTATTGGCCAAAGTTGAAACCTCCATGCTCGGCATGTCTCAATTCTTAAAGTGCCTAAGTTGTTCCTATTTGGAAGTTTATTTTTTGTTGTGATATGGCATCTATCTAATATTTCATTACCACTTTTCCACAGCAACATCCTTTTCCATTTTGAGGTATAATTTGGATTTTTATAAGTAATGTTACAAGCATTACCTGTACCTTCCTTGAAATACCCCCTGTGGTATTCCTGCAAATGAGATGCCCTCAGACCACCACCACTGGTGATATCATTTCCTTCAACTTTATTCTCCTTCTTTTACCTCCATATGTACTTCATTACTTTGTAGTACGGTTCCAAAAGCCTTTACTGTTCATAAGTAATGCTTGTGCCACACAGATTATTAATGGGACTATTTGTATTCTTTGATCTAGGTCACTTTCCATCAGCATCCATTTCCTTTCTATACTCTGTACCCTATTTTCCACCTGGTTCCATGAATGTAGTGTGGAGTCTTAAGCTTTTGTTGATATCCATAATCCAACATATTTTAGCTTATAATATCCTCAGTGCTGTAGATATTGCTGTATTGCATGTCATTATGGTACATAATTTCCACATGTAGCTTCTGTTTTTTCTTCATTTATTTTGTACCCAAACACCTGTGGAAATTGCCTTAAAAGGCCTAATTTCTTTGTTGTATCTGTGCCTGGGTCAGTGGCATACAGGATGATATCATCCAGTCCCACCCCTTACTTTTCTGTTTGTTCTGTTGCATCCACTGTTCTATGTAAATAGCAAACAAAAGTGGCGACAGAGGGCATCCCTGTTTCATGCCCCTTTTCACCCCAAATTCTGGTGTTAGTATGATGATCATTCCCTGTTTTTGGTGTTTCTAAAGCCTCCATACGTGTCCCTACTTATCATTCCTTTACGTCCTTCTGCTGTTAGCACAGTTTCTGAATGTGTTTCCTGAATGTTTCTGCGGTCTTTCTGGGCTCCTTGTTCTTTTCTTTTACGTTTTACGTGCCCCTTATCTTTAGTATTCCTCTGTCTTCTGTTGTCACAGTCTTCCAGCTAATATTTTTGTTTGCTTTGGGGTATCAGCAAGTGTATCTTGGTTCTCTCTGATGTCCTTTTTTGTTCTTTTTGTCTGGTTTTTCTTCTCCATCCTTTATCCCATTTAATTCTACTTGTTCCACCCCTTCCTGCATGTAAACTTTCTAATTGTGCCTTTTCTGTTTTCCTTCTCGTTTTCCAAGTCCCATTTTCCTGCCTAATCTATCCTTTCTTTTGCACCCTTCTCCACTATTCTCCTAACATACTCTTCAAATTCCTTCACTTTCTGGATGCTTTTTATCCTGTCTACTGTTAAGCTCCAGTGCCTTTTTTTAACTTTAGTCCCTGTTTTTGTTTTGTTTTTTTTTTTTTGTTCCATTTTTATTAGCACATGATCAGACTACTGTTTTGGATGTGTTTGCATTCCTGTCAATAAATATTCATGTTCTTTAGTTATATAAAAATCTGTTTAATCTTGACCATGTTCCAAATTTCTCACATTGATATGGAAAGTTTATTTTCCCCTATGTAATACACTCCCACATCTGCTAGTCCGCAAGTCCTTCATAGCATTCTTAAATATCTTCTCTGTTATAGTCCCCCATTCAGGTTGTGTTTTCATGTTACTAAATTCCAGCCTCCATCCAGTATCCCTACCTTTTGAGTGAATTGTATTTCAGGGTGTAATTTTTGAATTTTTTCTTTTTTTTTTTTTTTTTTAATTCTGGCTGGTATGTAGAAATTTCCTATTGTTCTTACCCCTTTCTGGTGTACCATAGCTAAACATGTTTCCCTTTGTCATTAATTTTTAATTCCTCTATACTCAGTGGTACATCATATTTAGCCAGTGTTGCCACCCCCTCTTTCTTTCATCCACTGCTTTAGCAAAATGCCTTTCTAAATCCTTTTTAGTGAACTTGTCATGTTCCATGTTAAAGTGTATTTTTGTCTCCTGCAACATGGTTATTTCTGCTGCCTCTTGCCTTGTATAGTCTAAAATCTCTCGTTTTATTTTTGTCTGCAATGCCATTGTCATTCCACTACATTATTCCTAATGTCATGATTATTTATGTTCCCCATTGTCTTTACCCTTAAATTTCTATTTCACAATGGTAGAATTTTGTTTAGGTTCACTTGAGTCTTTTACTGTTTTACAGCAATGCTTCAATATGTCCTAATTTTTTCTCACTCGAGCTGTAACTTCAAACTAATGATGAATGGTCTGTCTAATAAATAAATAAGAATGTACATTAATCCCTTCTCCCCATTTCTTTTATTCCTCCTTGAGAAACAAGTGACTGTTGCTGATCTTCGTGTTTCATTGTCGCAGTCCTCACATATAGGTTATCCGGCTGCCGGTAGCCCTCAGTCAGCCCGAATACCAGAGTCCTTGGTATATGATGTCGGCTGCCGCTGGTTGTAAAACTGATGTCAGTACGTCGGGTATAAAGGGAGGTGTTCCTCAGTCTTTCTTGCCGTGGAGCCCGAAGCAAATGCAATTCGCACTAGTGCCGGTCGGCCATTTACCTTCGTTTCGCTTTCCGACTACCAAGTTGAAGACACCTTCAGATAAGTACCCCGTTGGGGATCCTCTTTTCTTGCTTTAACGAAT
The DNA here is from genome assembly GCF_019279795.1 of Protopterus annectens. NCBI lineage: Eukaryota > Metazoa > Chordata > Ceratodontiformes > Protopteridae > Protopterus > Protopterus annectens. The sequence continues at coordinate 1,435,225,560 of NC_056743.1, read as the reverse complement.
GTCAGATAAAGTTAATAACTGTCTTGCCTGTAGAAAACTGATTCCGCATCTTGATTTCTATTCCTATTGTATAACTTGTTTGGGCCTTGAGCACAACGTCCCTAACTGTGATCCCTGTGCTTCCTTTAACCCGAGTACCGTACGCCATAGAGCTAAGATTTTGTATAAGCATTTCGGAGTCTGGCCTAAGTTCGTTGGTATGGCGGCATCTGGTCTCCTGACTTCAGATATACCTAGGAAATGCAAAGGCAAGGTCCACGACAGGCCTAGGGTTAAATCTACTAATGACGCACCTGTGAAATTGGTAGTCAGCACAGCAGTAGTCAGTGAGGCGCTTTCACAGCCCCTGCAGTCTGCAGATTTTCAGCTGCAAGCCTCTGCCAAGACCTTTACGGAGTCCTCCATGCCACAGGCTGCTATTTCGTCTTCAGACCCTCTGCCTGTCGCCTCCTCAGATGGGTCCAGAGCCACTTTGTAGGCACCGGCTTCTGACGTCTCTTCTTTTCGACATGAGACCAGAACCAGACAGACTACCTTAATTCAAACTTCTGCAGTTGCTAGGCCTCCCGAGTCCCTCCGGATTGATAGTAAACCTTCCAGCCGCAAACCTACTCACAAGCAGGCGTCTGCCTCCCCTCCTGTACCTCAATCCCAGTTGGTAAAGATTGTTGGTGATCTTCTTTCCTTGATTAGGGACTCTCATCCCCTACTTCAAAGAGGGCTAGGGAATTATCTCCTGATGTTTTGTCTGTCTCAAAATTCTGAGATTTCCAGTATGTCTGCTGATGAAGGAAATTCTCAACTTTTTTCTGGCTTTTGAGAATTCTGATGCTGTGGACTCTATCCCTTCTGCCTCCCCTCCAGAGGATTTTTTCTGTGGGGATACTTCGAATACTCTTAGGGAGCATTTTAAATGGGAATGTCAGGATTTTCCACAATCTAAGAAAAGAATCGGGGAATTTAGATTTGCCATAGCATAAGCCTCTGGCTATACCTCCACTTTTGTAAGTTGTGGATGATGTTTTCATGGAAAATTCTTTAACTCCTAATTATGTTCCTCCTGCCCCCAGAAAGCCAGATAGGTATTGCAGGGTTCCTGAATCTCATCAATTCCTTTTTAAAATCTCTGCTGCTGATCCAGAAATTATTTCTCAAGGTCCCAAGGGTGTTAAGGCCACTATTGCTAAAACCCTGTGCCTTCTGATAAGGAATCTAGGGCCTTGGACAGGTGGGGTAAAAAAGTCTATACTTCTGCAACTCTTGCCATTAGATCCATGAATTGTCTTTTTCACATGCTTAAGTATCAGCAGCATACTTTGGAGACTATTGAGGCTAAACTTGGAGATATTCCTTCCATGACTGAGAAAAAAGGTTTACAAGACTTACTGAATTCTGCCACTTTAGATAATAAACATTAATTTCATTGTGGTTTTGCCACTTTGGAGGCTTCCTGCGGCGCAGCAGCCACTGAATGTTCTTCGTGTTTCACTGTTGCAGTCATTACATTTGGGTTATCTGCTTGCAGGTAGCCCTCGGTCGGCCTGATTAACAAAGTCTTGGGTCCTGCGTCGGTTGCTGTCCCTTCTTCCATGACGTCAAGTCATCAGGGGTATAAAGCATGCAGCCGACACCATTACATCAGTCTTTCTTGCCGTGCGGTGCCCGAAGCAGAAGCAGTTCGTAAGTGGCGGTCAGCAGACTCCTGAAATTTTTGTTTTCGAGTTTCAGAACCGAAGTCTTAAACTAAAGCTAAGTACCCCGTTGGGGAAACTTTTTCTTGCTCCTTACAGATGTCAGTAAAAGTTAATAATTGCATTACTTGTGGAAAGCAAATACCTCATAAAGATTTTTATTCGTACTGTATTCTTTGCCTAGGCCTTGACCACGACGTACCTTGCTGTTGGTTTTGTGCTTTATTTAATCAGCACACTGTCTGTCGTTGGTATATTTTCGCCTCTAAATATTTTGGTTCTCGTTTTAATTATCCAGATATGTAGTCTGTTGGCCATCCAACTACCGGGATTCCGAAAAAATGCAAAGATAAAGACAGAGAAGGCCACCGAGGTCCAAAACTGCCGACGACACTTTTAAGCCGGTCGCCAGTTCGCTGGTACTCAGTGAGGTGCTTTCGCAGCCCCTAATACCCACTACTTCTGATTCACAGGCCTCTACTGAGACCCATTCGGAGTCCAGTATGCTGCGTGCTGCTTCAACTATGGAACCCGCGGATGTCTTTACCTTGGATGGGTCCGGAGCCGCTGTGCAGGCACTGGCTTCTGAGGGTGTATTCAGGCCTACAGACTTGCATATTAAACCAATGCCACCTTCTTCACTTAGGCCTAAATCTCGAACCATGCCTAAAAAACCGATGCCCAGGCCACATGCTCAGGCCTCTGTGCCTAAAAAACAAATGATAAGAATGGCTGAAGATTTAATAACTCTAAGGGTAGCCAACCCCCCCCCCCCCTTTCTAAGAGGCCTAGGACTGAAGTTGTGTATGAATCTCCTGATCAGGATTCTGTTTTTTCTGATTCTTCTGATGATCTGGATTTACCCTTATCTGTTTGAGGATTCTGGTGCAGAGGACTCCATTCCCTCTGCTTCCCCTCCAGAGGATTTTTCTTTTGGGGAAACCTTGCATACAATAAGGGAGCATTTCCACTGGGAAAGCCAGGATTTTTCTGATTCATAAGAGGTTTAGGGATTTCTTACTCCTACCACAGCATAGGCCTTTAGCTATTCCTCCTGTACTAGACATTGTTCATGATGCTTTTTCGGAATCTAGTTTGGCCCCTGATTCCTTGCCTCCTGCTCCCAGAAAACCTGACAGATACTACAGGGTCCCTGAGTCGCACAAGTTCCTTTTTAAAAATCCTATTGCTGATCCAGAGACTATTTCACTGGGGCCCAAGGGCATTAAGGCTTCTACTGCTAAAAATCCTACCCCTTCTGATAGAGACTCCAGTGCACTGGATAGATGGGGTAAGAGGGTTTACACTTCTGCAGCCATGGCCGTTAGGGCTTTAAACTGCCAGTTTCACATATTAAAGTATCAGCAACATGTTATTGGATTGCTTAAACAAAAAATGATGATGATTCCTGACTGTGTGGAAAATGAAGAATTGCAGGATTTAATGCATTCTGCTGAACAAGTTGGAAAACATACTTTGCAATGTGGTTTTGGTTTTGATTCATTAGAGGCCTCTTGCAGGGCTGCTGTTACTGGGTCAGTGCTCAGAAGGCATGCTTGGTTAAAGGAGCAATCTTTGCCTGATCATGTTAAAGCTAAATTGTTGGATGCTCCCTGAAATCAGGACTGCCTGTTTGGCAACAAGGCTGAGGAAGTTCTTAAAAAGATGGAAGATAAAGCTAAATCTATGCAAACTGTTAAGATTTCTTGCAGGTTCAGCCTCCTAGATTTAGTAAGCACTTACCCTCTAAGAATTGGTCCTTTCCAGCCCCTTCCAGGTCTTCTCAAGCCAAACCCAGACACAGCAAAGCTCCAGTTATTGCATTTTGCAGGCCAAGAAATATTCAGTTATACCCATACCTGGACGATTGTCTAATTCAGGCAGAAAGCCAGGACATAGTTTTGAATCATCTGGCCTTTGTACAAAGGGTTCTAATTTGTCTGGGGTACACCATAAATAAAAAGAAATCACACCTGGTACCCTGTCAACAAATTATATTCCTGGGAGCAAGCTTGAATACAACTTGCCAGATGGCTTACTTCACACCAGCAAAACAAATTCATTTGACAACTTACTTCAAACAAGTGGCCACAAAAACCCTGCTATCTGCAAGACAAATACTGATAGCTTTGGGATTCATGGCCTCCTGCATTCTTCTAATTCCATATGCAAGACTGCATGTGAGGAAACTACAATGGTATCAACATTCTCAGGATCTAGAAGCAGTGATTCCTATCATACCTTGCCTACACCTAGAATTCCTTTGGTGGGCAGAGGCCTGCCACCAAAACAAGGGACTACCTTTCACACCACCCCCTGCTGCCCAAACCCTAACAGACACATCAGACTATGCATGGGGGGCTCACCTGGCAGGGAAGTGCATTCAGGGCAAATGGAACCCAAGTCAAATGCACCTGCATATCAATCAAAAAGAAATGTTAGCTGTACAGAATGCTCTGACAGCCTTCAAGGGCCACATTCTTCCCAGACAACTTGTGGTAAAGACGGACAACACCACTGTTATAAACAGGCAGGGGGGTATACATTCTTACCCCCTCTGCAGACTAGCCATGGCATTGTGGAACACAGCCTTGAGCTACCATGTGCACCTACAAGCTCAATTCCTGCCAGGAAAATTAAATACACTGGCAAACCTGACTAAGCAGAAACCTCATGGACCCACACGAGTGGAAACTGGAACCAAGGATTTTCAACGTGTTGACAAGCACATGGGGGAGCCCAGATATAGACCTGTTTGCCTCTCCCCAGAAATACCAATTGGACAAATTTTGCAGAAGGACTCCCCACAAGCAAGCCTGGAAAGTGGATGCCTCCCCCCCCCTGCCTCTGCTCGACAAACCAAGGATGATTTTGATTGTTCCAGACTGGTCACGCCAACACTTTTATCCCCTCCTGCGCACTGTGTTACTGTTATCCCCATGACACCTGCCTCAGACTCTTTCCCTGTTGTCTCAGCAGGAGAACCAGATTCTGCACCCTCCGCTTCTAACACTGAACTTTGCAGCCGCGCACTGTGTTACTGTTATCCCCATGACACCTGCCTCAGACTCTTTCCCTGTTGTCTCAGCAGGAGAACCAGATTCTGCAACCTCCGCTTCTAACACTGAACCTTGCAGCCTTGCTAATTACATAATGTCTCCTCTACCATCCCTTAGTAAACCTGTGATGGATATCATTTTAGAGGCAAGGAGGCCTAGTACTAGAAAATCTTTTGCTGAAAAATGTAAAAGATTCTGTGCCCGGAACCTATCTCAATGGATGAGCACAGCAGCACCCAATTTACCTCAGATTTTACAGTACTTTAACTGAGATGCTTCACAAGGGCCTGTCTTTTTTTCTCCATTAAATTCACGCCTCAGCCGTTTTAGCTCATTATAACACAGAACCTCCCCTCTTCTCTCATCCACTGTTGAAGCAGTTCCTCAGAGGGGCCAAAAATTTGAGACCACCCAGGAGAGCTCCAACCCCAGCCTGGGACCTTACCTTTGTTTTGGAGAAACTCACTCTACCTCCTTTCGAGCCAGCTGCTACTGCAGACTTAAAATTTCTTTCTTGGAAAACAGCTTTCCTTTTAGCAATCACTTCAGCTAGAAGGGTATCTGAATTACAGGCCCTTATGGCAGTGAAGCCTTTCATCATCTTTCATACGGACAGGGTGTCCCTCAGAACCAATCCATCCTTCATGCCCAAGGTGGTATCCAGTGTGGCTCTTAATCAGTCTATTCATTTGCCAACCTTCTTTCCCATTCCACAGAACAAAGGGGAAAGGATACTGCATTCCCTAGATGTGCACAGACAACTTAGATTCTACTTAGACAGGACTAAACCTCAAAGGAAATCTGAACAACTGCTAGTGGCTTTTGCTGCAGGGGCAGAAGGGAAGGCTATTTCAAAGCAAACCATTTCTAAATGGATAGGCAATTGCATTCATTTCTGCTATAAGCACCATGGAAAACCTATCCCCCAGGGGATCAGACCTCACTCCACCAGGGCTGCATCTACCTCTACAGCCTTTTGCAGAGGCTTCCCTACCAGGGACATCCTAGAAGCTGCCACCTGGAGTTCTGTGCGTACTTTCACCAATTGTTATCATTTGCCAATTTTCTCTAAATCCAGTGCTTGCTTTGCCACTGCAGTCTTGCATGGCCTTATAGCTGGTCCTAATGCTATCTGAATTCCTCCTCCCAACCATAGCTTTGGGAATCTACCCAAATGTAATGCCTGGAACAGTGAAACACGAAGAACATAGTACAGTTGTGTACACTTACCATAAATGTAGATGTTAGAGTGTATTCACTGTTGCAGTCCTGGTTACCCTCCCTCCAGCCCCCTAACTTCTTTTGGCTATACCTCTTCTTTCTTCTACTATACTTAAAAGCCTTTTTGGTGTATTTGCTTTTTTGTTGGAGGTATGTCATTGTATTTTTATATTTAATTGTTCCCCATTAGGGGGGCACCTGACATCTGGGACAAGAAAAACTGATGTCATGGCGTCAGCTGCATGTTTTATACCTCTGACGACCTGACGTCATGGAAGAAGGGACAGCAATCGACACAGGACCCTAGACTTTAATTAGGCTGACTGAGAGCTACCTGCAAGCAGATAACCCAAATGTAATGACTGCAACAGTGAATACACTCTAACATCTACATTTATGGTAAGTGTACACAACTGTACTTTCTGTAATTAGAAGGCATGCTTGGCTCAGGAAGCAGCCTCTTTCTGAACCAGTTAAATCTAAATTGATGGATGTTCCTTTGCACAAGGACAATCTTTTTGGTAATGAGGCTGAGGAAGTACTAAAGAAGTTGGAGGATAAGGCAAAATCTATGCAAGCTGTAAAAGATTTCCTTCAGGTTCAGCCTCCTCAGTGTAGTAGGCATTATCCTTCCAAGAATTGCTCTTTCCCTGATCCTGGCAAGCAGGGTCGCTCTAGGCCTAGGGGTTTCAGATCTTCCAGAGGGCAGGCTTCTGCCCCTCAAAGGACTAAACAAATGGTATTCTTCTTTTGCTAAAACGGGGAGTTCTAAGCCAGCTTCCCAAAGCAGACATTCTCAATGACTCTGGCCTTCTTGTGCCTACTTCTATGGACCCTAGGTTTCCTATGGGGGGGAAGGTTAACCAGGTTCGCAGAGGTATGGTTTACCATCACAGACGACAAATGGGAGCTCAATATAGTAAACCAAGGTTACAAGTTTTACTTTCACATCTTCCCTGTTTTACAAGGATACCCAGACATACCAAGAACTCTCAGGGCAGAGGTAGAAACTCAAATTTCTTCTCTACTGACTGGGGGGGCTATAGAGTCAGTTCCTGCAAATCAGACAGGCCTATGTTTTTATTCAAGGCTTTTTCTGGTACCCAAGAAAGGGGGCATCTGGTGCCCTATTCTGGATCTGTCCATTCTAAACACTTTTCTGGTGATTCCCAAATTCAAGATGCTCACCCTTCAACAATCACTACCAATGCTGGGCAAGGATTTGTAGCTGGTAACTTTGGATCTCAAGGAGGCTTATGTGCACATCCCAATAAGGGAAAGTTGCAGGCAGTTCCTTCGCTTCAGGGCTGGGGAGCAACACTTTCAATTCTCTGCATTTCCCTTTGGCTTGTCTACTGCTCCCAGAGTTTTTACAAAGTGCCTGACTCCAGTCATTCCTTTTTTCAGCAGAGAAACATTCACATTTATCCTTACCTGGATGACTGTCTCATTCAAGCAAACTCCCCAGAACAACTAGAAAAGGATTTGGATTTCGTGAAGAATATTCTCACCTCTTTGGGTTACACACTCAATGAAAAGAAGTAAAAGTTGGTTCCTACAAGGGAGATTTTTTCCTGGGAGCGAGTCTGAATGCAGCCACCCAGATGGTATTCCTCCCTCATCAGAAGCAAGAAGATCTTTCGGCTTACTTCATGAACTTGGCAAGCATGACCCAGCTCTCTCTGCAAGGCAATTCCTGCAAGCACTGGGGTTCATGGCTTCGTGTATTTTGATGATCCCATATGCAAGGCTGCATATGAGGAAACTTCAATGGTACCTCAAGAATCTTTGGTGTCAACACACACAGGAGTTGGACTTGATTCTTCCCCTGATTCCCTGTCTACAAATGGAGTTCCTCTGGTGGGCGACAGCCTGTTCTCAGAATAAGGGTCTGCATTTCCACCCACCGCCTGCCAGCCAGACTCTCACCACAGACACCTCAGATGTTGCATGGGGGGCTCATCTGGAGGGCAGGGTCATACAGGGCACTTTGAGCACCCAACAGATTCATCTGCACATAAACTTAAAAGAATTTATGGCAGTGCAGCAGGTCTTGCTGGCTTTCAAGGACCTACTCTACCCTGGGACTCTGCTGGTCAGGATAGACAATACCGCAGTCCTGTGGTAAATCAACAAGCAAGGGGGGGACTCACTCTTACGCCTTGTGCAGACAGGGCATGAGACTATGGTCCCTAGCATCCATAGGCTTACATCTAATAGCCCAGTATCTTCCAGGGAGGCTAAACTCCTTGGCGGGTCATTTGAACAGACATGTTCTGGATCCTCACAAGTGGTAACTGAAGAGGGACATTTTCCATCACATCACTCATCATTGGGGGGCGCCCCCACGAGTGGATCTTTTCTCCTCTCACACCAGTCATCTTCCAACCTTCTGCACCAGGGAGTTTCATAACCAAGCTTGGAGGGTGGATGCGTTGTCCTTCCCATGGACACATCTCTCAGTTTATGCATTCCCTCCTCTGCCTCTTTTTACCAGAGTGTTACTTAAGATAAGGGACGAAAAACCAAAGGCTGTTCTGATAGCTCCAGATTGGCTCAGGCAGCATTGGTATCCCCTCCTTCGTACCCTTTCCCAGGCTCAGTCTTGGCATCTTCCCCTGGTACCAGATCTATTGGTTCAGGGAGGGGGAAAGTTCCTTCATCCTCATCTTCAAACTCTGCATTTAACTGCCTGGCTAATACTTTAAATCTTTCCCAACAGGTGGTTGAAGTTCTTCATGAAGCCAGGAGGCCTAGCACAAGAAAATCCTATGCAGTTAAATGGAAAAGATTTTGCTCTTGGATGCCAGCTGAAGGAGAAGACTCTTCTCATTTTTCTCTTTCACTCATTCTGGACTACCTAGCATGATTGCTTAATGGTGGACTTTTTTCTTCAATCAAAATTCACTGTTCAGCAATTTCGGCTCATTGTTCTTTTGAGCAACCCATTTTTCTAACACCTTGAAGCAGTTCCTGAGGGGAGCTAGTAATCTTAGACCTCCCAGAAGTGCTCCTAGTCCTGCTTGGGATCTTAATTTTGTCCTGGAAAAACTTACTCTGCCTCCCTTTGAACCAGCTGCCTCTGCAGATTTTGAAGTTTCTATCCCGGAAGACTGCTAGAAGGGTATCTGAGCTGCAAGCCTTAATGGCAGTAGAACCTTTCATTATTTTTCACTCCAATCGGGTTTCTCTGAGAACCAATCCCTCCTTTATGCCTAAGGTGGTTTCCAGTTTAACCCTTAACCAGTCTGTTCACCTGCCTCCATTTTATACAATCCCCAAAATAAAGGGGAAAGGATTCTGCACTCTCTTGATGTGCTAGACAGCTGAGATTTTACTTACAGGACTAAATCATTTTGAAAATCTGAACAGTTATTGGTTAGTTTTGCTCCTGGGGCTCAGGGTAAAGCTATTTCTAAACAAACCATCTCCAAATGGATTGCTCATTGTATTCACTTTTATGTGCAGCATGGAAAGGTTCCCCCTCAGGGTATTAGGACCCATTCTACTACAGTAGCCTCTACCTCTGCAGCCTTTTTGAGAGGTGTGCCTACTAAGGACATTCTAGAAGCAGCTACTTTGTCTTCTGTCCATACTTTCACAAAGCATTACAGTCTACCTTTGTTTTCTAAATCCAGGGCTGGTTTTGCCTCTGCAGTTTTACAGGGCCTCCTTACCAAACCCTTAATCTGTGATCCTTCCTCCCCATTTTGTCTTCTTACTGGGCTTTGGGAATCAACCCATATGTGAGGACTGCAACAGTGAAACATGAAGAACATAGTACAGTTGTGTACACTTACCATAAATGTAGCTGTTCGAGTGTATTCACTGTTGCAGTCCTGGTTTCCCACCCTCCATTTCCCCTTTTTTCCTAAGGCACAGACTATAGATTTTTATTTTTTGTATGACGTGTCAAAGGTGTTACCATTCCTGGGTTAGCCTTCTTTCGGGGGCTCCTGACAGTTGAGGCAAGAAAAACATTTAGTAATGGCATCAGCTGCCTCCCTTTATACCTGACGTTTTGACGTCAGTTTTACAACCGGCAGCAGCTGACGTCATATACAAAGGACTCTGGTATTCGGGCCTACTGAGGGATACCGGGAGCCGGATAACCCATTTGTGAGGACTGCAAAAGTGATTACACTTTTAACATCTACATTTATGGTAAGTGTACACAACTGTACTTTTGCTGTCACTGTAGTTGCACAGTACCCATTGAGACATTCTTCGCCCTGTTTATTCCAATTTAATTTTTGTCATTTTCCTATCCCCTCCCCTTTTATTTTTCACTTAGCTTTTATGCCTTCTTTGCATTATATTCCTCACTTTTGCTTCAACTTGATTACTCTTGTAATACCCCCCCACTTGGTTTAATAGCCCTTTTTACTCTACCTTCTGTTTTGTCTTGCTCCGTTGTTTCACCCATTCTCATCCCACCCTGTCTATTTAACACTCACCACTTGTACTTCGCATTATTTTTTTCCTTCCATTTTCTGTTGAACTTGTATCAACTTAAGGAAAAGACTCTGTCAGACACTGCGCTTCAGCTGCTTTTACAAAACCACAAATTAAGCTTATGAATAGCTTCAGTATTTCAGTGCAGACTCTCTATAGGTACAAAGTCCCAGCTAAAGTTGCATGACTGATGTTTTAACATTATGTATGTCTCCCTTATCTAGGGATGACGACAACACTAACTTATTTTATAGTTCGCTGCATGTTATGCAGTATCAGAGTATCAAAAGACACTTATCGGGCTAATATGACAAAGAAACACAATAAAGACTACTGCATTTAACTGACTGATCCCAGTAGAAGCTCGTTACATTGTTATAGCACATGCAATGTTTGTATGCCAGGGCATAGTTGCCAAGCACTCATTTAAAAAAACAAAAAAGTGTCTAGGCCGTTCTTAAAACTGTCTAAAATAGTACTTGCATTAATGTAATTTGGTAGTCTGTTCCATGCATCAGTTGCTCTCTGAGAACCAATTAGTACACTTCTCATTCCTATAGAATCTTCTGCATAGGTTGTGCAATGATTCTCTAGTACTTACTTTTTGATAACCCCAGATATTCCTAGAGGTAGATGTTCTTTGTGTTTCACTGTTGCAGTCATCACATTAGGGTTATCTGCTTGCAGTAGCCCTCAGTCGGCCTGATTATCAAAGTCTTGGGTCCTGCGTCGGTGCTGTCTCATCTTCCATGACGTCAGGTAGTCAGGGGTATAAAGCATGCAGCCGATGCCATTATATCATTCTTTCTTGCTGTGCAGTGCCCAAAGCAAAAGCAGTTCGCAAGTGCCGGTCGGCCGACTCCTGAAATTTTAGTTTTCGAGTTTCAGAACCGAAGTCTTCAACTAAAGAGAAGTACCTCGTTGGGGAAACTTTTTCTTGCTCTAAACCGATGTCAGTAAAAGTCAATAATTGTATTTCTTGTGGAAAGCAAATTCCTCCATAAAGATTTTAATTTGTACTGTATTCCTTGGCCCTGACCACGACGTACCTCGCTGTCTGTTTTGTGCCTTATTTAAGCCACAAACTATTCGTCTGTATATTTTCGCTTCTAAATATTTTGGTACTCTGTTCAATTATCCAGATATGTCTTCGGTAAACCACCCGACTACCGACTACCGACATTCTGAAAAAACGCAAAGATAAAGACAGAGGCAGGCCACCTAGGTCCAAAGCTGCCAGCGACGCTTCTCCAAAGCTAGTCGGCAGTTCGCCGGTACTCGGGTGCTTTTGCACCCCTGATACCTGCTACTTCATATTCGCAGGCCTCTACTGAGACTCATTCGGAGTCTGGTATGTCGCGAGATGCTTCAACTGTGGAACCTGCGGATGTCTCTACCTTGAATGGGTCCGAAGCCGCTGTGCAGGCATCGGCTTCTGAAGGTGTATTCAGGCCTACTGACTTGCATATTAAACCGACGCCATCTTCATCTTCAAGGCCTAATACTCGAACCATGCCTAGGAAACAGATGCACAGACCGCATGGTCAGGCCTCTATGCCTAAAAAAGAAATAAGAATGGCTGAAGACCTTATTACTTTAATCAGGGGAAGCCAACCTTCCCAGTCTGAGACCTAGGACTGAATTTGCTTATATTTCTGACCAGGATTCTGAAATTTGTCTCCTCTGATGACCAGGATTTACCCTTATCTACCTATGAGGATTCTGATGCAGAGGACTGTTCCTCTGCTTCTACCCCAGAGGATTTTTCTTTTGGTGAAACCATGCATACTCTTAGGGAACATTTTCACTGGGAAAGCCAGGATTTCAATGATTCTAAAAAGAGGCTTAGAGATTTCTTACTCCTACCCCAACACAGGCCTTTAGCTATCCTTCCCATGCTGGACATTGACTATGCCTTTTTGGAATCTAGCTTGGCCCCTGACTCTCTACCTCCCGCTCCCAGAAAACCTGATAGATATGATGGATATTACAGGGTTCCTGATTCTCACAAGTTCCTTTTTAAAAATCCTACTGCAGATCCTGAGACCATTTCACAGGGACCCAAGGACATTAAGGCTACTACTACCAAAAATCCTATCCCCTCTGAGATTCCAGGGCCGTGGATCGATTGGGTAAGAAGGTATACACCTCTGCAACCCTGGCCATCAGGGCCTTAAATTGCTAGTTTCATATGTTAAAGTATCAGCAGTATATTATTGGATTGCTTAAACAGAAAATGATGTTGATTCCTGACTGTGCTGAAAATAATGATTTACAGGATTTAATGCATTCTGCTGAACAGGTTGGAAAACATACTTTGCAATGTGGTTTTGATTCACTAGAGGCATCTAGCAGGGCTGCTATCACTGGGTCTGTACTTAGAAGGCATGCTTGGCTTAAGGAGCAATGTTTGCCAGATCATGTTAAAAACTAAATTGCTGGATGCTCCCTTAAAATTTGGCAACAAAACAGAAAAAGTTCTTAAAAAGATGGAGGAAAAAGCTAAATCTATGCAAACTGTTAAAGATTTCTTACAAGTGCAACCTCCAAGATTTAGTAGGCATTGGCCCTCAAAAAAGTGGTCCTTTTCTGCCTCTTCCAGGGCTTCTCAGTTCAAACCCAGAACCAGCAGAACAACCAGGCTTCAGTCCCAGGGTACGCACAGGACTAAGCAGTGGGGGGCTCCCACTTCCAAATCCAGGAGTAGTAAGACTCCCCATGGTAAGCTGTCTCAGTGACTTAATTTTAAAACTTCCAAGCACTTCTCAACTGACTGCTCCTTTAGGGGGAAATATTGCTCTGCAAGCAAAAAACTGGGAACTCATTACGCAGGACAAATGGGTTTTAAACAGTTTCCCAAGGATACAGATTTCACTTCCACACATTACCAACCCCAAACGGTTGACCAGGTCTACCCCCAAATCAGTGGGCAGAGGCTCAAAAGCAAGTACTCTCTCTCTTAAGATTAAAGGCTATTCAGACTGTACCAGAAGAGGAAAAGGGACAAGGTTTCTACTCAAGACTTTTCCTGGTACCCAGAAAAGACAACTCATGGCGTCCTCTCCTGGACCTTTCTATCTTGTACACCTTTTTGCTGATTCCAAAATTCAAGATTCTAACTTTTCACTAGTTGCTTCCCATGATAGGCAAAGATGCCTGGTTGGCAGCAATGGATTTAAAGGAGGCCTACCTGCATATCCCAGTCAGGGAATCTTGCAGAAGGTCCCTATGCTTCAAAGCAGGCTGCATGCACTATCAGTTCTCTGCACTGCCCTTTGGCTTATCTACTGCGCCCAGGATATTCACAAAGTGCCTAGCTCCAGTCATTGCATTTTGCAGGCAAAGAGATATTCAAATATACCCATACCTGGGCGATTGTCTACTTCAGGCAGAAAGCCAGGACAGACATTTGAATCCTCTGGCATTTGTACAAAAGGTACTAACTTGTCTGAGGTACACCATAAACGAAAAAAAATCACAGCTGGTACCCTGTCAACAAATTTTATATTCCTGGGTGCAAGCTTGAACACAACTTCTCAGATGGCTTTCCTCATGCCAGAGAAACAAGTTAATTTGACAACTTACTTCAAACTAGTGGCCACAAATATCCTATCTGCAAGGCTGCAAGCCTTGGGGTTCATGGCCTCGTGCATTCTACTAATTCCATATGCAAGACTGCATATGAGGAAACTACAATGGTATCTAAAAAGCCTATGGCGTCAACATTCTCAGGATCTAGAAGCAATGATTCCTATCATACCTTGCCTACGGTTAGAATTCCTTTGGTGAGCAGAGGCTTGCCACCAAAACAAGGGACTACCATTCACTCTACCCCCCTGACGCCCAAACCCTAACAGACATATCAGACTATATGCATGGGGGGCTCACCTGGCAGGAAGTGCATTCAGGGCAAATGGCACCAAAGTCAAATGCACCTGCATATCAATCAAAAAGAAATCTGTACAGAATGCTTTGACAGCCTTCAAGGACCACATTCTTCCCGGACAATTAATGGTAAAGACCAACACCACTGTTATGTGGTACATAAACAAGCGGGGGGGGGTACCCATTCCTACTCCCTCTGCAAACTAGCGATGGCTCTGTGGAACACAGCCTTGAGCTACCAAGTGCATCTACACACAATTCCTGCCAGGAAAACTAATTACACTGGCAGACAACTAAGCAGAAATCTCCTGGATCCACATGAGTGGAAACTGGAACCAAAGACTTTCAACATGTTGATAAACAAATGGGGGATCCCAGATATAGACCTCTTTGCCTACCCCCAGAACTACCAATTGGACAAATTCTGCACAAGGGCTCCCCACAAACAAGCTTGGAAAGTGGATGCTCTGTCCTTCAGCTGGAAAAATCTATCCGTTTTTATGCCTTTCCTCCTCTGCCTCTCCTCTCCAAACAGGACAAACCAAGGATGATATCGATTGCACCAGACTGGCCATGGCAACACTGGTAACCACCTCTTGCGCAGTGTCGCAGCTAGCCCCATGGCACTTGCTTTGGACCCCTACCCTGCTGTCACAGCAGGAGAGCCAGATTCTGCACCCCAGCTAAAGGGGTGGCGTAAGCCACAAAACGATGGGCTAGGCTTGTAAATGCCCTCGGGCAGATAGCCTAGTATGAACCTATGAACCTATGAACCTATGAGCTTTAAACCCTGAACCTGGCAGCCTGGCTAATTACCCTAATGTCTCCGTTACCATCCATCAGTAAACAAGTGTTGGATGTCATTTTGGAGGCAAGGAGGCCTAGTACTAGAAAATCTTATGCTGAAAAATGGAAAAGATTCTGTGCCTTGAACCAAATTCAAGGGATGGCCACAGCAGCGCCCAATTTTACCTCAGATTCTTCAATACTTAACTGAGATGCTTCAGAAGGGCCTATCCTTTTCCTCCATCAAAATTCACGCCTCAGCCATTTCAGCTTACTACAACACAGAACCCACCCCTCTTTTCTTACCCACTGCTCAAGCAGATGTTCGTGTGACACTGCTGCAGTCATTACACTTGGGTTATCCTGCCGTCAGGCGGTTCCCCAGTTGGCCTGAGTTCCAAAGTCTTGGTCCGGCGCCGGTTGCTGTCGCTTCTTCCCTGACGTCAGTGCGCCAGGGGGATATAAGATGTAGCAGACTCCATTTTCTTCAGTCTTTCTTGCCGCGTGGTGCCCGAAGCAGAAGCAGTTCACCAGTGCCGGCAGGCCGACTCCTGAGATTTTCAATATGAATCCAGAACCGAAGTCTTCTAAAAAGCTAAGTACCCCGTTGGGGAAACACTTTCTTGCCTCAGACCGATGTCCGTAAAAGTTACTAATTGTATTTCTTGTGGGAAGCAAATACCTCATAAGGATTTCCACTCCTACTGTATCCCATGCCTAGGCCCAGACCACGATGTCACTGGTTGTCGGTTTTGTGCTAGGTTTAACAAGCGCACTATTAAACGTCTGTTTGATTTTGCCCGACATTATTTTGGCAGAAAATTTAATTACACCATGCCGTCGGAACTTCTGACAACCGGAATTCATAAAAAGCGTAAGGACAGACATCCAAGGCCCAAAACTGACTAGGCCTCTTCTAGGCCGGTCGCCGGTTCTCCGGTTTTCAGTGAGGTGCCTATGCAGCCCCTGACGACCGCTTCAATAGAACCACAGACCGCCTCAGACTCCCACATGGAGCTGGCTGGGCCTTCGGACGCTCTTGGTATTCAGATTACCGAACTTAATCCTACAGAGGGAACCGAAGTAGCTGAACAATCCACAGCTTCAGAGGGTGTGTTCAGACCTACCCAGTTAACCATTAAACCCTCTGTTAAGACTAAGCCTCCCTTAATAGCAAAGAAACAGACACAGCAATCTCCAGGGCAGGCTTCCATGCCTAAGAAACAAATGCTAAAAATGGCCGAAGACCTAATCACCCTGATCAGAGGGTCCCAACCCCCTCCAGATAAAAGGCCCAGACAAGATGCAGACTATGAATCTTCAGACCAGGTGTCCATTTCCTCTGACTCATCCTCAGACCTAGGGTATTCCTTACCCCCTTATGAGGATTCTGATGCTGAAGAATCATTTCCATCAGCCTCTTCGCCTGAGGATTATTCCTTTGGGGAGACCTTACATACCATGAGGGAGCATTTTCCACTGGGAAGGCCAGGATTACTCAGAATCCAAGAAAAGGTTCAGAGATTTCCTTTTATTGCCTCAACACAGACCCCTTGCTGTTCCGCCTGTGTTAGATATTGTGGATGATATATACACACTGAATCCAGCTTAAACCCTGACTCCTTAACACCAGCCCCAGTTAAGCCAGATAGATATTAGAGTCTCTGACTCTCACAAATTTCTATACAAAAGCCCTGTTGCTGACCCTGAAACTATTTCTCAGGGACCCAAAGGGATTAAGGCCTCATCAGCTAAAAACCCAGTCCCCTCTGACAGAGATTCCAGAGCATTAGACAGATGGGGCAAGAAAGTTTATACATCTGCAACTTTAGCCATGAGAGCCTTGAATTGCCATTCACATGCTAAAATATCAGCAATTTTTAATGTCTCAGTTGAAACAAAAGATGCTTCCAGATTCAGATCCTCCTAATTTGAAAGAAATGCAGGATTTATTGCATGCAGCTGAACAAGTGGGAAAACATACTTTGCAATGTGTTTTGATTCCTTAGAGGCCTCCTGTAGAGCAGCAGTTGCAGGCTCTGTCATTAGAAGGCATGCTTGGTTAAACCAGATCATGTTAAGGCCAAATTACTGGATGCACCTTTGCAGCGGAATGTGTTGTTTGGAGTTAAGGCAGAGGAGGTATTAAAAAAGATGGAAGATGAGGCAAAATCTATGCAAACGGTCAAAGATTTCTTACAGGTTCAACCTCCTCGTTTTAGCAGAAATTGGCCAACAAAAAATTGGTCCTTTCCAGTCACAGACCTCAAAGGGGCAGATATAGACGTCCAAGAGGTAGAGGTCAGACAGAAGGCCCTTACAGACCTCGACAATGGAGTACACCAGGACAGAAAGAAGGGGAAGACAGAACTCAACCTTATAAAAAAAACAGTCTCAATGACTTCCCACTACAGCTGCCAAACAGCTCTCTCTTGGCAGCCCCCTTAGGAGGAAAACAGGCTCTTTTCTATCACAATTGGCATTGCATCACCCAAGACAAATGGGTTCTCAACATCATATCTCAAGGTTACAGGTTCCATTTCCACACTCTGCCAAGGTTAAAAGGAATGCCAAATCTGCCACCAAATCAATGGGCAGTGGCTCAAAAACAAATTACAGCACTCATGGACATGAGTAAAATCCTTGTCCTTGCTCTTGTGGTGGTACCTTTTGAATAGCTCTCAAGACTTTCTGGTTCCCAGAAAGGACAAAGCCTGGAGACCCATTCTGGACCTTTCTTTTCTGAACACTTACCTGGATATTCCGAAATTCAAAATGTTGACACTACAGCAGCTTCTTCCCATGCTGGGCAAGAAAGCTTGGCTTGTGACTTTGGACCTCAAAGAGGCATACCTGCATGTCCCTATCAGACAAAACTGCAGAAAATACCTCAGATTTCTAGCAGGTTCAATGCACTATCAATTCTCTGCACTGCCCTTTGGCTTATCTACTGCGCCCAGGGTCTTCACAAAGTGCCTGGCACCAGTAATTGCATTTTGCAGGCAAAAAGGAATTCAAATTTACCCATACCTGGACGGCTGCCTAATCCAAGCAGAGAACAAGGACATTCTTCTAAAGCATCTGGCATACGTAAAAAAGTTAAGTTGCCTGGGGTACACAGTAAACGAAAAGAAATCAAAACTAGTGCCCTCACAACAGATAATATTCCTGGGTGCCAGCTTAAACACAACGGCCCAGATGGCTTATCTCACGCCAGACAAGCAAGGACAACTGACTCAGTGTTTTCATTTAATGGCATCAAAGACCCAACTCCCTGCAAGAAAAAATTCTGCAGGCCTTGGGCTACATGGCATCTTGCATACTGCTAATTCCATATGCCAGACTGCATATGAGGAAACTACAATGGTACCTAAAGAGTGTATGGTCTCAACACTGTCAAAATTTGGAAACAGTTATACCACTATTTCCTTGCCTACAGCAGGAGTTTCAATGGTGGGCTCAACTTGTCATCTTAACAAGGGACAGCCTTTTACTCAACCCACAGCCAGGCAGACACGGACAACAGATGCATCGGATTACGCCTGGGGAGCGCACATGGCAGGAAAATGTTTTCAGGGCGAGTGGCCCACAGAACAAAGACATCTCCACATCAATCAAAAAGAGATGCTATCTGTACAAAATGCAATTATATCTTTCAAGGACCTGCTATGTCCAGGACAACTACTACTAAAGACCGACACCACCACATTTATGTGGTACATAAACAAGCAAGGGGGCACACTCTCCTACCACCTCTGCAGACAAGCTATGAACTTGTGGAACACCGCTTTAAACTACCAAGTTCATCTGCAGGCACAATTCCTGCCAGGAGAGAAAAACACCCTGGCAGACTACTTAAGCAGAAACATTATGGATCCTCACGAATGGCAATTGAGTCCACAAATATTCAGAATGATAATACAAAAATAGGGGAAACCAGACATAGATCTGTTTGCATCCCCAATGAACTGCCAACTACAGAAATTCTGCACAAGGAGCTACCATCCACAAGCATGGAAAGTGGATGCCCTCTCATTCAGCTGGAAAAAACTACAAGTATATGCTTTCCCTCCTTTACCTCTCCTTCCAAAGGTACTCATAAAAGCCAGGCAGGAAGAGCCAAAGATGATCCTGATTGCACCAGACTGGCCACGCTAGCACTGGTACCCAATCTTAAAGAACTTAGCACAAGAACCACCCTGGATTTTGTCTCAAATCCCACAGCTGTTGACACAGCACAACAATCAGATACTTCACAGCCAGCTAAAGACCTTAAATCTAGCCTGCATGGAAAATTCCTTAACCAAGCAAGCATTGCCTCTCTCCAAAGCTGTTATGGATGTCATTCTGGAGGCCAGAAGGCCTAGCACCAGTAAAACCTACTTGGATAAATGGAAGAGATTCCGTGCCTGGAACCAAGCACACAGCCTTGATACTCTTGTCCCAAACATTCCTCAGATACTTCAATACTTAACTGAGATGCTGGACAAGGGCCTCTCCTTCTCATCCATCAAGATTCATGCCTCAGTCATTTCTGCTCATTACAACACGGATCCACCAAGTTTTTCAAATCCTTTGCTCAAACAGTACCTCAGAGGGGATAAAAACATGAGACCGCCCCGTAGAGCACCTACACCAACTTGGGACCTCAGCTTTGTTTTGGAAAAATTAACTTTACCTCCTTTTGAGCCAGCTAACGCAGCAGAATTAAAATACATCTCTTGGAAGACTGCTCTGCTACTGGCGATAACATCAGCAAGAAGAGTTTCAGAATTACAGGCACTAATGGCAGTGGAACCTTTCCTCATCTTCCACCAGGACAGGGTGTCCTTAAGAACTAACCCTACGTTTATGCCAAAGGTAGCATCAAGTGTGGCTCTAAACCAAACTATTCACTTGCCAACTTTTTATCCTAAACCACAGAACAAAGGGGAGAGACTACTACATTCCTTGGACATTCACAGACAGTTACGCTTCTACTTGGACAAAACCAAAGCTTTCAGGAAAATCTGAGCAATTATTGGTAGCATACGCTGCAGGAGCACAGGGAAAAGCCATTTCAAAGCAGACTATTTCAAAATGGATAGCTCACTGTATACGTTTTTGCTGTACCCACCATGGAAAACCTGTACCTAGCAGCATTAAATCTCATTCCACCAGGGCAACAGCCACTTCAACTGCCTACCTCAGAGGAGTGCCTACCAAGGATATTTTAGAAGCAGCAACATGGAGTTCTGTACATACATTCACCAAACATTATCGTTTGCCTTTATATTCGAAATCCAGAGCTGGCTTTGCCACTGCTGTGCCGCAGGGCCTTATAGCCACCCCTGATGCCTTATAGATCCATCCTCCCTACCTCAGCTTTGGGATTCCACCCAAGTGTAATGACTGCAGCAGTGTCACATGATGAACATAGTACAGTTTTGTACCTACCATAAATGTAGATGTTCGAGTGTAGACACTGCTGCAGTCCAGGTTACCCTCCCTCCTTCCCCTCTTACTTTCTGGTACGTACCTAGGTCTTCTACCCTTGTTTCCTAAAGGGAGTATTTGCTGGTAATTACAAATGGTTGTTTGCTTTTCTATTATATATTTTACTAGCAATTTGAAAGGCCTACCTATTTGGGGGCACCTGACATCTGGGGCAAGAAAAACTGAAAAAAATGGCGTTGGCTGCATCTTATATCCCCCTGGCGCACTGACGTCAGGGAAGAAGCGACAGCAACCGACGCCGGACCAAGACTTTGGAACTCAGGCTGACTGGGGAACTGCCTGATGGCAGGATAACCCAAGTGTAATGACTGCAGCAGTGTCTACACTCGAACATCTACATTTATGGTAGGTACAAAACTGTTCTTTTCTCAGAGGGGCCAAAAGCTTAAGACCACCCAGAAGAGCCCCAACTCCAGCCTGGGACCTTAACTTTGTATTGGAAAAACTCACTCTGCCTCCTTTTGAGCCAGCTGCAAGTGCAGAGTTAAAATTCCTTTCTTGGAAAACAGCTTTCCTTTTAGCAATCACTTCAGCAAGAAGGGTATCTGAATTACAGGCCCTTATGGCAGTAGAACCTTTCATCATATTTCATGTGGACAGGGTGTCCCTCAGGACCAATCCCTCCTTCATGCCCAAGGTGGTATCCAGTGTGGCTCTTAATCATTCCATTTGTTTGCCAATCTTCTTTTCTAATCCACAGAACAAAGGGGAACGGATACTCCACTCCTTAGTTACTTGGACAGGACTAAATCTCAAAGGAAATCTGAACTGCTGGTGGCATTTGATGCAGGGGCAGAGGGGAAGGCTATTTCAAAGCAAATTATTTCTAAATGGATAGGTCATTGCATTCATTTCTGCTATAAGCACCATGGAAAACCTATCCCACAGGGGATTAGACCCCATTCAACCAGGGCTGCCTCTACCTCTACAGCCTTTCTCAGAGGTTCCCTACCAGAGACATCCTAGAAGCTGCTACCTGGAGTTCTGTACATACATTCACCAAACATTACCATTTGCCATTTTTTCTCTAAATCCAGAGCTGGCTTTGCCACTGCAGTCTTGCTGGGCCTTATAGCTGGTTCTAATGCTATCTAAATTGCTCCTCCCATCCTTAGCTTTGGGAATCTACCCAAATGTGATGACTGCAACAGTGAAACACGAAGAACATAGTACAGTTGTGTACACTTACCATAAATGTATATGTTCGTGTGTATTCACTGTTGCAGTCCTGGTTACCCGCCCTCCAGACTCCTGACTTCTGCCAATACCTCTATGCTCCTTTACTATGCTTAAAAGCTTTTGGGTGTATTTGCATTTTTGATGGAGGTATAACCTTGTGTGTGTATATGTGTGTGTGTGTGTGTGTGTGTGTGTGTGTGTGTGTATATATATATATATATATATATATATATATATATATATGTATGTGTATTTAATTGCTTCCCATTAGGGGGGCACCTGACATCTGGGGCAAGAAAAACTGATGTAATGGCGTCGGCTGCATGCTTTATACCCCTGACTACCTGACATCATGGAAGATGAGACAGCAACCGATGCAGGACCCAAGACTTTGATGATCAGACTGACTTACTGCAAGCAGATAACCCTAATGTGATGACTGCAACAGTGAATACACTTGAACATCTACATTTATGGTAAGTTTACACAACTGTACTTTCTCCAAGCCGTGTCAATTTCACAAGTGCAATCATCATCATTAAGTCTAGATTTGCTTCGTACAATGGTAAGCAAATCATCCAATTTTTGACATGAACACATCTCCAGTGTTATCGGGTGTTACCTTTACATATGCATAGCATTTATTACATTGTGCAAGACATTTATGCATTAGCAAATCATTAATTTTACACTCATTTAAAGAATCCATATTCAGCTTCAAACAAATGAAATATTGTAAAAGAAAATAATAATCAAAATCAGTAACCACAGAATTCAAAGGGAACTTAAATCAACATGTATGACAAAAAAATACACAAGCAATATACAACTAAATAAGTACAGTAAAGTTCTGACCGTATAAGTTTTGCAAGCCAGAAAAAAAGCTGTAATTCCTTTGCTATCACTCACTATCGCTCGCAGTCGCACTTCTTTTTAACAGTAAAGGTCAGAAGTCACAAACCAAGGTAGGATTGTTTAGATATGATCTGGATTTTCTTGTGTGCAGTCTGTGTGGATTTGTAGCTGTCTAGGCCCTTTGGGATGGCTAGAGCTTTCTAACAGTCAACAGTGAAATTAAAGGTAAAACAAAAATGTTTATCAAAATAAATCTTGTTAACGAGCTTTCCCTTCCTACCTACAAACAGTGAAAAACAGTGATGACAAATAAACATAAATTCAAATAAAACGTCTCTTACCAGTCAGCTCCACAGTAAATCACAAACCAAGGTAGGATTGTTTGATATACTTTGGATCCAGAGTTGTGCAGTATCCTGCTACGCCAATATTAACCTTTTTGTCTTTTGGTTTAAATTGACCTCTCCATAACCATTCTTGCATCAGATCCTGACTGACATGAGGTTGTTCCAGGAGTTTTCTATACTTGCAACTATATTTATGTTTTTTCAACATGTCTTGCCTTTTCATCTAATCCTTTACCTTGTATTCTTTTGGCACATTCAGTCGATGCCTGATTTTTGTCTCCTGGTTTGATTTCCATTCCCGCTTGACACTGATATGCTTCTGCTAAACTAAGCAGGGAAATCATCTTAGACTAGTTCTCCTCATGTTTTAAAACTTTCACTATGCTTGGGTCTTGTGAGGTCAGCAGATATCTATACAGTGTTGTGATTTCAGATCTATGTCTCTCATCACTTTCGAGGAGGCCCATACCTCCTTCAGAATGGAGAATATATAATCTTGGTGTGCACTGATTTTTATAAATCATTTGAGAAGTATGAAGCATTTTTCTTGTTTTCCTGTCCAACTGGTATAATACCTTTTGGAACCAGTTGATCACCCCAAAACTGTAAGTTAGAACAGGAAGAGCAAATTGGTTTATAGCATGGACTTTGTTCCTAGATGCCATAGCTGTTTTCAGTATTAATTTCAGTTTCTAAAATATTCTTAAGTTTTGTTCGCATTTGTTCGTTTTATTGAGTCATCCTTCATCAGTTCCCAAATATTTATACATTTTCTCCTGTTAAAGTACCTTTTTATCACATTCCTGTCCCAGACTGGTATTTTCTTTTTGCTGCAGCTTTCCTGTTTTAAATATTGCTTTTGCACATTTGTCAAGACCAAGTGACATTTTTATATTATCTGAGAAAGTTTTCACCACTTGCATTTGTGCTTTCAGTTCCTCATCTGATTAACTATACAGCTGTAAATAATCCACAAAAAGTAAATGCGAAGTTTTACACCTTGTTTTCTGAGAGCCAAGTTGTAGCCATAACTTAATCTGTTAAGTGGACTGCTTAATGGGTTAAGGGCAAGACGAAAGAGCAGTAGTGACAGGCACCCTGGAATATCCTCCCTTTGAATTTTTATCCCTGTGATATTAATTTGTCCTTTATCGTGGCTTAGGTGCAGAGTGGTTAGCCACAGTTTCATGGTCACTGTAATGTAATTGATCAATGTAGGGTATATCTTAAACATCTGTAGGCACTCGTTTATCCTTGAATGGGGGGATGCTGTCAATTTTTTTTTAATCTGTTCGTGTACGTGGATACATCCCCTTTTTACAGTTCTCCATTATGTCTTTAAACTCTGTTGACTTCAATTACATTATATAGTTTATACATCATTGAAAGGCAAGTTATTGGCCTATAGTTTTTAAGATCGCTTGTAGGCTCACTCTTGAGGAGTATAGTTTTTTTCTGTTAACCAGGTTAGTGTCTGTTTGGGTCCCACATATAAATAGTCCTTACTTGGGGCTAAATCTTTGTGTAAACATGTTAATACTTTTAGTTAGAAGTTAGGTACTGCATTTGGGCCTGCGTTTTTCCAGTTAGAAGCTTTTCTTAATTTTGTTTCAGTTTCTCTGGCCGTTATTTTGTCCCATTTCATATCCTGTAAATTTGAACTTCTTACTGCTTCTTTTACTTCTATCCATTCATCGTCTTTGTTCCACAGGGTCTTAATAGATATTTCTCCAGAATTTGCCTATTTCTTCTTTTCTGGTGGTATTTCAATTCCTTTACACTTGTTTTTCAATTCTTTATGTAACTTTTTTGGGTCCTCAATAAATTGCTTATTTTGTACTTTTTCTTTATATTTGTCTGCATATCTTCTAAGCTTTTCTGCCTTTGCTGATATCTTTAGTTTATTATTTGCATTAGTGTACATTGGGTCCTGGTCTGTTTTTATACCGAATGTTGCCTTTATCACATCTGTCTTTCCAAGTATTTTTGTTGATCTGTTTCCTCGCTTGTACTCTTCTAACAGTGACACTTCTTTTCCTCTTTGAGTAGCAGTAAGAGAAGGCCCATGTGATGAAGTAAATCCTCCTGGAAAGAGTGATCTTCAGTGGAATGTCAGATGTTGACACTAAGTAGAGTGAGGGAACCAATTTCTCAGTAGGTTACTAGGAGGGCATAGATTCAGTAAAGGCAAGAATGTATACACTCCCCTGTTCTTCATTGCAATGTAAAGTACCTGTGTCTGGTTAAGGATAATGCAGCAGGCTTGTCTGTGCCAAACTGCACTGAAAAGTACCTGTATGTAATTTAGGCTGCTACCAGTAGGCCCGCTTTTAACATGACCTGTGTTTGGTTAGGGATGCTTCCAGCAGGTGACCTGCACTGTAGTGTACCTGTATCTTATTTAGGTTACTCACCAGCAGGCCCGCCTATGCTGTAACCTGTCTGGTTAAGGATACTTGCAGCAAAATCACCTTTGCTGACCTGCACTGTAAAGTACCTGTATCTGATTTAAGCTGCTACCAGCAGGCTCACCTGTGCTGACCTGCACTGTATGAGGCTCTTGCAACTGAATATCATTACCTCTGAGCTACCTATCGTTCCCTATGCTGTGAAGTACTTTTAAAGGCCAATTTTATGTTCCTTTTTGGCCTTTATTCTACCCACCGTTCATGTGGCCATAAAGCTATAACCCCTACCGGCACTGGAAGATTCTGTGAAATAGAGATGTGAGCAAAGACTATGGCCACCTTCCCGTGGAAGGTTAGTAGATATTTATACTTTTAATAGTACTCCCTACTTCAGCCAGCAGGTGAGTTGTGGTGTCTGTCCATGCTGATGTACAGGACTCTGCTGGAGCACATGCAGTTTGTCAGGCTTGTGCTACCCAGTGTTGCCAATGTAAGTGCTGTGTAGGACCTTGTCTCAGTCATATGTCCTGCAGTAGGCATAAATAGATCCCCTTACCCTGGAATGATTAAGCCAATTTTGGCTGCTCACTCCCATGGCTCTCTGGCAGGTTCCTACAGTACCTGGACCACTAGTTCAACCTGGGTCATCTCCAGCATGGTCAAGGCTCCATTGCTGTACACCACCACATAGCTAGTTGTTTGAAGGTCCTGCTTTGTAAGGGGACTACCTTAAAGGCCAAGTCCATTTGGCCAGTCTTTCTTCACTTCACTGTAAAGTATCTGTGTCTGAAAGCTTCTTCCATCTATCTACTTGCATTTCAATACCTTTGAAAGACATTTGTGTTTGGCCTCTTTTACAAGCTTACCTCTGCTACTGTACACTGTAAATTGATGGTGTTTGCTTACACTTGCTTTACAGCAGGCATACCTGTACTTGTACTGTAAAGCACCTCTTTTGTCTGTTTACACTACCAGGAAGCATATGTGAGCCTGTTATAAGTAGTTATAAAAGTATCTGCTTACAGCAGGCTTGCCTGTGTTTTACCTGCACCGTAAAGCAGCTGTGTCTGAAAGCTGCTCCAGTACACTACCTGTCGTTTCTTTCACTTGCTTCTGAAGGCCTTTTTCCTAAAAGGTTTCTGGGACATTCTTGTACTGTAAATCTTCTGCTTTTGAAGTCTGTCTTAAACTGGCTAATGTTCTGTCTTTTGCTGTTAAGCACCTACATAGGCACATACTCCCAGCAGACTGTCTTTAACATTACAAAGCACTGGTGTGAAAGGACCACATCCAATAGGCTGTCCGTAGTTTTCTGCAATTTGTTGCATCGGTATGTGAAAATCTGTCCTTCTAGTTTAACCTTGCTTTTGTGCTTAACCATGTTTCTGTGCATTGCCGCATACGTACAATCATACATACATAATGCATATGATGGCCACGTTTGCGGAGTTATTTGTATCTCTTGGCTTGGCACTGTGAGGTTACCTGCTTTAAAAGCCACTTACAACTGATTGCCCATGTTCTTTGAATTTTCTAGCTGTGGGTCACCTTGTACATCTTTGTGTGATGCACCAAATGTGCCCTAACACACTTCTATCCAGCACAATGCCTTCCATTATTACCTGGCTTTTATAATGGCCCGTGTCCTAATCATCTTTTCTTCAAACCTCATACCTTCTTTCCTCACGTTTTAGTTTGTTTCCTGTTGCCTAAGGTACTACTACATAATGAGATTTCCATGCCTCTGTGGTTTTGCATACACAGTTGCTGTGATCTACATCTCAGAGGATGACAAAAAAAATCAGTATGTGGCAGCTCCCCCAATGAATGTCGTCATATAAGATGCCCAGGGTGCCTTGTTTTGTCCTTTTATTGTAGCTATGAGAGTTAATTAGCTGTCCAAGGCAGGAAACTTCTGCTCCTCCCAGTCCCCCCTCACTCTTGACAGTCTCATGCAGTTTCATTTGGGGGTGATGTCTATAGAGGTATGCTAACATATGGCTTACAGCACAAACCAAGAAATGATTCCAACAAAGATAGAACTGAGTACTTATTTTTTATAGCATCTCAAGTGTCATTAACTTTAATTGCATGTCCTGTCTAGTGCCTGGTGGAGATTTGCCCTTATCAGAGATTATTCACATTAAATTGCATGTTGTGTCTAGTGCCAGGTGGGGAGTTGCCCCTTTCTTTGTTTAGAGACCTATTTCTGAAAGGCTATTGCATGTGGATGTAATTCTGTTTTCCTGCTACAGATGGTGGCTTGGAGGAGCTGGTGGAGGAGCTCAGCAGTGGAAAGGTGATGTATGCCTTCTGTCGAGTACAGGATCCCAATTCAGGACTTCCCAAATATGTCCAGATCAATTGGGTAAGTAAATCTGTTTAATTGATGCTTATGGATGAAACTTGCGTACATAAAGGAGTCATCTGTGAAAGTTTCATGCTTATAAATAAAATTTGTTAAAGCCAGTGGGCCTTTTGATGACAGGATGAGAGTAAGTAGTCTGTGACAGTTAATTAAGTACAACTTTCCTCTGTGCTGCTGGCTTTGTGTTTGTAACCTTCGACTATGAGCGCACAGTACAAAGATTTTTTCATGGGAGCAGATTATGTAGACTTCTTTTATGGTGCAAGGTAGTCAAAACATTGTAGGAAACGTCAGTTTGGATAAGTGTCAAAGGATGCTTCTCTTTCTTGTGCACTGTGATTGAATTTGGGTGAAATTGTTCTTGGATTTAATAGAACATTCCAAGGCAGTGCTTAATTGTATAGCCGCTTTCTGTCTGCTGTATAAATTGGTTAAGGATCTTACAGGAGGTACCGGTTGTATGATTAGAACCATTGTCTAGTTGATGCTTTTGGCTCACAGTTAAGCATGCTGTTTGCTGGCTGCATTAGGCAACTACCTTATCACCACATGCAGAGGACTGGTATCTTTGCTGTGGTGAGGAGTAATGGTGGTCTCCTCATTCCTAATTCTCTTAGAAGCAGGTATTTCTGTCACGTGAGACATCTGATTTGTGTTATCCTCAGTAGCCTAATGCACAAAGACTGGTGACAAAAAAAAGACACTGTAGAGACAGTGTGTTAAATATTTGTATTTGCAGAAACCTGAAAGTAGCTACTGCAGCATTTTTCTTTGAGCTTCGTTCTCAACAACCAGAGTGAGCATTTATGTTTTACATACATAATTTTATCTTGATATAAATTGCCCAAAGCATAATTTTATCTTGATATAAATTGTCCAAAGCCTAAATGTTTCAAAAGCTTAGTTATTCAGTTCTGTTGTAGGCAGCCTCACTACAATATGCTCATCTGTACCTCAGCAGGGGACAGCCCATCGTAATAGCAGTTGTCCTAACTTCAGGCTGAGTAGATTTAAGTGTGTGGATAGTAGAGTCACAAAATCTCTGTATGCTCAAATTGTCATGTAATAAACTAATGAAATGGTGCTGTCTCGAATGTCATACATTTAGGTGAACACTGAATAGTCATAGCAGGTTATCAGTGTACTTGAGTGTTTCGCTTGCTGTATTTTTTTTTCCCAGGGGGCAAGCTCCTTTTACCTGCCAATCTGGTGTGTCTCTCTCCCTGAGAAAATGTGACCTTGGAATGAGAATAAGTAATGTACAGAGGTGTGGTGAAGCAGCCCCCCACATTACAGGCTCAGTAGGGTTTCGCCATTTAAAAATGTTTAGTCTACTTGTTGTATCAAATCATGGTTTTCAGACTGCAGTACTTTTTGCATCCAGTTTTAGTTTTTCATTTTTTGCACTTGATATTTTACATTAACTCTGACATGATCTAGGCCATCATTATCAACTTAAGCCTTGGGTCTCCGGACTCCTTACTGCATCTGCAGATCTCTATCGCCTCTTGTTGATCTTGTACACAAGCAGTAGCCCACGGCTATTTTTTTTCCTTTTTTTCTACTGAAAATGTTCAGTCTTTAAGTCTCTTTGGATTGTTTTCCGATCCTCTTCATTTTCCAACATTTTAGCCAAGATTTAACAATTTTTTTTCATCTTTTGAAGAAAATGTTTCTCTTCCCCATTAGGCATCAGTCTTGAGCTGCATCTTTTTTCACAGCTCCTCTTTATTTCTAAAAAAAAAAAACTTAAGTGTCAACAGAAAAAGAAAACTATTTGTAGTGTTTCTGTAGATTTCTTGTGTGACTGAATTGTTTCTTTGTGTCACAGTATTATGATGTGCTGGTGTGCTTCATGTGTGGATTTTCAGATTGCTTTGTTACATGTAGCAGGCACAAGTTTCCGTCTGCCTTTTTCCAGAGCACTTGAGAAGGTTTACAAATATTTGTAAGGCAATTGAAAAACACAATTCTAGATAGAAAGAGCAAGTTAATTCTTAAAGGTGAAATACCTAGAGAGGATCCCCTTGTTGAGGTTTCGATCTCCTTTGGCTCTAAACATAGTACCTTTGAATGTTTTAGGACGATACAAGGTCAAAGGTACAATTAAGAATAGGGAAACTACTCAAGATGAGGGGAAAAGGATACAGCATCCACCCTCCCATAGAAGTTTCTTCCATTCCACTAAAGAAACAATTGATTACCTTAGGAATCATCCAACATTCTGGCACTGTAGACTTCAGTTATAAGAAGGTGATAAAGGCTGCTTTGTATGTGCAAATGAAGATGGGTGTTGTCCTTTCCCCCTCTAATTCTTTGGTAGATAGACATTTATTCTGCTCTGAGACCACTGCCTACTTAGATGCTTTCCACAGTGATGCATCTGTCAGTGGTGGCAGTGTTAATGGTATTAACTTTTTGGTATCCGGTAACCTCTTAGACTCTGGGGTTGGGGTTGAGTTTTTTTAAACAGAATTTGCCCTTCATATGTTGAGTTCTTTGGCCTTCGGGTCCTTGGTTGTAAGGGCCTCATTGCTGATCATCTCAGGACTGAGAATTCTTTGAGTGTCAGGAGTCCATCTTCGTCCTTCAATATCATTGATGTTGATGTTTGTCATTAGTGCCTGGGTCCTTGATTTCGAGCATTTTGTTGATGTCAGCCAGTTGGTTGATGTTGCCTTCTTTTTTGCGTGGGCATCCTTTGTACTGCATTAATCTTGACTTGGGCCACAGCCTTTGTGCTGTTGCATTCTCTAAATGCCCTTACCACTGTTAAAATATGCTTTACTCTTGGAATATCCTGTGGAGGGATAGCCTGATGGTCCAGCCAGTATACCAAAACCTTTTCACATTTCAGGCATTGTACATCAGACATGCGTCCTATGTGCAAGGTGTAAGGTACATATGTGATGTACAGACACATAAATCTCAAATCTTTTTTGCAGGCAGTCTGAATTTGGTATGTATGCCATTCACTGAGCTGGTTCTTGTGCCGAACTTTCTAAAAATAAGTGCCCTATTGGGATTCCTTCTTTTTTCTTCCTCCTTGTAATTTTTTTCATGTGATCCAGGAAAAAAACGTGAATGTGGGAGGCAGATTCCCCATAAAGATAAACATGAAAAGTGCCTTTTTTGTTTGGGTGCTGTGCACAGTGACACTCATTGTGATTATTTATCAGGCATTTGTCCTCAAGACCTTCTGCAAATCATCTTTCATCCCTCTCTATTTATTTGGAAAAGAAGAGTTTGAAGCTTTTGGCTCAAAGTACCATGGCCAAATTCTCCTGCCCTGAAGTTCAGACACCACTTAAGAAAAAAGCTAGAAGCAAGTACTGATCCTGCTGCTGTCCTGCCTGTACCGGACATCTCCCTTGGTTCATAGGTAGGTACTAAGCTATTGGCCCTAGGGCCTATATAAACCTAGACAAAAAGGTACTCTGGCTTTCGCCACCCAAGAAAATTATTTTCCTGTGCCCCTGTCGAGCAGAGCCATAGAAGTGATCC
The DNA here is from genome assembly GCF_019279795.1 of Protopterus annectens. Taxonomy (NCBI): domain Eukaryota; kingdom Metazoa; phylum Chordata; order Ceratodontiformes; family Protopteridae; genus Protopterus; species Protopterus annectens. The sequence goes on along the minus strand of NC_056743.1, from coordinate 1,435,194,306 downwards.
CCAGGGTGAATTTCCTATCTCCCATCCGATCATCAAGATTTTTCTTGAAGAGTGCTAATGAGGAGCTTTGTTTGATATAGATAGGTAGTTTTTTCCAGAGTATGGGAAGCCTCTGGGACAGGAGTCTATCCCTCCAGCATGTTCTGTTTATTGTTGTGACAAGGTTTAGGTCCCTAGAGCATGCAGCTCAGAGGGATTGGGATTTCTTTAAGTGGAACATGTCCAACAGCTCTGGGTTTGACATAGCTTTGTATGTTGGGCAGAGATTGCCTCTTGAGTAGGCGATATGCGACAGAGAAAAGCTGTAGATGTTCTTCGTGTTTCACTGTTGCAGTCATTACATTTGGGTTATCTGCTTGCAGGTAGCCCTCAGTCGGCTTGATTAACATAATCTTGGGCCCTGTGTCGGTTGCTGTCCCTTCTTCCATGACGTCAGGTCATCAGGGATATAAAGCATGCAGCCGACACCATTACATCAGTCTTTCTTGCCGTGAGGTGCCCAAAGCAGAAGCAGTTCGCAAGTGCCGGTCGGCTGACTCCTGAAATTTTCATTTTCGAGTTTCAGAACCGAAGTCTTCAACTAAAGCTAAGTACCCTGTTGGGGATACTTTTTCTTCCTCCTTACCATTGTCAGTAAAAGTTAATAATTGCATTACTTGTGGAAAGCAAATATCTCCTAAAGATTTTCATTCATACTGTATTCCTTACCTAGGCCCTCCTAAAGATTTTCATTCATACTGTATTCCTTACCTAGGCCCTGACCACGACGTACCTTGCTGTCGGTTTTGTGCTTTATTTAATCAGTGCACTATCCGTCATCTGTATATTTTCGCCTCTAAATATTTCAGTTCTTGGTTTATTTATCCAGAAATGTCGGTTAGCCATCCGACTAACGGGATTCCGAAAAAACGCAAAGATAAAGACGGAGACAGGCCGCTAAGGTCCAAAACTGCCAACGACGCTTCTCCTAAGCCAGTTCACCGGTACTCAGTGAGGTGCTTTCGCAGCCCCTGATACCCTCTACTTCTGATTCGCAGGCCTCTACCGAGATGCATTCGGAATCCGGTATGCTGCGAGATGCTTCAACTATGGAACCCGCGGATGTCTCTACCTTGGATGGGTCTGGAGCCACTGTGCAGGCACTGGCTTCTGAGGGTGTAATCAGGCCTACAGACTTGCATATTAAACCGACGCCTCCTTCTTTACTTGGGCCTAAATCTCGATCCATGCCTAAAAAAACGACGCCCAGGCCACATGCTCAGGCCTATATGCCTAAAAAAACAAATAAGAATGGCTGAAGATCTAATAACTCTAATCAGGGGTAGCTACCCCCCCCCCCCCTCTAAGAGGCCTAGGACTGAAGTTGATTATGAATCTTCTGATCTGGATTTAACCTTATCTACTTATGAAGATTCTGATGCAGAGGACTCCATTCCCTCTGCTTCCCCTCCTGAGGATTTTTCTTTTGGGGAAACCTTACATACTCTAAGGGAGCATTTCCACTGGGAAAGCCAGGATTTTTCTGATTCAAAAAAGAGGCTTAGGGATTTCCTTCTCCCACCTCAGTATAGGCCTTTAGCTATTCCTCCTGTACTAGACATTGTTGATGTTGCTTTTTCGGAATCTAGTTTGGCCCCTGATTCCCTGCCTCCTGCTCCCAGAAAACCTGACCGATACTACAGGGTCGCAGAGTCCCACAAGTTCCTTTTTAACAATTCTATTGCAGATCCAGAGACTATTTCACAGGGGCACAAGGGCATTAAGGCTTCTACTGCTAAAAATCCCTACCCCTTCTGATATAGACTCCAGGGCGCCGGATAGATGGGGTAAGAAGGTTTACACTTATGCAACTTTGGCCATTAGGGCTTTAAACTGCCAGTTTCATAAAACTATCAGCAACATGTTATTGGACTGCTTAAACAAAAAATGATGTTGATTCCTGACTGTGTGGAAAGTAAAGAATTACAGGATTTAATGCATACTGCTGAACAAGTTGGAAAACATACTTTGCAATGTGGTTTTGATTCATTAGAGGCCTCTTGCAGGGCTGCTGTTACTGAGTCTGTGCTTAGAAGGCATGCTTGGCTTAAGGAGCAATCTTTCCCTGATCATGTTAAAGCTAAATTATTGGATGTTCCTTTAAATCAGGACCACCTGTTTGGCAGTAAGGCTGAGGAAGTTCTTAAAAAGATGGAAGATAAAGCTAAATCTATACAAACTGTTAAAAGATTTTTTTACAAGTTCAGCCTCCTAGATTTAGTAGACACTGGCCCTCTAAGAATTAGTCCTTTCCAGCCCCTTCCAGGTCTTCTCAAGCCAAACTCCGACAAAGCAAAAAACCCAGGTTTCAGTCCCAGGGGACACACACAGCTAAGCAGTGGGGGGGCCTCCACTTACAAATCTGTGAATAATAAGACTCCCCCTATGGTAAACTGTCTCAATGACTTCCTTTCAAAAATTCCCAAGCACTTATCAACCGACTGCCCGTTTGGGGGAAAGATTGCTCTTCATGCGAAGAATTGGGAACTCATTACCCAGGACAAATGGGTTTTAAATAGTGTCCCAGGGATACAGATTTCACTTCCACACATTGCCAACACCAAGCGGGTTGGCCGGACCTACCCCCAAATCAGTGGGCAGAAGCCCAAAACAAGTACTTTCTCTCTTAAGAACCACTGAATGTAGACAAACCGAGCCAGTAACGCAATAGTTCCAAGGCAGTATGGAAGCAAAACCACGTAGTCAGGATAAATAGATGAATAAATAACTTTTAATCCAAGTACACAAAATGCAGACAGTATTCTTGCCACGATCACAAACCGTCACAGTTGAGCGCGCTTTCACTTTGTAAAATACAAAGCTTCATCACAACAAAGAGCCATTGTGTTAATGCTTTAAATACTCATTTGTAAAATTGAATAATTGATTCTTAGAGACCTGTCATCCCCATAGTAATAAAGTGTTCACAGAACATAAAACCCCTTAAATACCAACAAATCTAATCAAATAATTGCAACAATATTTAAATTTAACTACATAACATTAAAAACATGTAATATGAATTCATGAATATAAATATTAAAAAATGTAAAAAATGTGTTTAGAATAAATTCTTGTGGGTATTGATCTAATAAATAAATAACCCCCCCCCTTTCTTTACATTATATACTGTTAAAAACTAGTGGGAAATATAACTTGTGATGATCATACTTGACAATGCCATCATAACTTAGCCTGTCTTAACTTCAACATACTGCTGATACTAATACAGTCATTGAGTCCAGGGAGTTTTCCAGCGTCCGTTTTTAATTGCCAAAATAACTCCCTGAATTCAACCCTAGATTCCCAGTTTCCTCCACGGGGGTCAGTACCAACCTGTTCCACTACTGCAAACTTAATCTTCATATTTGTACATACCAAAGAGTGTTTATAGAAGGCATTAGATTCTTTCCCTTTACTAATTTCATAAAAATGCTCATAAATCCTTTTCCTAAGGGTACATGTAGTTTTTCCTGTATAAAAACTATTACAACACAAATCCCTATATAAATTAATCCTTTGGTACCGCAATTATAATGTTTACAAGCAGTTAACCTTATACCCCTAGGGGGAATGTGTATAACACTACCCTCAAGAATAAACTCACATTGACGACAAGCTCCACATTTAAAAGTACCTCTTCTTGACCCCCTGGTCCTACACTGGTTGTCCTTTTCAAATAAATCTTTCAGGTTCGTACCTCTCCTTTTAACAAAGGAAGGGTGTGGTGGAACAAAAGCCCTTGTGTCATCATTAACTTTCAATATGGGCCAATATTTCTTAATAGTCTCTTCCACTCTACCAGATGTACCAGAAAAAGTGTGTGTAAAGACCACTTTTTATGTTCTTCTTTTTGCTCACCACTAGTAGTCTCCTCTCTAAATCCTAACCCTAGTAATGGAAAATACTTACTATCCCTGTTTTTGATAACTTCATCAACCAAATAGTTTATCATAGATTCAGGGTATCCTCTTTCCAAAAACAGAGCTTATAGTCTCAGTCTCTTCTAAAAATACAGAGAACACACTTGTCATTCTTGATGCCCTTCTTAACTGGCCTTTTACAATCCCTTTCTTTTGGAAATATGGATGCCCACTCTCAAAATGCAAATATGTATTAGAGAAAGTGGGTTTCCTGTAAAGCCTGGACTGAAAACATTGGTTTATTGTGTCCTTGTATATCATGACATCTAAGTAATTTATACTAGAATGATCTATAGTGTAAGTAAAGGTAAAAAAAAAAAAAATATGTGGAGTTATTCAAGTAATTTATAAATTCCTTGAATTCACTCTCCGACCCCTTCCACAGTATACAAATATCATCCAGGTAACGAACATAGAAAGTTAAATGTCTACGCTATTCTGAATTCAGGACAAATTTCTGTTCCCAGTAGTAAAGAACACTATTAGCATATAAGGGGGCGCATGCTGCCCCCATAACTAACGCCCTTCCTTTGTTGAAAGAAATCCCCATTGAAATGTACAAAATTATTTTTCAAAATGGTTTCAGTAAAATCCAATATCAAATTAATTGTGTTGCTACCTAGTCCTGTTTCAGTGCACAAAATCTCTCTGAACCACTCCAATCCTGTTTCGTGAGGAATACTTGGGAATAACTACATCAATAGTAGCAAAACGTATATCGGCCTCATATTTGTCGTTAGTTATTCTTCTTAAATAGTCCCAGGAATCTTTTGTTATGTGAGGTATAGAATTTAATGATTTTTTTCAATTGTGAATCCACAAAAATCGCTACGGGTTCAGTAATACTACCAGCCCCTGCTACTATAGGCCTAAATTTAAGTTTGTTGATCCCTTTGTGCACTTTGGGAATCCCAAATATAGCAGGGACCCTAGGATTCTCAACATACAAAAAAATTTAATAATTTCTCATTCATATTTCCTTGTAACAAATGGTCTAACAAATAATTAATTTTGGAGTAGGCAATATTGATTTCATTCCGAGAAACAACAGTATAATGTTCTACATCTTGTAAAATGTTATGTATAGAAGTGTCATATTCATCATTGTACATAAAGACCACTCTTCCCCCCCCCCCCTTTGTTAGGTTTCATAACTCTACAACTTTCATCTTTTAACATATTCAGTAAAGTTGTATCTTCTTTGGACAAGTTAATGCTAGTACAATTGTTACTGTTATTGTCTCGCATCTTTTCAACTACTCCTCAAAAATTTTTAATTTTGACTTAGTTGGTGGATTAAACAAACTCTTCCTGGACATTTCTCCCTGGTTTACATGTGTTTACTTTCTCTCTTAAGCTTGGGTGCTATTCACCTGGTACTAGAAGAGGAAAAGGGACAAGGTTTCTACTTGAGACTTTTCCTGGTACCCAGAAAAGACAATTCATGGCGTCCTGTCCTGGACCTGTCTACTCTAAACACCTTTTTGGAGATTCCAAATTTCAAGATGCTGACTCTTCAATTACTTCCTATGCTAGGCAAAGATGCCTGGTTGGCAACACTAGATTCAAAAGAAGCATACCTGCACATCCCAATTGGGGAATCTTGCAGAAGATACCTTCACTTCAAAGCAGGCTACACGCACTATCAGTTCTCTGCACTGCCCTTTGGCTTATCTACTGCGCCCAGAGTATTCACAAAGTGCCTAGCTCCAGTTATTGCATTTTACAGGCAAAGAAATATTCAAATATACCCATACCTGGATGATTGTCTAATTCAGGCAGAAAGCCAGGACATACTTTTGAATCATCTGGCCTTTGTACAAAGGGTTCTAACTTGTCTGGGGTACACCATAAACAAAAAGAAATCGCACCTGGTACCCTGTCAACAAATTATATTCCTGGGAGCAAGCTTGAATACAACGTCCCAGATGGCTTACCTCACGCCAGATAAATTCATTTGACAACCTACTTCAAACAAGTGGCTACAAAACCCTGCTATCTGCAAGACAAATACTGCAAGCCGTGGGGTTCATGGCCTCCTGAATTCTTCTAATTCCATATGCAAAACTGCATATGAGGAAACTACAGTGGTATCTAAAAAGCCTATGGTGTCAACATTCTCAAGACCTGGAAACAATGATTCCTATCGTACTTTGCCTATGCCTAGAGTTCCTTTGGTGGACAGAGGCCTGCCACCAAAACAAGGGACTACCTTTCACACCACCCCCCTTGCCACCCAAACCCTAACAGATGCATCGGACTATGCATGGGGGGGGGGGGGCTCACCTTGCAGGGAAGTGCATTCAGGGCAAATGGAACCCAAGTCAAATGCACCTGCATATCAATCAAAAAGAAATGTTAGCTGTGCAGAATGCTCTGACAGCCTTCAAGGACCACATTCTACCAGGACAACTAACGGTAAAGACTGACAACACCATTGTTATGTGGCACATAAGCAGGGGGTACACATTCTTACCCCCTCTGCAGACTAGCCATGGCATTGTGGAACACAGCCTTGAGCTACCAAGTGCACCTACAAGCTCAATTCCTCCCAGGAAAATTAAATACACTGGCAGACAGACTAAGCAGAAACCTCATGGACCCACACGACTGGAAACTGGAACCAAGGATTTTCAACATGTTGACAAGCAAATAGGGGGAGCCCAGATATAGACCTGTTTGCCTCTCCCCAGAACTACCAATTGGACAAATTTTGCACAAGGACTCCCCACAAACAAGCCTGGAAAGTGGATGCTCTGTCCTTCAGCTGGAAAAACCTATTGGTCTATTCCTTCCCCCCCTCTGCCTCTGCTCTCCAAAGTACTACTAAAAATCAAACAGGACAAACCAAGGATGATTTTTGATTGCTCCAGACTGGCCGCGCCAACACTGGTACCCCCCTCCTGCGCAGTGCATCATGGTCATCTCCATGGCACCTGCCTCAGACTCCTTCCCTGCTGTCTCAGCAGGAGAACCAGATTCTGCACCCTCAGCTCTAACACTGAACCTTGCAGCCTGGCTAATTACTTAATCTCTTCTTTACCATCCCTCAGCAAACCTGTGATGGTTATCATTTTAGAGGCAAGGAAGCATAGTACTAGAAAATCTTATGCTGAAAAATGGAAAAGATTCTGTGCCTGGAACCTATCTCAAGGGATGAGCACAGCAGTGCCCAATTTACCTCAGATTTTACAATACTTAACTGAGATGCTTCACAAGGGCCTGTCTTTTTCCTCCATTAAAATCCACACCTCCGCCATTTCAGCTCATTATAACACAGAACCTCCCCTCTTCTCTTATCCACTGCTCAAGCAGTTCCTCAGAGGGGCCAAAAATTTGAGACCACCCAGGAGAGCTCCAAACCCAGCCTGGGACCTTAACTTTGTCTTGGAGAAACTCACTCTACATCCTTTCGAGCCAGCTACTACTGCAGACTTAAAATTTCTTTCGTAGAAAACATCTTTCCTTTTATCAATCACTTCAGCTAGAAGGGTATTTGAATTACAGGCCCTTATGGCAGTGGAGCCTTTCATCATCTTTCATGCGGACAGGGTGTCCCTAAGAACCAATCCATCCTTCCTGCCCAAGGTGGTATCCAGTGTGGCTCTTAATCAGTCCATTCATTTGCCAACCTTCTTTCCCAGTCCACAGAGTAAAGGGGAACGTCTACTGCATTTCTTTAATTGTGCACAGACAACTTAGATTCTACTTGGACAGGACTAAACCTCAAAGGAAATCTGAAGAACTGCTGGTGGCATTTGCTCTAGGGGCAGAGGGGAAGGCTATTCCGAAGCAACCATTTCTAAATGGATAAGCCATTGCATTCATTTCTGCTATAAGCACCAAAGAAAACCTATCCCCCAGGGGATCAGACCTCACTCCACCAGGGCTGCATCTACCTCTGCAGCCTTTCTCAGATGCGTCCCTACCAGGGACATCCCAGAAGCTGCTACCTGGAGTTCTGTACATACTTTCACCAAGCGTGATCATTTGCCAATTTTCTTTGAATCCAGAGCTGGCTTTGCCACTGCAGTCTTGTAGGGCCTTATAGCTGGCCCTAATGCTATCTAAATTCCTCCTCCCAACCATAGCTTTGGGAATCTACCCAAATGTAATGACTGCAACAGTGAAACACGAAGAACATAGTACAGTTGTGTACACTTACCATGAATGTAGATGTTAAGTGTATTCACTGTCGCAGTCCTGGTTACCCTCCCTCCAGCCGCCTAACTTCTTTTGGCTTTATCTCTACTTTCCTTTACTATGCTTAAAAGCCTTTTTGGTGTATTTGTTTTTTTGTTGGAGGTATATCTTTGTGTTTTTATATTTAATTGCTTCCCATTAGGGGGGCACCTGACATTTGGGGCAAGAAAAACTGATGTAATGGCGTCGGCTGCATGTTTTATATCCCTGACGACCTGATGTCATGGAAGAAGGGACAGCAACCGACGCAGGACCCAAGACTTTGTTAATCAAGCTGACTGAGGGCTACCTGCAAGCAGATAACCCAAATGTAATGACTGCAACAGTGAATACACTCTAACATCTATATTTATGGTAAGTGTACACAATTGTACTTTTTTTTGAGACTGTCTGCGTAGGGCATCTGTTTGAGGCCAGTAATCCTCTTTTGAGGTATTTCTTTGGCCTTTCCAGTTGTAATGTCTTGAGGTACATACCAAAAGGGGGCACTGTATTCTATAATGGGTCTGAGTGACGAGTAGATGGGAACAATGACCTTTTTTTTTCCTGGATGAGAAACCTTTTGTGATGAGGTGTGCCACGTAGAAGGATTTCTTGACTACTGTGGCGATATGATTATCAAAGGAGAGACTTCTGTCCACCTGTGTCTCAAGGTCTCTTATCACACTTTCGGTGTTAAGTAGACTACCGCCTATGTGGTAGTTCATGGGTACAGAGTTTATACTAAAAGGGATGACTGTGCACTTTTTGGCATTGAGCTTGAGGCCACAGCTTTGACACCAGGCATCTGTCTCCGTGAGTCCCTTTTGTAGGATGTCCACATTTAGGAGTTTCGATTATGGCTCCTTCTTTGCAGTCATCTGCGAACTTCATTAGCCAAAGCCTTTCTGTGTTAGCCTGTACTTCAGAGAAGTAGATACCAAACAGGAGAGGGCCCAGGACTGAACCCTGTGGTACTCCACTTGTCACTGGTCTGATGTCTGATTTGGAGTCTGCTACTTTCACAGTGTGGGTTCTGTCAGTGAGCCAGTTGGCAACCCATCTTGTGACATAGGGATTTATACCTAGTTTAGTGAGTTTATAATTCCGGAGTGGGGGATGGTGTTGAAAGCCTTGGCGAGATCTAGTTTGGCTGTGTGAACGACCTTACCCTCATCTGCGGCTTTGGTGACCACTTCAAAGAAGTCTATCAGGTTTAGGAGACATTATCCGCCTTTTACAAACCCTAACTGGGTGGGGTCCAGAGTTTGGAAATTACCAATGTCATTGTTTATAAGTTCCATGGTGATACATTCCCTAGCCTTGCAGACCAAGCTCGTCAGGCTAATTGGGCGGTAGTTCCCGGGGTCCGTGGTGGCTCCCCCTTTGTGGAGTGGGATGACCGTCTCAGTGTACCATTCAGTGGCACAAAGCCTGAAGTAAGGTAAGGCTATGATTGAACATGGTACTTAGGTGGGGTGCCAGTTCATGTAGAACACAGCCTGGGATGTTGTCAGGTCCCATGGATGCTGTGTTCTTGGCTTTGGAGAGTGTGGTTTTTACCTGTCCAGCCATGATTACAGGAACTTTGCATTCTTCCGGTATAGAGATGGGCCCTTTAGGGGGCGAGGGGGGGGGGGTTAAGTTGGCACTGAACCTATCTGCCAGGATATTGGCAATATCAGTTGGTTCTGTATATTTAGTGCAATTGTGCTGTAACTCACAGCAGATCTGAGTGTTGCCATTAAGATTCTCAACGTAGCTATAGAATGCTTTGTTGCTGTCTTTAGAATCAGTGGCAAGTTTTGTTTTCGTAACTAGCTTTGGAGGATTTTATGAGGGATCTCAGCTTCTTACTGAGGCTGACCAGGGAGTTGGGATTTTACTCTCTTTTGCAACAGTTTCTTTCTTCTGTTGTAGAGTTTATGGCAGGGGACCACCAGATTGGCTTCCTTTTTTTGGAGGATAGCATCTTGGTTCTGTTAGGGATTACACGATCCGTGCACTCATCTAAGTGCTTATAAAGTGCATTTGTGTAGGACTCAGCCGTCATGCCTCTATTGTCTGCATGGGTGTCGTGAAGTTTCGCACTTCTGTCTTAAGCGTGAAGTTGGCTTTGGAGAAATATTTTACTTTGGTTTCCATAATGAGGGGAGGGATGTGGATGTCTAGGGCTTGTGGTTGGATCTGACCAACGAGGAACTGACCTCTGGTATAGAACACCAGTTGCCCATGTTGGTAATGACCAGATCTAGGATATTGCTGCCCCCTGGTGGGGGTGTGGATAAGTTGATCCAAGGGGTTGGAATTGATGAATTCCAGAAAACGTTGAGCAAAAGAGTTGGTACAGGAAAAGTTTTTCCCAGTTAATGGTGGGGTAGTTGAAATCACCCATTATTAGGGTGTTAGGTTGTACCCTAATATTTTCCAGTGCATCACGAAATGAGGAGTGGGAATGCTGGGGCATGTTGGAGGATTTGTAGCCAGCTACAATTTGGATTGCGGTCTTGCCCAGAGTTAGTTGCACTTGGATAATCTCAGATGCATTATGCTGAGCAACTAGCCTGGAGTTGTGGACATCCTTAATGAATATGGATACGCCTCCACCTTTAGTGTTTCGGTACAGGTTAGGTGGCCAAAAGGTGTGGTATGAATTATAGCCTGGTAATGCAGAGGTGCTCTCTGGAGCCTTGAACCAGGTCTCTGTCACTGCTCAGATGTCTATGTTCTCCATTTTAAGGAGTGGCTCAAGTGAGTGCATTTTGAGGTTTAGACTTCTAGCATTGAGTAGCATTACTCTCAAATTTTGCTTGCTTTTGTCCTGTTACAGTGGTGAATTTGTCATTTGCACCTTGCCTAAAAATGGCACTAATAGGGGTGGTAAGAGCCTTAGCCAGTATCTGGAATACCAATGTCGACAGGTGCAGGCCATCTCTGGCAAAGCATCATGGTCTGTTGATCATGTCATCCCAGGCAGACAGATACTGGATCCCCTTAGAATGACACCAGAAGCTTGGCCAATTGTTGAAGTTAATAATTTTGTCCTTGTACTGTGGTATAATTCTGGGTGATGGCAGGATGCTACTCAGGGCTAGGGTCATACCTGCCTGTGCTACAGGATTGGAAAGCTCCTCCATGTCTCTTCATGTAGTCCAGAGAGGTACGTCCCATGTCATTCACGCCAACATGGACAATGAGAGAGTCATATTTGTACTTGTGGAGTGACCTGAGTGTGTGCATTATGTGGCAGATCCTGGCACCCGACAGGCAGCTGTGACAGTAACTTTCTCCTCGTTTAGCCTGGTGAGTGGAACATCAGTGAGCCTGACTATAGAGTCACCTATGACTAGAGTGTTGGGTATGTTGTTATGCCTTATTGGCTGTGGTTGAGTGGCACAGTGAGTTTGTGAGCTATGTATCCTTTGGGTTGTGTTGGGGGGGTGGAGTTTGCTTGCGTTTCTGCTTTGGAGGTCCCTGTTGCTTGGGCGGGTTTTTGAGAGCCTCCGCGAATGTAGGTGTATGTTTTGTGTTTGTGTGTGTGTTTTGGTGGTGTAGGTTTTGAGGGAGTATGTGATGAGGGAGGTGTGGTGCAAGTGTTTACCTTCTCCTCTTGACTGTCTAGTCCAGTCTTAGGTGAAGAGCTTTGCTTCCAGTTTGGCTATGTAAGTGCATCTCTCACAGGTTGTAGTGTTGGGTGGTAGGAGGAGAGGGTTGTCTGTGTACATGAGGCAATTGCTGCATTGCCCTAAGATGCCCAGATTCATCAGGTAGACAGGGGAGAACACCAGGAGCTGACCCTTAGACATGCCTGGATAGGTGCTTATTTATTAAGTACTAAACACGGTTTTCCTCTAGACAAGTGAGGAAAGTTGAGTGCTGTAGAATTTGTAGCTAATTTAGTGCTTACAACGACTTCTGAACAAGTGCTGAGCTCAAAGAAACAGATTTGATTGCTAAAGCTAAAACCGGTTAGTTCTAAGGGAAAATTTGAAGAGCAGACTTTATGGCACCTGGAATACTTTAACCCTAGCTAAGCGGCGATGCATAAAGTGCTTTTTTTTGTTTGTTTTTTAAGATAAGCTTCCTAGTGCTTACCACTCCCACTGATGAGCTAGAAGGCTTCCCTCCAACACAGAAAGGCTTGGGGTCTCACAAACTTACAAACAGTCCTGGATACAGCAAATCTGTGTCTGGACTAGACTACTTACAGAAAAGGCAGGAAACCAGCTTAGAAAAGTTTTATATTGGTAAAGTGGAAAGGGAGAAAGGAGGAGCAGAAGATAATTCAAGGTAAAGAAACTAAGTGGGTTGGCCTTCTCTAATGTTCTCCCTGTATTGGGTAGAATGAGGTAATGACACTAGACTGGGAGGAATGTCCCAGATCAAATTTACAGCAGGGGTGGGCAACTGCAAAACCACCAATTATAAGAACAGGATACAAATAGGGAGGGTAGGAAACAAAAATCGGAACAAACACAAACAGATGCTTAACAATTGTATAACATTTCTAGTTAATACTACACACAGTGAAACTAGCTAGAAAAGTATGCAGCAGACAGTAAAAGTGCTATAAATAACTCATAAAAATAAGCAAAAAACAGGATACTTAATGTTGTATATCACAGATCACTTTGCTCAGTGCCCTTCCTCCGATTAGCTCAGTGTGAAATGGCACAATGGTGTGGATAAAGAACCTGAGGACCTAGTGCTAACAAGCTGCCTACTCACAAGTCTACTGATGTGCATATGTCTGTTACAGATGTATAGAGGGAACCATGGCCAATTATATTAGAGGGGCCTTGGGGGATTTCCCAATATTAATTAGGGAAGAGGTGCCTGGTATCCTCATCGAATCTAGTCTAGGTAGGGGTCTGAATTTCCTACCTTTGTTAAAGCGGATGATCCTTAAAAGAAACAGAAAACCAAACATGGCTACTGTGGCTAAGGATCCTCACAGAGCAGGTGGCAGGACTTTACTCAGGGGCTTCTACTTCCTTATGATGAGTGTGACTGTGGTGAAGAATCCTTAGCATATTCCTTCTAGATGTACTCCTCTCTGGTCTTCTGGTCTGATGAAAAAAATTTTTTGTCACCGGCCTCTTCTTTTGAGGAGTTCTCCTTTGGGGATGCAATGACCTGTATAATGAAATACTTTGTGGGAATGTTCCATAGTTTGAGTTTCAAAAGATATTGTGAACTCTTGCAATTGGACTCACCCAGACCTTCAGCAATCACTTCTGTGTTAGCTTCCCTTTTGTATAAATTTATAACTGCGTCTCTGCCTCCTGACGCTCAACCTCTCAACTCTAAAAAGCCAATCAGATTTTATATATAAAGTACTTGATCATAAATATTTGTATATAAAAGTCCTTCACCTGATCCTGATGTCTTCATGTCCACAGATAAGCCATCCAAACTGCTTTCCTCTTCCAAGCTTCTACCTTCTGACAAGGGCAGCAGTGCTATGGAGTGGTATTGCAAAAAGTGTATACTTTGGCTTTTAGGGACATTAATTATCAGACCCACATGATAAGATATGTTCTGGCTCTTCCCTCCCAGTTAGAAGGTGGAAGGGTGTTTGACTGATATGCCTGATTTGGACAGTAAGACTTCTGTTTCTTGTCTGAGTTCTGCTTCTTTGGTATCTCTCCATTCCCTTAAATGCAGCTGTGATGCTGCTGATGCCCCTTCTACAGCAGCTGCATCTGGTTCTCTCATGAAGAGGAGATATTCTTGTTTGCTCCTTCTCGCGTTACCTGAGGACATTAAGGCTAAACTTTTAGATTCGCCCATAAGACAACCAGAACCCCTTTTAGCATTGCTGCTTCAGAATGGTTTAAAACCCTGCAGGAGAAGGGCAAAGATACACAAGACTTAAAGCAAATTTTTGTTTCCCCTCTACCCAAATTTCAGAGGAGCCATTCCTCAAAATCTTCCTTTGTCTGTAGGCAACTTAGACAATGTGATGGAGAGCAAAAGGGTTTATTAATTAGAGGGAAGAGCTGAGAATCTAGCTAATTAGTGGGAGGAGTTGAAAAATAGCTTTCTTATTTAAGGTACTCTTACATTCCTCTTCAGCTACAAGAGATCTTGAATTTAAATCCGTGTCTTTATTCATCATAGATGGGTCTTGGATCCAACTTCGGATTCGAGCTGGCAATTGCTGGACCGATCCAGAGCTGAAGCTCCTCCCCTTCCCATAATCCCCTGCTGACCTGTAACCCTCAGATCTTGTTTGCCGCAGAAATGCTGGGACATGATTCCAGTGCTCAGCTCTTTAAGATGTGTTTATTCCTTTTTCAGGGTTTTCTTAGTTCCTTTTGGCCCTGTTTTTGTTTCTGAGGTGCTTTAAGTTCCTATTAGTCTAGTTAGTGATAGGTTCCTCCCGTCCTGGTACTTTTATTTACTTTGTTGTTCAGGTTCCCACCCCTTTTTATCACCGGTCCTTCCTTTCCTCATAGCTAGACATTAATTTTAACCTTTTTTTAAGAAAAAGAGTAGTAGTTGTAGCTTTAAGGGTTGGTAGTGCCTTTCTGTTTACTAAGGGGTTTGTGTGTGTGTGTGTGTGTGTGTGTGTGTGTGTGTGTGTGTAGTCTTGCTCGGGATCTGTGTGTGTTGTCTTAATGGTATGTCTGATAAGCCATCTGGTTTTAAAATATGCCCCTCGTGTGGTCAAAAGATGCCCCATTACGACTTGCACGAGGAATGCGTTTATTGTCTAGGAGAGACCCATCTTGATATTGAATGCAATATCTGCACCGCATTCAATCCAAGGGCTCACATGGAACACAGAAACAAACTTCTCTTGAAAGGGTTAGCTAAGGTTGGCCTCCTTGCTTCGGGTTCCCCCTCCTCAGCTTCTCAGGATCTGAAAGAGTTTCTTGCCCCCTCCTAAAGGGTCTCCTTCTTCAAAAAAGCTGAGGCTTTTGGATCGCAGATCCCTGGATCAGAGTCCAGCCTTTACTGATTTGGATCCTGGTTCTTCTGCTCCGAGGGCCTCTGATCAGCCCCTCAGGTCCGAGACCTCTATGCTTCTGAGGTCTTTGGATCCGACTCGGCATAAGCTTTCCCCGGGTCTGTCCTGTTCGTCAGATTCGCATAGCACTCTGGCTAAGGCATCGGATCCTACTAAGGCTTCAGATCTGATTGTGATCTCAGATCCAATAGTTTATAGATAGCTCTACCTCCAGATCAAGATCTCTGGATCCGAGGCACCAGATATGGTCTTGTTCCAGGGATCACAGGGCACTGTTTGTCTCCAGCTAGGTTGAGACATTCTTTCCTATCTTCCACATCTTCCAGGAGTTTACTGCTGGTAGATATGGACAGGATGATGAGCTTCCTCAAGGCCCAGATTGAGCTGGGCTTGGTGCCCTCCCCAGCTCAGTTACCTAGGGTTCCTCTCTAGCCATGGGACTTCACTCTCCTCTTCTGATCTGTTTGGTTTCTGAATAGCAGGACCAGAGCATTCCTGGTGAGAGGTCGATGGTGTCTGGCATCCCTCCCTTGCTGACACCATCAGGATCCCTGGCGGGGTCTGTTCCATTGCCTGCGGAACAGGTTCGGCCTTTATCCCGTGAGGTTGGTGCTGGTTCTTTGGGGGTGAGGTCAGGCCCAGAGTTTTTGGACCGTTCCCTTCCCTTGGTGGCTTCGGCACTAGACAGCTCAGGGCTGTTATCGTTTGGGAGCCTCAGTGCTGCGTCAGGGTCTCTTCTTCCTTCCATGGCAGCTGCAGCCCTGAGAGAGGACAGGGGTCTTCGTCCAGTCTGTCAGCCATCTGGGTGGTAGAGAAGACCATTTCCAGTTTGGCTATCCCCTTTCCCATTGTCTTTGGCTCCTTCCCAGCCCTTCTCGGTCTTGGGCAGCGAGGCCTCATTCATCTGTCCAGGGTCAGCCCTCCTGTGAGTGTCTTCAGACAGCTACTACCCCACTCAGGGTCATGATTTCTTCCAAGTCCTCCCCTGAGCCCACAGTGGACGAACCCCCTCTGAAAAAGAACGTGCAAGAGGCGGTAGTTAGACTCCTCTAGGGAGTCCCTCACTGAGGAGACAGATTTCAAGGAAAGAGACAGGTCCCCTAGACTTCATCTGAGGAATTGTCCTTTGGTGACCTTGTTGAAACTCTCAAGCAGAAAGACAGTTTGTCTTCCCCCACCCTGTCTTTGGAGGAGTCTGTGTTCCTGAAGGCCTTCGGGATGGGGCCATCTTTTACTTGGGTGTCACTGCCTGCTGATGAGCTTGTGGAACTAATCGCCAGCTGGGCATGGAAGGAGCTGGACATAGTGGAACTGGTACCTAAAAAGACAAATTCCTCAGTTCCCCCAAAGATGAAGCTTTTTGGAGTAAGATCATACCCGGTGATGCCATCGTGGTGGCCACTGCTACTAAAAAGGAGCTGGCAGAGCAGAGCTCCTCTGTTTATCCCCCAAATAGTGTGTCTCGGGTGATTGACTATTTTGGGAAGTGTGCATTTGCCTCTGCTACATTCAGGACTGAAGGCAACCAACTACATGGCACATTTCACCTGGCTTCAGAGGGCTTTGGTATTGGAGCTCACCATGTCCCTCAAGAGTTACTGCCACTGGAGAGTCTCAAGCTGGTCTCTCCTAATTAAGCCACTCTGACTTCCCTGTCTAATGCTTTGATGAGGTTGATCTCCAAAAGTGGCAGAGGCCACACCTTCAGCATCGGGCACAGGAATTGCCATTAGACGGCATGCCTGGCTTTGCCTTTGCGGGTTTGCTGAAACCATCAAGGTGTCATTTACCAATACTGCCTTTGACGGTTCAACCTTGTTTGGACCTTCCATCAAGGAAATGTTAACCTGCAGGAAGAAAATACTCTGTCCGCTGTCAGAATTAAGTTTTCTACCATCAACGAACCTTTTCTAAAACTCAGAGGTAGTAAGAAGCTTTGGTTCCGCAGGACCCAATCTTCCTTTCAGGATGCTCCCTTAGAATCTTCCAATACAAAAAATGTGCTGCCTGAAGCCAATAAAAAGTCCATCTGCCTTGGAAAAAACAATTTATTCGATAGTACACATAAAGCACACGAGTGATACCAGGATAAGCGCTTTCGTCACTGGGACTTCAACAGATCAGTTAACCAAATCACACAAAGTTACTTAAATACATCCAAAATGTTGCACTTGGATAATCTCAGATGCATTACGCTTTAATACATTTGGCCATTTTAATATAGTGTAGGTTTTTAACGTGTGTTTTTTTGGGGGGGGGTCAAGTTTTATATCTCGCATTTTGATTGTATGGCTTATGAATTTACATACTGTTTTTTAAAAAAATTTTTTTAGTTATTTAACTTTTTTCACTTTTTATGGATTGGGTTTAGTTATTCATGGTTAGGTTTCATTTGAAAAGTTAATTAATTGATCACATGATACATTTTGGATGTATTTAAGTAACTTTGTGTGATTTGGTTAACTGATCTGTTGAAGTCCCAGTGACGAAAGCGCTTATCCTGGTATCACTCGTGTGCTTTTATGTGTACTATCGAATAAATTGTTTTTTCCAAGGCAGATGGACTTGTTATTGGCTTCAGGCAGCACATTTTTTGTATTGGTTGGTTTTTGCTGCTGCATTCTGTGTCCCTTAGAATCTTCCTCTACAGGCCGGGGTAGGGGATTCAATGGTAAATCCCACCCCAGAGGCAGAGGGGGTCCGCAGAATCAGGGCTCTCGAGAACCCTTTTCTGAGAAGCCCACCCCAGCACTCCTGAAGCACTGCCCAACTGTCCTGCCTTGGAGACAGTTGGGGGAAGATTTTCCCTGCACCCACTAGCCTGCACAAATATCACCTCAGATCAGTGGGTGTTAAAGATGATTTCCAGGGGTTACTTAATTTCTTTTTTTCAGCTCCCTCCAATGTCAAAATTTCTCCTGGATGTTCCACCCTGCCAATGGGAGTTGGTCCACCTCGAGGTCATAGACCTTCTTTGAAAACGAGCCATCCAAGAGGTCCCATCAGGACAACTTGGTTTTGGAACTTACTCTCGCTTCTTTTTGGTGACAAAAATGACCGGGGACCTGCTTCCAAGTTTGGACCTCAGAGAATTAAGTCAGTCAGTTCAGAAGCCAAGTTCTGGATGGTCCCTGTACAGTCCATTCTGCCTCCTTTTGTGCAAGGATGATTTGTTGTGCTCAGTGGATTTCAAGGATATGTACCATCATACCAAGATTAACAGATGCTCTAGTAGACACCTGTGCTTTCTGTCGGGGCCAGTCATTAACAGTTCAGAGCCCTGCCATTTGGACCTGCCACAGCCTCTCGGGTGTTCACCAAATGATTGGCAGTGGTGGCAACTCATCTTGGGCTGCAAGACTTCCATATCTGGATGATTGGCTCGTCATGTCCCCCACAAGGCATCAACTGTCATTGGTTACCAACTATATACCCTCAACCTTTTAAAGGAGCTTGGCATTGTGGTCCATCTGTCCATATCCAATCTTTCTCCATGCCAGGATCTGGAGTTTGTCGGAGTTCAGCTGGACACTGTGTTGGAGACTACAGCACTACCCCACGTAGAGTTCAACTCCTCCAGGATCATGAATCTCACTTGTCTCAAGAGCATCCAGCAGCTCATCTAATTCTACAGACATTAGACTCAGTGGTGGCCACCATCCAATTAGTCCCACTCGTCAGGTATCATATGCAGGTTTTGCAATGGACCCTAGCTGTGCAGTGGTCCACTCAGGTTCATCCCATGTCCACACACAGGATGACTCTGGTATACAGAAGTCACCTTGTTTGGTGGCTTCAGTCTCAGGATCTCCTTCTCGGCAGGCTCTTCTGTCTTACCACACACAAGGCCACAGCGACCACGGATGCCTCCCTGTTGGGGTGGGGGACATTTTCAGGGATGGATGGTTCAAAGCCTTTGGTCCCCCATAGAGAAGTAATTGCACATAAACATCCTAGAGATTAGCTGTCCTTATAATGTTGCAAGCCCTTCAGGAGACTCTCCCTCTTGGGACTATAGCAATTCAGACAGACAAATATGCTGTCGTCTGGTACAATAACAAGCAAGGGGGAACATGGTCTTATCCTCTTTGCAGGGAGGCCATGAGAGTGTGGGAATGGGTGATGTCTTCCAGGAGCTTTCTTCTTGCAACTCACATTCCTGGCAGTTCCAGTGTGTTGGCTGACAAGCTCAGCAGGTCCATCTCAAGTCCTCACGAATGGTCCCTGAATCCATCATTGGCACATCATATTTTCAACCATTGGAGTCAACCATGTTGCAATGTTGTGCCTCTCCAGTCAACCACAAATACAGCACCTACTTTGCCCTGATCCCCCCTGAAGGGGGAGTCAACCAGGCATGCTCTGATTCATGATTGGCCATTGAGACTCCTTTATGTTTATCCCTCCACTACTCCTCTAATTCCCAAGGTTTTGCAGAAAGCTGTCCACCTGAAGACTCCTCTCATCCTCATTGCTCCCTTTTGGCCTTGCCTGGCATGGTTCTCCCTTCTTCGGCCTCATTGTAGATATCCTGCATGGATAGTGGATCCAGCTCCGGATCACATCTCCCATCCCTCGGGACTTCCCCTCCTCAACCTTCAGACTCAGTTCCGGTGATCTTTTCTCAGTCCAGGCTTCCCTCTTTGGTCAGAAATATCATCTTGGCATCTCAGAAGCCGCCTACAAAAAAGGGGCATTCCAGCAAATGGACAAAATTTTCTATTTGGGCCAGACAACGCAAGTCAGATTCCTTCTCAGCCCCAGTTTGTTTTGCTTTTCTTGACTTCTCTATCAGGAAGGTGCTAGTTTCTCCATGATTAAGCTCCAGTTGGTGGCTGTCTCTACTTTCCATGTGAATGAAGGTCCTACCTTTTCTTTGAACCTTTGCAAAGCCTTTCTAAAGGGGCTCTTTCTCCTTCGACCTATCAAAGATCCTTCACCACCATGGGATTTAACGCTGGTGTTGCAGTCTTTGACGCAAAAGCCCTTTGAATCAGCTGCATCTTGTGATCTTAAATTTCTCTCTTGGAAGCTGGCATACTTGGTGGCTGCTACCTCTGCCAAGAGAGTCTGAATTGCAGGCTGTCTGCATTAAACCCCCTTTCCTGATCTTCCACAGGGATAGGGTTTCTTTCGGGACAAATCCTTCTTTCATTCCTAAAGTGGCTTTGGAGACTAACCTCAGTCTATTCAGCTACCAGTTTTGTTTCCCAATTGCTCTAATAAGGGGGGAATATACTCTACATTGCTTAGATGTTCATAAGCAACTACGCTCTTATCTTTAAGAGGAGTGAAGAATTTTGAAAGTCGGATCAGTGTTTTTGTGACCTTTTCTTGGGCTAGAACAGGCCTGCCTGTCTTGGAGGTAACTATTTCCAGATGGATTGCTAGTTGTATTTCCTACATTTGTGATAGCAGGCACATGGAGCTTTGCAGATCAGTTAGGGCCCATTCTTCTAGGTCTGTGGCTATGTCTTTGGCCTTCCTAGCCAAGATTTCTCTGGATGAGATTTGTGCTGCCGCTACTTGGTCAAGGCCTCACACATTTGTCTCTCACTATAAGTTGGATCTGGTGTCTGAGCAGGGCTTCCTCTGTTTTGGCATATCCTTCCATGAAGCCACCTGGGATCCATAGTAGCTGGGGACTCTGACCCATCAGTGATGAATAATGACACAGCATCAGATAGAGAGCTATGTACTTACTATAATTTGGAATCTGTGCTGTCCAGTGTCATCATTCATCACTCTTCCGGCCTCCTTCCCCCTTCCTTCTGAGGACCTGGGGATATTGGAGGAATATTCCCTTTGGAGATAGTATGTCTCTGGGACAGATGGCGCTGTCCCTTTTCCTTATCTAGCAAACTCAATCTGAGGGTTACATGTCAGCAGGAGATTATGGGAAGGGGAGGAGCTTGAGCTCTGGATATGTCCAGCAATTGCCAGCTCTGATCCAAGAGCCATCTGTGATAAATAATGACACTGAATAGCACAGATTCCAAGTTATGGTAAGTACATAACTCTTTTTTGACTACATTGATTTTTAGATTTGGATTTTTTCCTGCCCAACTCTTGTGCTTTTAAACTTGGTGCCTTCTTAGCTGCCCAGCCATGCTGTACATTAGAGTTTGCAAGCCCCTCCCATTGCTGTTTCTACTGGGCAGTAATAGCTCATATTGATAGGGCATTCCCATTAGACTCTTAAAGTCTGTTTAAAAAAATTGTTTCAGTTACCACCTTGTTCTTGATTT
This sequence comes from Protopterus annectens, assembly GCF_019279795.1. Taxonomy (NCBI): domain Eukaryota; kingdom Metazoa; phylum Chordata; order Ceratodontiformes; family Protopteridae; genus Protopterus; species Protopterus annectens. The sequence goes on along the minus strand of NC_056743.1, from coordinate 1,435,172,938 downwards.
TTTCTTGAAGTCACCATGCTATTTCTGATCTAGCGATTCTGCTAGCAACACAAGATCATTCACCCAATTACTTTTTGCTGACTATGAGCTTGTACATGCCAGTGAATCTGTTTTGTTTTATTAATGTACCTCCACTGCCATTACAACTAGCTTTACTCTTCCCGGTGTGGTTTCGGCAGCTAGGTATTTTAACCCCCCCTTCCCATTTCCAGATTTTTTCTCTTGTAAACCATGTTTACATTGTAAGCTTTAAAAACATAAGGCATTTCAAGGGTCCTTAAAATCCTGTTGTAAACCGTAGCTTACTGGATCGCGGTCACATACCTAAGGTTTTAAACATGACTTACCTTTCTATTGATTTTATTTCTGACTCCACACAGTTGAGTTGTGGCTCAACCCGCTGCACTTGCCCTTGCTACACCTGGGCTCTCTGCTCCCCTACCCTACCCCTATTCACCCCCCCCCATTTTCATCACATTTATACTTGCGGTAAACACACCCATTTCCTCCAATTCTGTAATCCCTCTCCTAATTCCCACCTGTCCTCACCCCTCCTACCTAATTATTCACATCTCCCACCCTAACCAGTCCACCTCTATTATTGGGACTTATCCACTGCTTGCTACAACTCACCATACAAAACCTATTCATCTCCATTTTTTCTTCCCCTCTTCTCTTTCATCCACCTGTACCAAATATGCTGCCTTTTTATTCTGTTCTCCATTACTCCATGCTATCATTCATTCTATTCCTAGCCTATAATGCCACTAACCTCCATTATTACAACATCTACTATTACAACTCCCCTACTCTCCTCTACCCTCAGACAAACCTTACAACCACATCAGCCTACAGCTTTACCCTTACACCCACTTTCTTCTGTACCATCCAAAACAGTTAACATCCTCTTACCCCCAGATGCCCACTTTTCAGGTTCCATCACATAACAACCAAACATCCTCTTACCCCCAGATGCCCACTTTTCAGGTTCCATCACATAACCAAACTAAAACTGATACTACTGTACTCCCTAAAACACATTAAGCTTCAAGCCGATATCCATCCCAACCCAGGACCAAGCAGAAACCTAACTGTAACAACCCCCCCCCCAACTCTAATCCTAATACCTCAACCCAAAATGCCTCTGTGACAAATATAAATACCTCCCAACTTATTTCCTCCAATTCTTACCTACTTATTGCATACTTCAGTCTCAGGAGCCTAGTAAATAAAATTACAGAATGTCATGCTATCCTTACTATATAATCTCCAGACATAGCAGTATTAATTGAAACCTATTTAAAACCACATATCCGAGACCCTGAAATTACCCCAACACTTATAATAAGGCTAGATAGACTAAACAAAATAGGAGGTGGTGTAGCCATAATGTTTAAAGAGACCCTAAAAGTCATTAAAATTAACATCACTTCTCCAGATATACCTGATGGAGAAATATGGAAACAATCTCCCCAACATTGAGCTTCTCCTTTCTTGGTCTACCTCCACTTTCAGTCAAGAAACCATCATCTTGGGTGACTTTAATCTAGTCTGGCTTTCCTGCTCCTCTAACACCCCCACTACCTTCATAATTCTTTTCAGCTATACACAACTTATTACCTGTCCCACACGCACTGACAAACACTCTCAAAAAGAATTATTACTTGATTGGATGCTAGCTAACAAACGCAGTCTGGGTTACCAAATTCCTTGATATACTAAATAGCCTAGCCCCCACCAGAAAAATACGTGCCAAAACCAGAATGTTGCCATGGCTGTCTAATGATACTAAGCTTCTTATTAAATAGAGACAGAGCCCTATACCAAGCCACCAAACGCAAAGATGACCTTACCTCTTATCAGCAACTAAGAAACCAAACCAAAAAAAGAATACATAATGACAAAAAGGTTTACTTCCAAACCTCCCAGCAAAACTAACTGCACAACCCACAAAAGTTTTGGCAATCCATTAACTACCTCCTAAACCATGGAAAAACTTCTACTTCACCCCCTCCACATCCAGTTTCTCAGAACCTTTAGCATCTCAATTCAGTACACATTTTATTAACTCTTGTCACCTCCCACCTAGACAACTATCAGAATCTACCACTCAGTATCCCCTACAACCGCTGACTCTCTTATTTTCAAACCAGTCCAAACTGCATACATAAAAAAGCTGCTCCCCAAACTGAAACCCTGCTGCCTAGTTGCTGATCAACTGCCAAATGAATTCTTAAAAATAGCGTCTCCATCCATTGCTTATCCCATCTCTATCTTAATAAATCGTTCTGTCTCTGAGCAATATGTACCTCACCTCTGGAAGATCTCACATCATTCCCCTGTACAAAGGTGGCCCCTCTACTGATATTTCCAACTACTGACCAATAGCCATCCTCCCTCCCATAGCCAGATTACTTGAAAAATGCATTCACCAACAACTCCTAATTTCAGTTTCCTCCAATAACCTACTGTCCCACACCCAGCACGGTTTTAGACCCAAACATAGTACCAATACAGCTTTAATATCCCCTTTACTGACACTATTCATCACCATAATAACAGTGGTCTAGTTAGTCTCATCTATTTTCCTTGACATGTCAAAAGCATTTGACATTATCTCCCATCAACTCCTACTTAAACTTGCCACTCACAGTCTCAGCTCATCAGCACTTACATGGTTTCTCAGCTACCTATCTAACCACAAACAGGCCACCAAATGGGAGAACACTCTCTCTCCTATATCAGTCTCCACTGGTGTACCCTAAGAGTCCATACTCGGGCCACTCCTCTTTATCATATTTACAAATAATCTAAATACTGCTGCCCAACTGGCAACAACTATACAATATGCAGACGATACACCTCTCATCTGCTGTGCCCCCACCCACCTTGAACTTTAACCAAGGACTCAAAAGGCATTCCACAACATAGTTTTATCTATCAAACCACCAACTCATCCTGAACCTGAATAAGACTAAGCTAATGTACTTCAGAAGAAAACCTACCAAGCCCCACTCTCCTTCACTTTATATTCAGTTTGCAAATGGTACCAATATTGAGCCTACAAATCACACCAAACTCCTTGGTGTAACTATAGATGACTGACTGAAATATGATTTACGTATTTCCCAAACATTCAAAGTCCATACCAAGCTCGGCTCTCTGTACAGGGCTAGACCCTTCCTAACACACCAGGCCAGACTAGCCACAGCTAGATCTCAACTTCTAACTACCCTTCTATACTGCTGTCACATTTTTTACAAACTTGCACAAGGCAGACCTAAACAACCTAGATTCCTGCTATAGTAAAATAGCAACATTTTCATGCAACCAGCCCCATAAAACTCATCATTGTACTGTTCTCCAACAACTAAACTGGCTAGAACTTCCCAACCTGATAACAGTAAACCAACTTAGTTTCACCCATAAAATCATTCACAACCCCAGTCACTGCCCTGACCTTTCTTCCCTGGTCCAAACTCATGTCAATACCAGGTCTCTCAGGTCTTCAGACAGACTACTGCTAAAAATAACCCAATCAAACAACTACCATGGTGACTCCCTCTATTCAAACAAAATTTAAACAGGCCTGGAATGTCCTCCCCAAACACATACAAGTCTGCCCCAACTATTCTACCCTTTAAAACACAAATAAAAGAATATCTCAAAACCACCTGGATCTGCCCCTGTACTACTCCCGGTTAATCTCCCTCCTACTAACTCCCCACTTTTTCATCCCACTACCCACCTCTTTTCCTTTCAACTCCCTAATGGAATTCCTTTTTTCGTTGAACTTTGGGCGCAAGCACAGGTAGACTTCAAGTGCTGAAATTCTCTATTTCAGCAATGTACATGTCTTTAAATTTGATTTTTCGTGTTCTGACCTTTCAACTTTTCTGTGTCTGCCATTGTTAGCTTTATACCAAAATTGTTATAAACGCTTTAAATTTACTGTTTGTACTGTATTATTTATGATTACTTACTGGAGTTTTTGAATAATTTAACTTTTATCATTAGTTTGTGGAGCTTTTCTCCCCGGGTCTCTGTTGAAAATGGGCTCCTGGCCCAGTCGGACATTACCCTGTTAACAAATGTCAATAAATTAAAGCTCAAGTTCATAGGTAGGGACTAGGCTATCGGCCCTGGGGCCTATACAAGCCCAGCCAAAAAGGTACCCTGGCTTTTGCCACCTAAGAAAATTATTTTCCTGTGCCACTGTCGAGCAGAACCACAGAGGTGATCCCCGGGGTGAATTTCCTATTTCCCATCCAATCATCAAGATTTTTCTTGAAGAGTGCTAATGAAGAGCTTTGTTTGATATAGATAGGTAGTTTATTCCAGAGTATGGGAAGTCTCTGGGACAGAAATCTATCCCTCCTGTTCTGTTTATTGTGGTGACATGGTTTAGGTCCCTAGAGCGTGTAGCTCGGAGGGATTGGGATTTCTTTAAGTGGAGCATGTCCAACAGCTCTGGGTTTGACATAGCTTTGTATGTTAGGCAGAGATCACCTCTGAGTAGGCGATATGTGAAGGAGTAAAGCTGGAGTTTTTTTTTAGACTGTCTGCGTAGGGCATCTGTTTGAGGCTGGTAATCCTCTTTGTGAGGTATTTCTGCGGCCTTTCCAGTTGTTGATGTCTTGTGAGGTACATATCAAAAGGGGCATTGTACTCTGTAATTGGTCTAATGAGTAGAGGGGAACAATGACCTCTTTTTTTCTGGATGAGAAACCTTTTGTGATGAGGTGTGCCACGTAGAAGGATTTCCTGACTACTGTGGCGATGTGATTATCAAAGGAGAGACTACTGTCCACCTGTGTCCCAAGATCTCTTATTACACTTTCGGTGTTACGTGTACTATCGCCTATGTTGTAGTTCATGGGTACAGAGTTTTTACCAAAGGGGATGACCATGCACTTTTTAGCATTGAGCTTGAGGCCATGGCTTTGACACCAGGCATCTGTCTCAGTGAGGTCCTTTTGTAGGATGTCAGCCTAGATTTCACCTAGCATACTAAAATATTCAGAATGTTAATCAGAATTCTGAATTGTTCTTTTATGAATTTTCCTTGCTTTACTAAAAGTTGATTGCATTTTTAAATTGGTCTGGGACTTTAGTCTTGTAGTAACCCTCTCAATAGTGAGAGAATTGTGACTTTCTGCAGGTTGTGAACCCCATTTAATACATTTCTATTGCATTTTTTTCTGCTTGTACTGTACTTTGTGTGGGAACCTTAGTTTAGTTTTGTAGCATCACTCACAATAGTGAGAACATTGAATTGCTTCAGGGTCTGCTGTAGGTCCCTCTCTATGGATTAGGATTAACCATACCACATACTTGAATGCACTGGAGTCGGTCACAGTTCAGCCCAACACTGTATTCATGGGAGATTTCAACTATCCCACCATAAACTGGGGAACAAACACAGCCACTAACATGCAGGCTCAAAGATTCATGGATTTTGTCAATGCAAACACCCTGGAACAGCTAGTCTACATACCTACTAATGGTGTGAATATCCTGGATCTGGCTCTTGCAAAAATTAGGGGACATTGCTTCGTGTAATGTCCTCACTGGTCAGATGAGATCGGATCAGAAAGCAGTAACCTTTGAAATAAATGTAAATGTTGAACTCCCAGCAACCTCCAGAACCTTTTAAGAATGTTTCCAAGGCCAACTGCTTCCTATTAAGTGAAGGCATAGCTGTTTTCCAAGTCTCCCCAAATTCAGACAACAAAGTGGCCTACATGGAAATGTTTACAGAAACACTCCGTATAAATAGGTTGTACAACCAAAGAGAGAAAATCCTGTTCAAAATAGGAAAGGCTATGCCCAAAAGACAAAAAACTCCATCAGTCTCAACAAGCAACAGTGGGTACTAATGAACTCCACCAATGCTAACTTTGAGGTAAAAATAGCCTCCTCTGCAGAAAGGCAGACCATCAGCAGACTTGGGGTACTGCAGACCCATAAGCTGGACTAGTTTTGTATGCAAGGCCATGGAAAGAATTATTGTGGAGCTGATAAGCAAAGATATTGGAAATCTTCAAACACTGGACCCATCCCAGTTTGGTTTCATTAAGGGCAGATCATACTTGCTAAACTTAGTGGACTTCAAGGAGGTCACTAGAGCCATGGATGATGGCAAAACTGTATATACTGCCTACCTTGACCTGGCAAAGGCCTTTGACAATACCACACTTGGGTGTTGTAGACTAGCTCACAACTTTAGGCATAACTCCGTCACCCAATGGATAGCCAAATGTCTCACAGATGAGACACACAAAGTTAGAGTGGGGGAAATCCATCTCCACCAAGAGGCCTGTTACTAGTGGTGTCCCACAGGGCTCGGTACTTGGACCTCTCCTGTTTAGAATATACTTCTCTGAAGTCAAGGCAAATGTAGAGGGCCTTTGGCTGACTAAATTTACTTATGATTGCAAGCTGGATGCAATCATCGAATCCTCCAGAGATGTAGATATCCTTCAAGAAGGTCTGATAGACAGATAACTGGTGCCAGAACCATGGCCTTAAACTAAATGCAAACAAATGCATAATTATACCCTTTGGAAAAACTACCCCTGCAAATTACAACATTGATAACACTCCCCTAAGAGCAGACCCAGTGGTAAGGGACTCGAGAACTCAGGTTGACAGTAACCTGAACTTTGATCACCATGTGCCCATGGTAGTGAGAAAATCTTGCAACTTATAAGTAAGGAGGTCATAGACACACTATGCACAGCCCTCATTAGATCGATAGAGTACAGTGCACCCTTTGTCATGTACCTGACCAGAGATTTGCAACAACTGGAGTGGCCACAGAGATTTCTCACTAAAAGAATAGTGTGTAAATAGTATGTCCTTTGCAGACTGACTCAAAGCCTTATCCCTGTCTACTACAGACTGCTGAGGGATGATCTATGCTTATAGGTTCATAGGTTGGAACTAGGCTATCGGCCCTAGGGCCTATGCAAGCCTAGCCATAACAATTCCCTGGATATTTCTTCCCACAATATTTACTTCTCCAGGCCCCTGTCTAGCAGGGCGACTGACATGATCCCCGGGGTGAATTTCCCATCTCCCATTCAATCATCAAGGTTCCTTTTGAAGCGGGCCAATGAGGCGCTCTGCTTGATATGTATGGGCAGTCTATTCCAGAGATTAACCTACAAGACAGTCTCCAGTCCAGCCCTGATGGATCTGCTAAGCATTCACAAAACAAAAAGCACTACAATTACCTGATCTAAACCTTGTCTGTGACATAAAACATGTTGGAGGGATAGGTACGCATCTCAGAGATTACTTCTTCTCTGGAACAGACTCCTCATTCGTATAAAACAAAGCACTTCCCTAAGCCTATTCGGATGCAGTCTGGACGAGTGGATGAGAAATCATAAATTCACCCATGGCTTGTCGCATTTGGCCCTTATGGTTAGGAGCATTTTGTAGATGCTCAGTCACAGGCATATACCAAAGCTGTTCTAGCTCATGAGCATTAATAATTGTTAAAGCTGGGGCTTGAATGGCTAGCCTGAATAAGGCTGTAGGTCCTTCAGCTTAGTAATCTCCTGTGATACTAAGTGGATTTTCTCAAACAAACCCAGTCAGAGTTCTAGAAGCCAAAAACCTTCTTTTCCTGACACATCTGCCTTTGTCTGACATCCAGCTTCCCCTTCCCCACTGCCAGCTTTCTTTGTCCCTCAAGCTAACCCTTTCCTCTTTGGAAACAGATAACCACAGATGCTTGGGTTCTGTCCACCATCCAAAATGGTTATTTTTTTATGACTTGGAAGTCCCTTTCTCAGCCTCCTCCTTGTGCGCTTCCTCATTTTCCTTTGGTTCAACTGTGTCTGGTAGAAGAGGGAGCCACCCATACTGATCCCTTGTCTCCATAGGGAGCAGGTTTTTACTCCAGAATGTTTCGGGTTCCCAGGAAGGAGGGGTTGTGAAGGCCCATTCTAGGCTTATCTTTTCAAAACATCTTTCTGAAGGTTCCTTCCTTCAAGGTGTTTTTTCACTTTTCCTTCTCTTGCTACCTCCAAGCTTTTCTGGTATCTCCGATTCTGAATGTTTCCCTCTCATTATTGGTTTTCTGCTTTGCCTTTTGGTCTTTCTTCAACTTTGAGGGTATTTACCAAATGACTGGCCCCTATAGTAGCCTTCTGAAGACTTCAAGGAATTCAAATATTCCCTTATTTAGATGACCCAATTCAAGTCCCCTCTCAACAGGTCCTGCTACAGTGTCTATACTTCACCCGCAGTCTTAGTCTTTGTCAACCCTCTTAAGACCAATAGTTTTGGGGGTTGCAGGATTCAGACCATCCCAATGTCTGCTCATGTCCCACCTCCCAAGGTCCTCTCTTTGACTGCTTATTTCCAGTTTTTTCTTCCTCTTCTAATCCTTCCTGCAAGGGAATTTTTCTGAGCCCTGCGGTACATGATATCCACAGATGTTCTTCGTGTTTCACAGTTGCAGTCATCATTTGTGGATTATCTCTGCTGGGTAGCCCTTGGCCAGGCCAAATACCAGAGTAAAGGATATCCGTCCTGCGTTAGCTGCAGGTCACCTGAGACTGACGTCAGGTAGTCAGGGGAATAAAGCGAGGCAGCCGACACCATTACATCAGTCTTTCTTGCTGTGGAGCCTGAAGCAGAAGCAGTTTGTGAGTGTGTTGATCAACCATTGCCAGAGTGAGGAAGAAAAACTACTAAAGCTAAGTGCCCTGTTGGGGATCTTTTTCTTGCACTTAACCGATGTCCGAAAAAGCAAATGGTCTCTGCTGTGGAAAACAAATAACCACACCGAGACTTCCATAATCTGTGTGACTTGTTTAGGCCCAAGCCATGATGTCCCCGGATGTCGGTTCTGTGCTTTATTTTATGCTAGGACCATCCATAGAAGAGCTGAATTTGTAGCCAGACATTTCAGGGAGAGTAGTTATCAACGTGAAATGGCGTCCGTCAGTCAGTCTACTGTGGAAATTCCTGAAAAGTGAAGAGAGAAGGAAAAAGACCACAGAAGGTTAGGTCTACAGACACAAACCTGAAGTCAGCTAGCCTACTGTCCACTAGCACAGCAGAACTCCGTGAGGTGCATACGCAGACCCTGACAACAGCTGTACAGCCACTGCAGGCCTCTACCGGGACCCTTTTGGAGTCCGGTATGCCGCCAGATCAGGCTGCTGCTTCAGAAATGTTGGTAGTCAGCCCCGTGCTTGGGTCCGGAGCTGGTTTGCAGGCACCAGCTTCCGAGCAGGCTTTTTGGATGACCGATTACCACATCACCAGCCAAAACCACACCCAGGCCCATTGAATCTGTGAGGCCTAAAAGTAATGCCACTCATAGGAAAACGCCTTTCTTGTTGCTCAGTCACTCACTACCTCCCTCCCAACCTGCTCAGTCACAGCAGTTGCTTAGGATGTCTGAGGATTTAATCACTCTCCTCATAGGAAACCAGTCTACTCCAGCTATCCCAGCCAAAAGAAAAAGGGACTTTTCTCCAGAGGTGTTTTTGGAGTCGGAGGACTCAGAATTTCTGGACTGCTGAGGAATCCATTCCTTCTGCATCCCCTCCTGTGAACGTCTCATTTGGGGAGACATTAAATACCCTCAGGGAGCATTACCATTGGGAAGCTCAGGACTACTCCCAATCATAGAAGAGATTGAGAGAGTTCCTGGACTTACCACAGCATAAACACTTAGCCATCCCTCCCATTCTGGATGTGGTGGAGGATGCCTTTCTGGAATCTGGCCTCACCCCTGATGCCCTCCCTCCTGCACCCAGAAAACCTGATAGATACTGTAGGGTGCCAGATACCCATAAATAGCCGTCCCAGAGGTCATCACTCCAAAAGCCCAATACCCTCTGGCAGAGAGCAGAGCCTTGGACCGATGGGGCAAAAAGGTATAGACTTCGGCTGCCCTAGCCATTAGAGCTCTCAACTGCCAATTCCATATGCTTAAATATTAACAGAACTCGCTGGAATTTTTAAAACAGAAAATGTCCTCCTTACCAGAGAGTACTGCTACCAGAGAACTAGGAGATCTGATACACTCCAGGTTTCAAGTGGCAAAACATTCCCTGCATTGCGGATTTGATGCTCTAGAAGCCTCTTGCAGGACTGCTGTTTCTGGATCAGTCATTAGGCGACATGCATGGTTGAGGGGAGCAACCTTTGCCTGATCACATTAAATCAAAACTTCTGGATGCCCCCTTAGATAGGGAACAATTTTTCATTCCTAAGGCAGAGGAAGTAATTAAAAAAAAAAATGGAGGATAAGGCCAAGTCCATGCAGACAGACAGACTCCCTACAGGTACAACCCCCCCCCCCCCCCCCATATTCAGTAGGAATTTACTCACCAAACATTGGTCCTTTCCTGCCCAAGCCAAAACTGTGCAAAGGAAAGGACGCAGCGATAGGCCCTCCAGGCCACAGCACTAAAGCCAGCAGAGGCCTAGACAGTGGACCTCTACCACTCCTACACAAGGGAGTTCCAAGTCCACTCCCTACCCTAAGGACTCTCAATGACTCCCCCTCTACCCCCCACACAGGCTAGGAGGAAGGCTATCCCCTATTCATAGACAAGTGGCTAACAGTCACAGCAGATCAGTGGGTCCTAAACATCATTTCCCAAGGGTAAAGATTCTTGTTCAAAGAGAACCCAAGTTTGTCAGCTTATCCAGACAACAGCAAATCCGAGGACAGAAGACCTATGCCAGAGTCAAAAACACTGCTCAATGGGCTGTGGAGCCAGTACCAGAGGAACAAGCGGGGAAAAGGGATGTTCATCATGCATACAGCTGCAGTCATCACACTTGGGTTATCCTGCTGTCAGGCGGGTCCTCGGTCGGCTGAATTCCAAAGTCTAGGTCCGGCGTCGGTTGTCGTCGCTTCCTCCCTGACGTCAGTGCAGCAGGGGTATAAAACAGGCAGCCAACGCCATTTTCTTCAGACTTTCCTGCCGCGCGGTGCCCGAAGCAGAAGCAGTTCGCAAGTGCCGGTCGGCCAGCTCCTGAGATTTACGAAAAGTATTTCAGCCGAAGTCTTCTTTAAAGCTAAGTACCCCGTTGGGGAAACTTTTCTTGCCTCAGACCGATGTCAGACAAAGTTAATAATTGCATTTCTTGTGGGAAGCAAATATCGCATAAGGATTTTTACTCTTACTGTATACCTTGCTTAGGGCCAGACCACGACGTCTCGGCCTGCCGTTTTTGTGCTAGGTTTAACAAGCGCACTATTAAGCGCCGGGCGGAGTTCGCCCTTAATTATTTTGGCAAAAAATTTAATTATATCATGTCGTCGGATTTACCGACGCCAGTTTCAGGCAAAAAACGCAAGGATAAGGACAGACATACGAGGCCTGCACCGAGTATTGAGATCACGCTAAGGCCTACTACCGGTTCTCCGGTTCTCAGTGAGGCACCTACGCAGCCCCTGACTATCGATGAAACTATTTTACTGGCGACTTCAGTACCCGAGGTCGCAGCTTCCTCTGTCTCCATTCCCACTGCAGATACCGACGCCACTTTTAGCGGAGAAACGGAAAAGTTAGCGAGGCCTGCCATTTCTGAAGGCGTTTTCAGGCCTACCACCTTCTCTATTAAATCAATCTCTAAATCTAAAGCTCCAATGAAAATTAAAAAACAGGGTCCTCAGACCCCCTCTCAAGGCCCCATGCCTAAAAAACAGATGCTTAAAATGGCTGAGGATTTGATTACCCTCATCAGGGGTTCTCAACCCCCCTCAGACAAAAGACCCAGGTTGGAGGAAGACTTCCCTTCCTCAGACCAGGCTTCTATTACCTCAGGCCTTTCTGAGGACCAGGATTACGCCTATTCCCCATTTGAAGACTCTGATGCTGAGGAGTCTATTCCCTCGGTCTCCCCCCCTGAGGACTACTCTTTTGGGGAAACCCTTCCTACATTGAGAGAGCACTTCCATTGGGAAGGCCAAGATTACTCAGATTCCAAGAAAAGGCTCAGGGAATTTCTGCTGCTTCCCCAGCATAGGCCCCTGGCTATTCCTCCTGTCTTAGATATTTTGGATGATGTGTATGCAGAAGCCAGTCTTAATCCAGACTCTCTACCTCCTGCCCCTGTTAAACCAGACAGATATTACCAGGTTCCTGATTCTCACCAGTTCCTTTATAAAAGCCCTTCTGCTGACCCAGAAACTATTTCTCAGGGTCCCAAGGGGGTGAAGGCCTCTACTGCTAAAACCCTTTTCCTTCAGAGAGAGATTCCAGAGCATTAGAAAGGTGGGGGAAAAAGGTGTATACATCAGCCACTTTAACCATGAGGGCATTAAACTGTCAATTTCATATGTTAAAGTACCAGCAGTTCTTGCTATCTCAGCTGAAAAGCAAAATGACACAAACAGAACAACCAGATTTGAAAGAGTTGCAGGATTTGTTGCATGGAGCAGAACAAGTGGGGAAACATACCTTACAGTGTGGTTTTGATGCTCTAGAGGCCTCATGTAGAGCTGCTGTCACGGGGTCTGTCATACGTAGACACGCTTGGCTCAAAGAGCAAACCTTACCAGATCATGTCAAAGCAAAGTTATTAGATGCACCACTACAAAAAGATGTATTGTTTGGTGTTAAAGCGGAGGAGGTACTAAAGAAAATGGAGGAAAAAGCGGAGGAGGTACTAAAGAAAATGGAGGAAAAAGCGAAGTCTATGCAAACGGTTAAAGATTTCTTGCAGGTGCAGCCTACACGCTTCAGCAGAAACTGGCCTTCAAAAAATTGGTCCTTTCCAGCCACGGGTAGACCCCAAAGGGGTAGATACAGACACCCAAGGGGTAGAGGACAACCTCAAGGATCTTACAGAGCTAGGCAGTGGCAAGCACCAGCCCCAAGAGGTGGAGAAGATAGACCACAGTCATTTAGAAAACAGACACAATGACTTTCTCCTATGCCTGCCAAACAAAGCAATAATGGCAGCACCTTTGGGCGGAAAACTGGCCTTATTTTCAAAAATCTGGCACATTGTTACAAAGGACAAATGGATTCTGGATATTTTAGACAGAGGCTACAGGTTCCACTTTCACACCCTTCCAAAAATGAGAGGCATGCCAAACCTGCCACAAAATCAATGGGCAGAGGCGGAAAAACAAATTTCCGCGCTCATGGATATGAAAGCAATTCAAGAGGTACCTGCAAAAGAACAATGTCATAGTTTTTATTCAAGACTATTTCTGGTACCAAGGAAGGACAAAGATTGGAGACGCATCGTAGACCTATCTATTCTGAACACATATCTAGAGGTACCAAAATTCAAGATGCTCACATTACAGCAGCTTCTTCCCATGCTGGGTAAGGAGTCTTGGCTGGTAACGTTGGACCTCAAGGAGGCATACCTGCATGTCCCTATCAGACAAGATTGCAGAAGATACCTCGGATTTCTTGCAGGTTCAACCCATTATCAATTGTCTGCATTGCCCTTTGGCTTATCTACTGCACCCAGAGTGTTTACGAAATGCCTGGCATCAGTAATTGCTTTCTGCAGACGAGGAATACAAATCTACCCATATCTGGACGACTGCCTGATCCAAGCGGACAGCAAGGACATTCTATTGCAGCATCTGGCGTTTGTAATAAAACTGTTAAACTGCCTGGGGTACACAGTTAACAAAAAGAAATCAAAGCTAATACCCTCTCAACAGGTAATTTTCCTGGGTGCCAGCTTAAATACAATGGCCCAGATGGCTTACCTCACACCAGACAAACAAGGGCAACTGTCTCAATACTTCAACAAAATGGCAACTTTAACCATGCTTACTGCAAGGAAAATCCTGCAGGCTCTGGGGTTCATGGCATCTTGCATCCTACTAATACCATTTGCAAAGCTGCATATGAGGAAACTACAATGGTACCTAAAAAACTTATGGTCTCAACACAGCCACAGCTTGGAAACAATTTTACCACTCATTCCATGCCTTCAAAAGGAATTTTTGTGGTGGGCTCAAGCATGCCAAAGAAACACGGGTCTCCCTTTCTGTATACCACAAGCAAGTCAAATCATCACAACAGACGCCTCAGACTACGCCTGGGGAGCACACATGGCAGATCAGTGCATCCAGGGAAAATGGTCCCAAAAACAGATGCACCTACACATCAACCAAAAGGAGATGCTAGCTGTGCAAAATGCTCTTATGACCTTCAAGGTCCTACTGCATCTGGGCCAGCTATTAATAAGGACAGACAACACCACAGCCATGTGGTACATAAACAAACAGGGAGAGACGCATTCATACCCCCTGTGCAGGCAAGCTGTGACCCTGTGGGACACAGCATTGGAATTACAAGTTCAACTGCAGGCACAATTCCTGCCAGGGAAGGAAAACACACTGGCAGACAACTTAAGCAAAATTATGACAGACCCTCATGAATGGAAGTTGCATCCTCAAATCTTCTCAAAGATAACTCGTGCATGGGGACAGCCAAACATAGATCTCTTTGCTACCCACAGAAATTACCAGTTGGAAAAATTCTGCTCAAGGACCTATCATCCACAGGCCTGGAAAGTGGACGCACTCTTTCAATTGGACAGCATTGACAGTCCCTGCCTTCCCTCCTCTACCTCTACTGACCAAAGTCCTATTAAAAACCAGAGCAGAGAGGCCACACATGATTCTCATTGCTCCAGACTGGCCACGACAGCACTGGTATCCTCTCCTAAAGAGCCTGTCACACTCACCACCATGGATCCTCTCCTAAAGAGCCTGTCACACTCACCACCATGGATCCTACCTCAAGTTCCTCTTCTGTTGTCCCAGCACAACTACAAGACCCTTCGCAACCAGCTCAGAACTCTAAATCTAGCTGCATGGAAAATACCTTAATTTGCCAACAGCCTCTCCTCTCCAAAGAGGTACAGGATATCATCTTGGAGGCCAGGAGACCCTCTACCAGAAAAACCTACTCTGCCAAATGGAAACGATTTTGTTCCTGGAATCAAGCAAAGGGCCAGAATCCTTGGGTAATAAATATACCTCAGATTTTACAGTACCTAGCTGAGATGTTAAACAGTGGCCTTTCCTTCTCTTCCATCAAGATTCACGCTTCAGCCATTTCAGCACAATACAATACGGATCCTCCTTTATTCTCGCATCCTCTATTAAGGCAGTTCCTCAGAGGGGCAAAAAATATAAAACCCCCACGGAAACCACCAGCTCCAGCTTGGGACCTCAACTTCGTATTGGAGAAGCTGACACTGCCTCCTTTTGAGCCGGCTTCTTCAGCAGAGCTACAATACTTGTGGAAAACAGCCTTGCTTCTGGCTATTACCTCAGCACGCAGGATTTCGGAGCTACAGGCCCTCATGGCTGTGCAACCATTCATCATTTTCCATCAGGACAGGGTTTCCTTGTGAACCAACCCTACCTTCATGCCAAAGGTAGTATCCAGTGTGGCTTTGAATCAGACTATTCATTTACCTACCTTTTATCCAAATCCACAGAACAAAGGGGAGAGGCTACTACACTCCTTGGACATTCACAGACAACTTCGTTATTACTTACACAGAACAAAGTCATTCAGGAAATCTGAGCAGCTCTTTGTGTCCAGTGCTACAGGTGCTCAAGGAAAGGCCATTTCCAAACAGACTATTTCAAAATGGATAGCCCACTGCATACGCTTTTGTTATTCATTTCATGGAAAACCAGTGCTTGCATACATCAGATCCCACTCCACCAGAGCTACAGCTACCTCAGCAGCTTTCCTCAGGGGGGTCCCTACCAAGGGCATTTTGGAAGCAGCTACTTGGAGTTCAGTGCACACTTTCACCAAGCACTACCACCTTCCACTTTACTCAAAATCTAGGGTGGGCTTTGCCACAGCAGTCCTGCAGGGCATTCTAGCCCCTCCTAAATCCGCTTAGTACCAGCCACCCTTACTTAGCTTTGGGATTCTACCCAAGTGTGATGACTGCAGCTGTATGCATGATGAACATAGTACAGTTTTATACCTACCATAAATATAGATGTTCGAGTGCTCATACAGCTGCAGTCCAGGTTACCCTCCCTCCATCCCCTCTTAGGACAGGGCTTATGACAAACACCTTTTACATACAACCTATTTGGGGTATTCCTTCATGGTGTATTTGCTTGCAACTACTGCTTTGATTTATTTACTTATGTATGTTTGCATACCATCATGTATTGCCTTCCTTTCTGGGGGCACCTGACATCTGGGGCAAGAAAAACTGAAGAAAATGGCGTCTGCTGCCTCTTTTATACCCCTGCCGCACTGACGTCAGGGAGGAAGCGACGACAACCGACGCCGGACCTAGACTTTGGAATTCGGCCGACCGAGGACCCGCCTGACAGCAGGATAACCCAAGTGTGATGACTGCAGCTGTATGAACACTCTAACATCTACATTTATGGTAGGTACAAAACTGTACTTTTTATTCCAGGTTGTTCCTAGTACCCAGAAAGGAGGGCACCTGGCGCTCTATTCTAGACCTATCTACATTAAACCTGTCCCTCATAGTGCCAAAATTCAAAATGCTAACACTTCAAAAACTTTTGCCAATGCTGATGCCAAATGCTTGGGTAGTGACCCTAGATCCGAGAGATTCCTACCTCCATATCCCCATAAGGGAATCCTGCAGGAGTTTCCTACACTTCAAAGCAGGATCAAAGCATTCTCTCCTCTGCCCTTTGGCTTATCTACTGCTCCCAGTGTTCACCAAACGCCTGGCTCCTGTCGTCTGTTGCAGACAGAAGAAACTACAGATTTACCCCTATCTGGATGACTGTCTCATCCAGGTGGATAACCTCTGTGGGATTTACCATCAACAAGAAACAATTCCATTTCCAGCCCACAAGATGGCTAACCTTCTTGGGAGCTCTCCTGGACACATCCACCCAAAGAGCATTCCTCTCTTCAGAAAAGCAGAGCTTTCTCCCCCTCTACTTTTCCCAATTAGCTCACAGGACTCACCTCACAGCAAGGAAGTTCCTGTAAGCACTAGGGTATGTGGCATCCTGTTGGTGCCCTTGGCCAGGCTACACATGAGAAAACTGCAGTTGTACATAAGAAACCTATGGTGCCAACATTCTCAGTCACTGGAACAGCAGCTGCCTTTGATTCCCTGCTTAACGAAAGAACCTCTATGGTGGGCAGAAGTCTGTACCCTGAACAGGGGTCTACCATTTATCACCTTTCCCAAAGGCCAGACCATCACCACAGATGGCTCAGACATGGCCTTGGGGGCTCACTTAGGAGACGTGTGCACTCGGGTCACCTGGAATCGGAGAAAGCTAGCCCTACACATCAACCTGAAGGAAATGATGGTGCACAGGGCTGTAACAGCTTTCAAGGCCCACCTCAGACCAGGAGTGCTCTTGATCAAAACAGACACCACTGCAGTCATGTGGTACGTCAACAAGCAGGGGAGGAACTCACTCCTACCCCTTTGTCATCTAGCCATGCTTATCTGCCAGGCAGTCTCAATTATGGGACTTCATCTTATAGCCCAGTACATCCCAGGGGAGTACAACATCCTAGCAGACTACCTCAGCAGAAGTGTCCTGAACCCCAACGAATGGCAGCTGCAAAAGGAGACCTTCCTCAGCATCATACGCCTCTGGAGGATAGCGGAGGTAGACCTCTTTGCATCCATAGAAAATAGACAGTTGACCAGGTTCTGCACCAGGGAGTTCCACCCACAAGCTTGGAAGGTGGATGCGGTCTCCTTCCACTGGGGCAACCTGTTTGTGTATGCCTTCCCTCCTTTGCCAGTGATTCCCAGGGTACTTCTAAAGATCAGGGAGGAAGGGTCAAGGGTTATCCTCATTGCCCTGAATTGGCCCAGGCAATACTGGTACCCTTGCTCCGCAGCCTGACCAAGGAGCTAAACATGAGCCTGCCTCTCTGACAAACTGCTAACCCAAGAAAAAGGGTCAGTACTGCATCCAAATCTTCAAGCATTCAGCCTGTTCACATGGCTTGTACCCCAGAGGCGGATATCGGTCCACATTTGGGCAAGCAGGTTCTGGATGTAATTAAGGAGGCCAGGAGGCCTAGCACCTGGAAATTCTACACATCAAAATGGAAAAGATTTACTGCCTGGTGCCAAGCTAAGGGTACAAGCAGCTCCCATGCCACTCTCACTTTGGTTCTAGATTAACTGGCGGAGCTCTTGCAAAAGGGATTATCATACTCCTCCATCAAAATTCATGCCTCCGCTATCTCTGGTCATTCCCCTACAGAACAGCCTATGTTCTCCCATCCCCTGTTACAAAAATTCCTTAGAGGGGTATCCCACATCAGACCACCTAGAAGGCCACCCACTCCAGCATGGGACCTGAACTCTCTAATGGAAAAATTTACTTTTACTTCCTTTTGAACCAGCTGCTTCAGTAGAAATGAAGCACCTCTCTTGGAAAACTGCCTTCCTGCTGGCCATAACCTAAGCCAGGAGGGTTTCAGAGCTGCAGGCTCTACATGGCCATTGAACCCTTCATTATCTTCCATGCAGACATGGTGTCTTAGAACCAATCTCTCCAATGTTTTTCGTGTTTCATTGTTGCAGTCATTATATTTGGGTAATCTGCTGGTAGGTTGCCCTCAGTCGGCCTGATTAACAAAGTCTTGGGTCCTGCGTCGGTTGCTGTCCCTTCTTCCATGATGTCAGGTCGTCAGGGGTATAAAACATGCAGCCGACGCCATTACATCAGTCTTTCTTGCCGCGCGGTGCCCGAAGCAGAAGCAGTTCGTGCCGGTCGGCCGACTCCTGAAATTTTCGTTTTCGAGTTTCAGAACCGAAGTCTTCAACTAAAAGCCAAGTACCCCGTTGGGGAAACTTTTTCTTGCTCCTTACCAATGTCAGTAAAAGTTAATAATTATATTACTTGTGGGAAGCAAATACTTCATAAGGATTTTCATTTGTACTGTATTCCTTGCTTAGGCCCTGACCACGACGTACCTTGCTGTCGGTTTTGTGCTTTATTTAATCAACTCACTGTCCGTTGTCAGTCCATTTTTGCTGCTAAATATTTCGGTTCTCGCTTTAATTATCCAGAAATGACGTCGGTTAGCTATCCGACTACCGGAATACCGAAAAAACGCAAAGAAAAAGACAGGCCATTGTGGTCCAAAACTGCCGATGACGCTTCTCCTAAGCCAGTCGCCAGTTCGCCGGTACTCAGTGAGGCGCTTTCGCAGCCCCTGATACCCGCTACTTTTGATTCGCAGGCCTCTACTGAGACCCATTCAGAGTCCGGTATGCAGCGAGATGCTTCATCTATGGAATCCGCGGATGTCTCTACCTTGGATTGGTCCGGAGCCGCTGTACAGGCACCGGCTCCTGAGGGTGTATTCAGGCCTACAGATTTGTATGTTAAACTGACACCACTTTCAATATTAAGGTCAAAATCTCAATCTATGTCTAAAAAAACGACGCCCAGACCACTTGTTCAGGCCCCTATGCCTAAAAAACAAATTATCAATATGGCTGAAGATTTTAATTACTCTAATCAGGGGTAGTAACCCCCCCTTCTATGAAGCCTAGGGCTGAACTTGACTATGAATCTTCTGAACAGGACTCTGTCTCTTCTGACTCTTCTAATGAACAGAATTTGTCCATACCTACTTATGAGGACTCTGCAGAGGATTCCATTCCTTCTACTTCTACCCTTGAGGATTTTTCTTTTGGAGAAACTTTCCATACCTTACGGGAGCATTTCCACTGGGAAAGTCAGGATTTTTCTGAATCCAAAAAGAGGCTTAGGGATTTCCTTCTTCATTAGCATAGGCCTTTGGCTATACCTCCTGTACTAGACATTGTTGTGTTTTCAGAATCCAGTATGGCCCCTGATTCCCTGCCTCCGGCCCCTTGTAAGCCAGATAGATACTACAGGGTTCCTGACTCCCACAAATGCCTTTTCAAAGATCCTGTTGCGGACCCTGAAACAATTTCTCAGGGGCCCAAGGGCATTAAGGCTTCTATTGCTAAAAATCCTACCCCTTCTTATAGAGACTCCAGGGCGCTGGATAGATGGGGTAAAAAGGTTTATACTTCTGCAACCTTGGCAATCCAGGCTTTAAACTGTCAATTCCATATGCTGAAATATCAACAGCATATCATGGGATTGCTAAAGCAGAAAATGATGATTTCTGACTGTGTGGAAAATAAGGATTTATAGGATTTATTGCATTCGGCTGAACAAGTTGGAAAACATACTTTGCAATGTGGTTTTGATTCTTTGGAGGCCTCTTGCAGGGCTGCTGTTACTGGGTCTGTGCTTAGAAGGCATGCTTGGCTTAAGGAGCAATCTCTGCCTGATCATGTTTAAAGCAAAATTGTTGGATGCTCCTTTGCAGCAGGACCATCTGTTTGGCAATAAGGCTGAAGAAGTTCTAAAAAAGATGGAAGATAAAGCTAAATCTATGCAAACTGTGAAATATTTCTTACAAGTACAACCTCCCAAGATTTAGTAGGCACTGGCCTACTAAGAACTGGTCCGTTCCATTTCCTTCCAGAGCCACTCAAGCCAAACTCAGACATTCCAAAAGCACCAGGTTTCAGTCCCAAGGGACTTTCAGAACTAAGCAATGGGGTGCCTCCGCTTCCAAATCTGGAAGTAAGGCACCTCCCTATGGTAAACAGTCTCAATGACTTCCCTTTACAGTTACCAAGCACTTACCTCTTAGCCTCCCCTTTGGGGGGAAAACTGGCTGCTCTTGCAAAAAAACTGGCAACTTATAACCCAGGACAAATGGGTTTTAAATATAGTGTCCCAGGGATACAGATTTCATTTCCACACATTACCAACTCCAAACAGATGGCCAGATCTGCCCCCAAATCAATGGGCAGAGGCTCAGAAACAAGTACTTTCCCTCCTAAACATGGGGGCTATTCAACTAGTACCAGAAGAGGAAAAGGGACAAGGTTTCTATTCCAGACTTTTCCTGGTACCCAGAAAAGATAAATCATGGCCTCCAATTCTGGACCTGTCTACTCTGAACACATTTCTGGACATTCCAAAATTCAAGATGCTGACACTTCACCAGTTACTTCCTATGCTAGGCAAAGATGCCTGGTTGGCAACTCTAGATTTAAGAGGCTTACCTGCATATCCCAGTCAGGGAATCTTGCAGAAGATACCTCCGCTTCAAAGCAGGCTACTTGCATTATCAGTTCTCTGCACTGCCCTTTGTTTTATCTACTGCGCCTAGGGTATTTACAAAATGCCTGGCTCCAGCAATTGCATTTTGCAGGCAAAGAAATATTCAGATATATCCATACATGGACGATTCTCTAATTCAGGCAGAAAGCAAGGCCATTCTTCGAAGACATCTGACGTTTGTAAAAAGGGTTCTAACTTGTCTAAGGGTACACCATAAATGAAAAGAAATCACAACTGGTACCCTCTCAAATAATTACATTCCTGGGTGCAAGCTTGAATACAACTGCCCAGATGGCTTTCCTTACGCCAGAAAAGCAACTTCATTTGCTGACTTCAAACAGGTGGCCACAAAAACCCTGCTATCTGCAAGACAAATACTGCAAGCCTTTGGGGTTCATGGCCTCCTGCATTGTTCTAATTCCATATGCAAGACTGCATATGAGGAAACTTCAGCGGTACTTAAGTTTATGGAGTCAACATTGTCACAGCCTGGAAACAATGATTCCTATCATTCCTTGCTTGCAACTAGAGTTCCTATGGTGGGTAGAGGCCTGCCACCAAAACAAGGGACTGCCATTCACACCACCCCCTGCCACCCAAACCCTGACTGCAGACTCATCAGACTATGCATGGGGGGCTCATCTGGCAGGGAAGTGCATTCAGGGCAAATGGAGCCCAAATCAAATGCACCTTCATATCAATCAAAAAGAAATGCTAGCTGTACAGAATGCTCTGAGAGCCTTCAAGGACTACCTTCATCCAGGACAACTAATGGTAGACTGACAACACCACAGTTATGTGGTACATAAACTAGTCTGCAGACTAGCCATGGCATTGTGGAACACTGCCTTCAGCTATCGAGTGCAACTACAAGCTCAGTTCCTGCCAGAAAAGCTGAATATTTTGGCAGACGAACTAAGCGGAAATCTCATGGACCCACACGAATGGAAACTGGAACCACGGATTTTCAACATGTTGACACGTAAATGGGGGAGCCCAGACATAGATCTTTTTGCCTCACCCCAGAACTGCCAGTTGGACAAATTTTGCACAAGAACTCTTCACAAAAAAGCCTGGAAAGTGGAGGCTATGTCCTTCAGCTGGGAAAACCAATTATTCTATGCCTTTCACCCTCTGCCTCTGCTCTCCAAAGTTCTACTAAAAGTCAAACAGGACAAATCAAAAATGATTTTGATTGCTCCAGACTGGCCTCGCCAACACTGATGCTCACTCCTGCGCAGTCTGTCACAAATTTCTCCATGGCACCTGCCTCTGACACCTTCCTTACTGTCTCAGCAGAACAACCAAATTCTGCACCCTCAACTCCAAACATTGAATCTTGCAGCTTGGCTAATCACTTAAATTCCCCCTTAGCATCCCTCAGCAAACCTGTGATGGATGTCATTTTGGAGGCGAGAGGACCTAGTACTAGAAAATCTTATGCTGACAAATGGAAAAGATTCTGTGCCTGGAATCAATCTCAGGGGCTAAGCGCAGCAGTGCCCAATTTAACTCAGATTTTGCAATACTTAACTGAGATGCTTCACAAGGGCCTGTCTTTTTCTTCCATAAAAATCCATGCCTCAGCCATTTTAGCTCATTATAGGTTCATACAACACAGAACCCCCCCTCTTCTCTCATCCTGTGCTAAAGCAGTATCTCAGAGGGGCCAAAAACTTGAGCCCATCCCCTGCCTGGGACCTTAACTTTGTATTGGAGAAACTCACTCTCCCTCCTTTCGAGCCAGCTGCTACTGCAGACTTAAAATTTCTTTCCTGGAAAACAGCCTTCCTTTTAGCAATCCCTTTGGCTAGAAGGATTTCTGAATTACAGGCCCTTATGGCAGTGGAGCCTTTCATCATCTTTCATGCGGACAGGGTGTCACTCAGGACCAACCCATCCTTCATGCCCAAGGTGGTATCCAGTGTGGCTCTTAATCAGTCCATTCATTTGCCATCTTTCTTTCCCAATCCACAGAACAAGGGGGAGCGGATTCTGCATTCATTGGATATACACAAGACAACTTAAGATTTTACTTGGACAGGGCTAAATCTCCAAGAAAATCTGAACAACTACTGGTAGCATTTGCTGCAGGGGCAGAGGGAAAGGCTATTTCAAAGCAAACCATTTCCAAATGGATAAGCCATTGTATTCATTTCTGCTGTAAGCACCATGGAAAACCTATCCCCCAGGGGATCAGATCTCATTCCACCAGGGCTGCATCTACTTCTACAGCCTTTCTCAGAGGTGTTCCTACCAGGGATGTTCTAGAAGCTGCTACCTGGAGTTCAGTTCATACTTTCACCAAACATTATCATTTACCAATTTTCTCTAAATCCAGAGCTGGTTTTGCCACTGCTGTTTTGCAGGGATTCTAGCTGGTCTTAATGCTGTATAAATCCATCCTCCCAACCATAGCTTTGGGAATCTACCCAAATATGATGACTGCAACAGTGAAACACGAAGAACATAGTACAGTTGTGTACACTTACCATAAATGTAGATGTTCGAGTGTATTCACTGTTGCAGTCCTGGTTACCCTCCCTCCAGCCCCCTGTTTTTTCTCTTACTATGCCTCTACTTTCTTTTATTACACTTAGCCTTTTTGGTGTATTTGCTTTTGTTTGGAGGTATATATTTTTGTGTTTTAAATTATACATATATATTTTGCTCCCCATTTGGGGGACACCTGACATCTGGGGCAAGAAAAACTGATGTAATGGCATCTGCTGCATGTTTTATACCCCTGACGGCCTGATGTCATGGAAGGGACAGCAACTGACGCAGGACCCAAGACTTTGTTAATCTAACATCTGCATTTATGGTAAGTGTACACAACTGTACTTTATGCCTAAGGTGGTATCTTGCGTGACCCTTAATCAGGCTATTCATCTCCCTACCTTCTTTCCAAACCCTCAAAATAGGGGGGAAAGGATTCTACATACATTAGATGCGCACAGCAGCTTAGATGCTATCTAGATAGGACCAAGTCCTTTCAGAAAGACTGACCAACTGCTGGTCAGCTTCGCCTCAGGGGCAGAGGGGAAACCTATATCAAAGCAGAGCATTTCTAAATGGATATTGCCCAACGTCCATTTCTGCTACTCCTTCCATGGGAAAATACCTCCCAAACCCGTCTGAAGCCATTCCACTAGAGCAGCATCAATATCCAATGCCTTCATCAGAGGCGTCCCTACCAAGGATATTCTAGAAGCTGCACTTGAACATCTGTTCACACCTTCACAAAACACTACCTGCTGCCTCTCTACTCCAAGTCCCGGTCAGGCTTTGCTTCAGCAGTCCTGCAGGGCATAGTGGCTTCCACTTAAAGCAATGCAAGCCTATTCTCCAACTTCTTCCCTTCCTTTCTTCCACCCTACTTTTTCAGCTTTGGGAATCTTCCCACAAGGGATGACTGCAACAGTGAAACACGAAGAACACAACTGTACTTTTGCATGGTTCCTTTTGCCAAATTACACACAAGGAAATTTCAGTGGTATTTCAAGACCCTTTGGCTTCATCACTGCCAGCCTATGCAGTGTCTGGTCTCAGTTACCTTGCCTCAAGATCGAGCTTCACTGGTGGATTCATCAGATTTCCCTAAATCCAGGTCTGTCTTTTCAGGTTCTTCTCTACTCAGGAGATGTACATGGATGCTTCAGATCAAGGATGGGGCGCTTCCTTCAACAATCATGAAAGTCCAAAGTCTTTCATCCCAATAACAGATGACATACCATATCAACATAGAGATGAGTGTTCTACTCCTAGCTCTCTAGGCCATTCACTCCCTTTGGTTTCCGGGTCATGTAAAGGTTTTTCCAGACAATAACATAGTCATGTGGTATATCAGCAAGCAAGGAGCTTGAAGTCTTGCTTTCTTTGCAGGCTAAATCTTTTGGATTTTTCAGTTTCCCATCACCTGGTTCTTCAGACAGTTTACATCCCTACAGAGCGCAGTCTATTGGCAGACTCTCAGAATAGGTGCAGGACAAATTCTCACAGATGGTTGCTTCACAGGGTGGTGTTTCTGGTCATTGTAATTTGGTAGGGTACTCATCAGGTAGATTTTTGTCTGTCCTCTGAACAGTTTACCCAGTTCTCTGGCTTGGAGAGTGGATGAGGTGCCTTTTTGTTGAAAGGAGATTTTTTTTGCATGCCTATCCTCCTCTCTCTGCTTCCCAGGGTCCTACATAAGACCATGTGGGACATACCCAAAATCTTACTTGTGCCTCCCTTTTGGCCCAGACAGCATTGGTTCCACTTTCTTTCACCTGGCCAGGGGCAATCATCACAAATTACCTCACAGGATAGATCTTCTCATACAAGACAAGGGATCTTTGATTTGCCCTCAATTGTCTACCCTTCAGCTGACACTCTGGGTGATAGGGTTTTGATTCCTTTCAGGCATCAATCTTCTGTGGATGTGCGGTCCATTTCTCCAGACAGTGACTCCATTGTGATGGATCACTTTGGGAAATATATTTATGCATCCTCTGTTTTCTGTCAGGGTGCTATACTCTTACATGTATTAATGTTGCAATGAGAGAATGACCAAAATGATGGATAATGACTTGAAAACTTTGTGTTCACGGATGGTGAGTATTTCATGCATCTTTAACCTCACCATGCAGTTGGCTAATAATTCTGCCAATGCTGCAGTGAGGGCAGTAGGTGGTTGCATTGACATCTACAGACGTGATTGGCTGCACATTATGGATTTCACTGAATTTTAAGGTGCTCTTCCTCAGTGCACCTTTGAATCCAGATTTTTTTTTTGTAGCAAAAGTGAAGGAAAACACTGGAGAACAGTGAGAATGAGGGAGTCCACCCTCACCATTGCTGGTGTTAAAATTCTGCAGTGCCCATTTTCCATGATGCAGAAGAGTCCATATGATCTGTTATCAGAGTAGCGAGTAGCAGTCTGGAAATCTGTTCCAAAAGAAACTGTTGCAACTGTGGGAACTTGAGTTGATGCCGAATGAAGGTACTTTGTGGTCCTCTGGGGGGGGGGGGGGGGGGGGGCAGAAGTGTGGGCCTCCTGAGGACTTGCACATCTGTCTCACTCGAGGCATTTGAGGTTTACTCTCTACTTGTCTGTGTGTGTGGCTGTTGCACAGGACAAGTGGATTCAGTAGTATACAGAGATTTTACCCTTTCCCTACCAAACCCTTCTCTGGCTATAAGCCTCTTCCTTTATTTGCCATCCTACCTTGTTAAGAGTACTGCCAGAAAAGAGGTTTTTAACTTTTGGAAAAAAGTGCCATCTAGGAGAGCTCAACAGGCAAGACAGACCCTGGGGTACTATTCCAAGTTTTTTAGTTCTGAAAGGACAGAGGACTTCTGCTTGATTTGTAGATCTCAGTACCTCATCTGGTTTGTGCTAGAAGCAAAGTTATAGTTGGTTATGGTGCAGTCATTCCTTTTGTGTCTGGCAGAAGAATGAATGTGTGCTTTGGACCTCAAGGATGCCTACCTTAACATAAAGATTGTCAAGGAATTCAGAAGTGTCTGTATTATGGATAGCAGCCAGGAATTTCCAGTTTCATATACTTCCATTTGGCACTGCCTCAGCCCATCTAGTTTTACCAGATGCATGTTGCCTGATGTTGCAGTGAGCCAGAGACTCCAAGAGGCCAGGAGGTTTCTTAACTTGTATGGCTGGCACCTGCTTGCCAAACTCTAAGCACCGATTTTGACATAGGAGTCTCTCCAGCAGTTGTTTCCATCTTTGGAAATTACAGTGAACAGATTGACATCATAGATTGAACCATCTCACTCTCACATTCACCATATGAGGTTAAACAGTCTTCCAGTAGACAGGATTCCTTGTATTCATTTATCTGTTTCATCCCTTTTACTGTGACAGTCTTGGCAGCCTTTTGCTTTAGAATATTCGGCTTGACAGCACAGAAAGTAATTGTGTGCCTAGTGCTACATTTCAAATGTAGGTCTTGCAGTAGACCCTGAAAGTTCAGCGGTCCTAGTGCATGAACATTCTGTCTTCCCAGGCAGTTTTCCAAGGTGTGCAGAGAGTATTTATAGTGGTGGCTTTTGACCCCCAGTTTTACTCTGAGAAGCCCATTGGACTCTACTCCTTTTGCAGTCATCACCACAAGTGCTTCTACTCTGGGGTAGAAGGTGGGGTCATTGTTGTGGGCACAAGATGTGTGGTCATGAACAGAGGACACACTGCATGTCAGTTTGTTGCAGATGAGGGCAGTCCCTTTCAATCTGTAGGGCTTTCGAGGCTACTTTGTCCAAGGTGTGATTTCCATTCTCACTGACACCATAGATGAGTTGTGGTACATTGACAAGCAGGATGAAATTTGTTCTATCCCTTCTGTTGAGAAGCCAAAAGGGTCTGGGAATGGGCTCTGATGCAGTGCTTTCTGACCGCTACCAATATTACTGCAGAAACCTATTCACAAGTGGGCAGGCTCAGCTGCTGATGCCACAAGCGTTCACTTGCTTTGTCAGTAACACAGAGACTTTTGTGTTATTGGGACTAGCCTTGCAGCAACCTTTGTGCATCCCTAACCAAGTACAAATGCAACTGCTGCTTTTCCATACCCCCCCCCCCCCCCATTTGGAGGAGCAACCCAGGGGAGCTGCTCAGAAAGAGCCCCTGGTGTCTTACTTTTTTGTAACATAATTTCTTCTTCAAAAGATTCTTCAGAAAGCTGAAGCATGCAAGTTCCAAAATCATTTCCATAGCCCTTGACTAAAGTTTTTTTTTTTTTTTTTAAACTTTGATCTCATCTTCTAAAGCTCTCTGTGACTGAGGCTCTTCAGAACTCTGTTTACTCACTAGTCCAGTAGGTCTCATGTGGACATTCACTTTCTTCATCTAAATGAATGGCTTCTGAACTTCCAGTTATGGCCAGGGATGTTGTATACCATCCCAGGATTGTACAGAATTTTACTTTTGCCCAGAGACCCAGTACAAAAACGACATGCACAAGAGTATGGAACTGTTACTACATTCAGTCTCAGCACCCTTGCCAGTGATTTTTAGATTTTTTTTTCCAGATCCTTCACCCAGGTTCAACTTGTTAATTTGTCATAACTCATCGAGATGCAATATCTTATTTTTCACTAGGGAAATCCCAATTCTTCTGTTGCTCATGGAAGGTCGGTCAACCCTTTATTAATGGGTCCAAACATGTCCTCCCATCAAACAACTTGTTCTACCTGGAATTTGAATTCTGTGTTAGAAAACCTAACTTTAGCATAACTCTCAGTCTTTCTTAAAGGTGGACTTAAAGGTTGTCAAGAAAAATTCTGTTTTTGATAGCTAAAACCTTCTGTAAGGAGAATGTCATACTTATAAGCATTGTCTGTTTAACTTCCTTATATGGTGTTTCATAAGAATAAAATTACCTTATTTATGCACTTAAACCTTTTTAACAGTGGAGACTGTAGGCACATAGAAACCGTAGAAAATCCTCAACCAACAGGTGGACACTTAAATGACTTAAATGTCAAATATAACCACTGATGCAAATTTGAACCAGCCTTTAAATGTCTGTGCCATGCCCCCCCCCAAGTGCTCTAATACAAAAGTATTTTGTACATTGTCTAGATGTTTGTGGACAACTGAAATTATTCTTAGAATTAAATTCATAAGAAAAGATTCTGTGCTATTTTTCCTCTAATGCTTGTAGCAGGCTGAGTTCCAAATTATCCAAAATCGCTGTCTAGTTTTGTTATTCAGAGTAAAGGTTTTCTTGCTAATCCTACAGAGCGTATGATCAAGCACATTTCAAAAATGCATCCATAGATATTTGGGCTGCTGGCAACATGACTATTTATTTATTTTTACAAGATGTTGCAAGCTGGATATGAGCTATATCAGAGCCACAGTCAGCTGAGATGTGCTTACCTGATGCCACCTAGGAGGATGAGCTTGGGACTCAACCTTGTTAACAGAAGAAGGTAGAGCAGGTCATGTCTGCAGAACCTTTGCCCATTTTCAAAATATTCACCCTTGTCCCCCACCCCCAGCCTTAGGCAGACAAGGTTTGGGGTCTTGTTTTGTGATTTGTCTGTTGATTTAGGAGTTCTGAGCTTAACACCAGAGATTTGGTGAAGCTGTAAGGAGTATGAGGTATCTCATTCACTCCAACATCACACTGCCATACACAACACAGCAGTGGCCTGGCAGTAACATCACAGTACCACACATCACACTGGCACACACAACACAGCAGTGGCCTGGCAGTAACATCATAGTACCATAGATCACACTGTCGCACACAACGCAGCAGTGCCCTGGCAGTAACATCACAGTACCACACATCACACTGTCGCACACAACACAGCAGTGGCCTGGCAGTAACATCACAGTACCACACATCACACTGTCGTACACAACACAGTAGTGACCTGGCAGTGACATCACAGCACCACACATCACACTGTCGTACACAACACAGCATTGGCCTGGCAGTAACATCACAGTACCACACATCACACTGTCATACACAACACAGCAGCTGAAGAATACGTTCAGATATGAATCTATCACACCAATGTGTCTTATTTATCTGTTGATAAAGGTTTAGTTCCTTTAACTGAATATTTGAGGTACCATTAGTTCTGTGAAGGAATAGGTCAAACAGGGTTGGATTTTTCATGACACAAAAAAGCTTGGCACAGATCTCATTGGGGGAGTAGGTAAAAGACTGAGTACAGATATAGGGATGATGGTCTTTCCTGGTAAGTAAGATTTTTGAGGCCACTAATCTTTTTGTTATGAATCTGAGAGGTCTGTCAAGTTATGTAGCATATTCAGACAAATGCATGCCAAAAGATGCACTGCACTCAACACAATGGGTCTGATAAGATATGAATAAAGGGGAATTGAGACTTCTTTGGATCTAATAGAAATGCCTTTGGAAATTAGATGAGCCAGATAAAAGTTTTTCTCAACTACTGTGGAGACATGATGGTCAAATGATAAGGAATTATCAACAAGAGTGTCAAGCAAAGTTCTTCATTAACACTCTTCAAGAAAAGTCTTGATGAGTGGATGGGAAATAGGAAATACACCCCAGGATCACTTCTGCGTCTCTGCTCGACAGTGGCACAGGAAAATAATTTTCTTAGGTGACGTAAGCCAGGGGACCTTGTTGGCTAGGCTTACATAGGCCCTTGGACCGGTAGCCTAGTACCTACCTATGAACTGAGCTCAGGAAGTTTGCACTATAACTTCCAATGGGTGGAGCCTAAGCCTTTTGAAAGAATCAAATTATGTCCTAACATTTCAAACAAATGTTCATATCTCTGGAACCATAGGGGTTATGAAAGAAGTATAAATGCCAAACTCTTCAGCACAAGCTATTTTTATAGTGTTAGTATTCTTTAGATGTTCTTCGTGTTTCACTGTTGCAGTCATTACATTTGGGTAATCTGCTGGCAGGTTGCCCTCAGTCGGCCTGAATTCCAAAGTCTTGGGTCCTGCGTCGGTTGCTGTCTCCTCTTCCATGACGTCTGGTCGTCAGGGGTATAAAACAAGCAGCAGATGCCTTTTTCCCCAGTCTTTCTTGCCGTGCAGTTCCCGAAGCAGAAGCAGTTCACAAGTGCCGGTCGGCAGACTCCTGAAATTTTCAAATTCGAGTTGCAGAACCGAAGTCTTCACTAAAGCCAAGTACCCCGTTGGGGAAACTTTTTTCTTGCTCCATACCGATGTCAGAAAAAGTTAATTGCATTACTTGTGGGAGCCAAATACCTCATAAGGATTTTCATTTGTACTGTATTCCTTGCCTAGGCCCTGATCATAACGTGCCTAGCTGCCGGTTTTGTGCTAGATTTAACCAACGCACTATTAAGCGTCTGTATATCTTTGCCTCAAAATATTTTGGAAACAGATTTAACTATCCTGAAATGTCGTCGGATAGCAATCAGACTAACGGAGTACACAAAAAACGCAAAGAAAAGGACAGAGACAGACCATCGAGGTCCAAAACCGACAAAGCTTCTCCTAAGCCAGTCGCCAGTTCGCCAGTACTCAGTGAGGCGCTTTCGCAGCCCCTGATACCCGCTACTTTCCAGTCACAGGCCCCTACCGAGACACATATGGAGTCTGGCACACCACGAGATTCTCAAAGTATTGTACCCGCGGATGTCTCTCCCACTGGGTCCGGAGCCGCTGAGCAGGCACCGGCTTCTGAGGGTGTATTCAGGCCACAACATCTTGTATAAAACAGACGGCTTCAAAATCTAAGACAAAAGTAACTTCTAAAGCTAAAAAGCCGACGCATGAGCCCCTGTGCACAGGCTTCTATGCCCAAAAAACAGATCAAAATGGCTGAAGACCTAATTACCTTGATCAGGGGTTCCCAACCCCCTCCTGATAAGAGGCCTAGGCAAGACACTGATTATGAATCTTCAGATCAGGTTTCTATTTCTTCTGATTCCTCTTCTGATCAGGAATTATCTATACCACCCTATGAGGATTCTGATGCAGAGGAATCTATCCCATCTGCATCTCCTCCTGAAGATTATTCCTTTGGAGAAACCTTGCATACTTTGAGGGAGCATTTTCACTGGGAGAGTCAAGATTTCTCAGAATCAAAAAAGAGGCTCAGGGATTTCCTCCCTCTCCCTCAGCATAGGCCTTTAACCCTGCCTCCTGTTTTAGACATTGTGGATGATGTGTTTTCCGAGTCAAGCTGGACTCCAGACTCCTTACCTCTGGCTCCTAGCAAGCCAGACCGATATTACAGGGTTCCTGACTCTCACAAATTTTTATTTAGAAACCTTGCTGCTGACCCTGAAACTATTTCACAGGGTCCAAAAGGTGTTGAGGCCTCTACAGCAAAAATCCTACTCCCTCTGACAGAGATTCCAGGGCACTGGATAGATGGGGAAAGAAGGTTTTTACATCTGCAACTTTGGCAATTAGGGCCTTAAACTGCCAGTTTCATATGCTCAAGTATCAACAACATGTTATGGGATTACTGAAACAGAAACTGATGTTGATTTCTGAATGTGCAGAAAATAAAGAATTGCAGGAATTATTGCATGCAGCAGAACAAGTTGGAAAGCATACTTTGCAATGTGGTTTTGATTCCTTAGAGGCCTCCCCTGCTGGGCTGCAGTTACTGGATCTGTGATTAGGAGGCATGCCTGGCTAAAAGAGCAAAATTTGCCTGATCATGTTAAAGCTAAATTGCTGGATGCACCTTTACAGCATGATAGTCTTATTTGGTATTAAGGCAGAAGAGGTTTTAAAGAAAATGGAAGACAAAGCTAAGTCTATGCAAACTGTAAAAGACTTCTTACAAGTGCAGCCACCAAGATTCAGTAGACACTGGCCTACAAAAAAATTGGTCCTTTCCTGTGTCCGACAGAGCTCAACCGGGCAAATCCAGGCACCCTAAAGGTTCTAGATACCAGTCACAGGATACTTACAGGTCAAAGCAATGGGGTGCTTCTACCTCCAAATCTGGAGGAAATAAAGTGCAGTCCTACAGTAAACAGTCTCAATGACTTCCCTCTGCCATCACCAAGTACTTGTCATTTGGCAACACCCTTAGGGGGAAAATTAGCACTTTATGCTCAAAATTGGCAGTTAATAACCCAGGACAAGTGAGTGTTAAACATAGTATCTCAGGGATACAGATTCCACTTCCACACACTGCCAGTTGCAAACGGTTGGCCAGATCTGCCAAAACATCAGTAGGCAGAGGCACAGAAACCAGTTACGTCCCTCATGGATATGGGGGCTATTCAGCCAGTACCAGAACAGGGAAAAAGGGCAAGGGTTTTATTAAAGACTGTTCTTGGTACCCAGAAAAGACTAGGCCTGGCACCCAATACTGGATTTATCAATTTTGAATACATACCCGGACATTCCAAAATTCAAAATGCTAGCTTTGCAGCAGCTTCTGCCCATGCTGGGCAAGAATGCTTGGCTGGTGACATTAGACCTAAAAGAGGCATACCTGCATATCCCAATAAGGGAATCGTGCAGAAGATACCTCTGTTTCAAGGCTGGCTTTATGCATTACCAATTCTCTGCACTGCCCTTTGGCTTGTCTACTGCGCCCAGGGTCTTTACAAAGTGCCTGGCACCAGTAATTGCATTTTACAGACAGAGGTATACAAATCTGTCCTTATTTGGACGACTGTCTCATTCAAGCAGAGAACAAGGACATTCTTCTTCAGCATCTGGCGTTTGTGGAAAGGCTTCTAACATGCCTAGGGTACACAATAAACAAAAAGAAATCACAACTGGTACCCTCTCAAAATATAACATTCCTGGGTGCAAGCTTGAATACAACTGCCCAGATGGCTTTCTTCACGCCAGACAGACAAAGGCAACTGACAACTGGGTTTTTGTTGCCATCAGTTTGAAATAAGTAATCTGCAAGACAAACTCTGCAGGCTTTGGGGTTCATGGCATCCTGCATTCTACTGATTCCATATGCAAGACTGCATGTGAGGAAACTACAGTGGTACCTAAAAAGTTTATGGAGTCAACATTGTCACAGTCTGGAAACAATGATTCCTCTAATTCCCTGCCTACAACAGGAGTTTCTATGGTGGGCAAAGGCATGTCACCAAAATGTGGGACGGGGTTTCACTCTACCCCCTGCCAGCCAAACCTTAACAGACTCATCAGATTATGCATGAGGGGCCCACCTGGCGGGAAGATGCATTCAGGGTATATGGACCCCAAAACAAATGCATCTGCATATCAACCAAAAAGAGATGTTAGCTGTTCAAAATGCCCTGACAGCCTTCAAGGACTTACTTCATCCAGGACAACTACTGATAAAGACGGACAACACCACGGTTATGTGGTACATAAACAAGCAGGTGGGCACGCACTCATATACCCCCTTTGCAGAATAGTCATGGCACTGTGGGACACGGCCTTGACTTGCCAAGTACATCTTCAAGCTCAATTCCTGCCAGGAAAGCAAAATACTCTGGCAGACTATTTAAGCAGAAACCTTATGGACCCTCACGAGTGGAAACTAAATCCACAAGACTTCAGCATGATAACAAAGAAATGGGGGAGTCCAGACATAGACCTATTTGCCTCTCCTCGGAATTATCAACGGGAAAAATTCCGCACAAGGACTTATCACAGACAAGCATGGAAAGTGGACGTCCTATACTTCAGTTGGAAAAACCTATCAGTTTACGCCTTTCCCCTGCTGCCTCTTCTTCCCAAGGTCTTCCTAAAAGTCAGACAAGAGAAGCCAAAGATGATACTAATTGCCCCAGATTGGCCCCGCCAATACTGGTACCCAATCCTAAGGAATATGTCTCAATTCCCAGCTTGGCACTTGCCTCAAATACCTCACTTACTGTCCCAGCAAAACAATCAGAACCTGCACAATCAGCTCCAAAGACTGAACCTGGCAGCATGGCTGATCATGTAGTTATTCAAACAACACCTGTCAGTAAAGCTGTGATGGATGTCATTTTGGAAGCTAGAAGGCCTAGTACTAGAAAATCTTATGCTGATAAATGGAAGAGATTCTGTGCTTGGAACCAAGCACAAGGAACTGACACAGCAGAGCCAAATATTCCACAGATTTTACAATACTTGACTGAGATGCTGGACAAAGGCCTATCTTTTTCATCACTAAAAATCCATGCCTCTGCCATCTCTTCTTATTACAACACAGAGCCACCAAGCTTTTCTCATCCTTTACTAAAGCAGTATCTTAGAGGGGCCAAAAATTTAAGGCCTCCCAGATCATCACCAATTCCTGCATGGGACCTCAGTTATGTGTTGGAAAAGCTCACCCTGCCTCCATTTGAACCAGCTGCTACTGCAGACCTAAAGTTCTTATCATGGAAAACAGCTCTGCTCCTGGCAATTACTTCAGCAAGAAGGGTCTCAGAGCTACAGGCCCTCATGGCTGTGGAGCCTTTTGTCATATTTTACCCAAACAGGGTGTCCCTCAGGACCAATCCTTCATTTATGCCTAAGGTGGTTTCCAGTGTGCCGTTTAACTAAACTATTCATCTGCCAACTTTTTATCCAAATCCGCAGAACAAGGGGGAGCAGATTCTGCATTCCTTGGACGTACACAGACATCTAAGATTCTGCTTGAGCAGGACTAAAGTGCTAAGAAAAACTGAGCATTTACTAGTGACATTTGCTGCAGGATCAGAGGGAAAGGCCATTTCAAAGCAGACTATTTCAAAATGGATAAGCCACTTCATTTGTTTCTGCTACTTACACCATGGCAAAGGGCCCAAGGGCATTAGGTCTCATTCCACCAGGGCTGCAGCTACATCAGCAGCTTTCCTCAGAGGGGTGCCAACCAAAGACATTCTAGAGGCTGCTACTTGGAGTTCTATTCACACTTTTACAAAGCATTTTCATTTGCCTCTCTATTCTTAGCCCAGGGCAGGTTTTGCCACTGCAGTTCTGCAGGGCCTTATAACCGCCCCTAATGCAGTTTAGCTCCAGCCTCCCATCCATAGCTTTGGGATTCTACCCAAATGTCATGACTGCAACAGTGAAACACGAAGAACATAGTACATTTGTGTACACTTACCATAAATGTAGATGTTAGTGTATTCACTGTTGCAGTCCAGATTTACCCGCCCTATTTACCCATTTGGGGGCACCTGACTGGGGCAAGCAAAACTAAAGAAAATGGTGTCTGCTGCTTGTTTTATACCCCTGACAACCTGACGTCATGGAAGAGGAGACCGCAACCGACGCAGGACCCAAGACTTTGGAATTCAGGCCGACTGAGGGCAACCTGCCAGCAGATTACCCAAATGTAATGACTGCAACAGAGAATACACTCGAACATCTACATTTATGGTAAGTGTACACAACTGTACTTTCCTAGGCCTTAAACTGAATTTTGAGTCACAGTAAACACAGCAACTATTATAGGTGTGTAACTAGGCTAATGGCCCTGGTGCCTTTACAAGCCTAGCCCATAGGGATTACACTGGCATTGTGCCACCCGACCTTAGTTTCCAGTGCCTCTGTCGAGTAGCGCCACTGGAGTGATCCCCAGGTTGAATTTTCTATTTCCCATCCACTCATCAAGATTTCTCTTGAAGAGGGCCAATGAGGTGCTCTGTTTGACATGTATGGGAAGTCTGTTCCATAGCATGGGCAAGTCTCTGGGTTATGAATCTGTCCCTCCAGCACGTTCTGTTGATTGTGGTAATGAGGTTGTCTCTGGAGCGTGTGGTGCAGAGGGAATGGGATTTCTTTAGATGCAGCATTTCTAATAGCTGGGTCAGACATGGCTTTATAAGTCAAGCAGAGATTGCCTCTAAGTAGGCAATATGAGACAGAATAGTTGGAGTTTTTTGCGTCTGTCCATATAGGACAAGTGTTGAAGGCTTAGGATCCTCTTTGTGAGGTACTTTTGCGACTTCTCCAGTTGTTGCAGGTGTCTAGTGATGGAAAATGCCAAATGGGGCATTGTACTCTGTGATTGGCCTAATGAGTGAAGAGTAGAGGGAGACAATAACCTCTTTCGTCTTGGATGCAAAACCCTTAGTAATGAGATTGCCACATAGAAGGACTTTCTGACCACAGTGGCAGTGTGGTGGTCAAAAGAGAGGTTGCTGTCAACCTGTGTTCCCAGATCTCGTATAATGCCTACCATTGATGTGGTAGTTCATGGGAACTAGGTTTTTCCCAAAGGGGATGACTACATATTTTTTGGCATTGAGCTTAAGGCCATGGTTCTGGCACCAGTCGTTGGTCTCAGTGAGGCCTTTCTGTAGGATGTCAGCATCACTTGAGGAGTTAACAATGGTTCCCAACTTGCAATCATCTGCGAACTTTGTCAGCCAGAGTCCCTTTGTGTTGGACTAGACTTTTGAGAAGTAGATACCAAACTGGAGACGACCCAGGACCTTTCCCTGTGGGACTCCACTTGTGACTGGTCGGCAGTCTGACTTGGGAGTCAGATACTTTCACACTGTGGGTTCTGTCTGTGCACCCTTCTAGTGATATAGGGGTTGATGCCTAGTTTAGTAAGTTTTTCTAAGATTCCTGAGTTGGCCAGGTCAAGGTAGGCTATATAAACCAACTTTCCTTCATCCACAGCTCTGGTGACCGACTCAAAGAAGTTGAGCAGGCATGATTTACCCTTCATAAAATCAAACTGTGTGGGATCCAGAGTTTGGAGATTCCCTATATCCTTGTTTATTAGGTCCATGATGATGTGATGTTCTTAGTGT
This sequence comes from Protopterus annectens, assembly GCF_019279795.1. Classification (NCBI taxonomy): domain Eukaryota; kingdom Metazoa; phylum Chordata; order Ceratodontiformes; family Protopteridae; genus Protopterus; species Protopterus annectens. The sequence continues at coordinate 1,435,135,605 of NC_056743.1, read as the reverse complement.
TTCACTGTTGCAGTCATTACATTTGGGTTATCTGCTTGCAAGTAGCCTTCAGTCGGCCTGATTAACAAAGTCTTGGGTCCTGAGTTGGTTGCTGTCTTTTCTTCATGACATCAGGTCGCCAGGGGTATAAAACATGCAGCCGATGCCATTACCCCAGTCTTTCTTGCCGTGCGGTGCCCGAAGCAGAAGCAGTTCACAAGTGCCAATCGGCCGACTCCTGAAATTTTCATTTTCGAGTTTCAGAACCGAAGTCTTCAACTAAAGCTAAGTACCCACTTGGGGAAACTTTTTCTGCTCCTTACTGATGTCAGTAAAAGTTAATAATTGCATTACTTGTGGAAAGCAAATACCTCAAAGATTTTCATTCGTACTGTATTCCTTGCCTAGGCCCTGACCACGACGTACCTTGCTGTCGGTTTTGTGCTTTATTTAATCAACGCATCTGTTGTCGGTATATTTTCTCCTCAAAATATTTTGGTTCTCTGTTTAATTATCCTGAAATGTTGTCGGTTAGCCATTTGACTACCAGGATTCCGAAAAAACACAAAGATAATGAGAGAGACAGGCCGCCGAGGTCCAAAACTGCCAACGCTTCTCCTAAGCCAGTCGCCAGTTTGCCCGTACTCAGTGAGGTGCTTTCGCAGCCCCTGATACCTGCTATGTCTGATTCGCAGGCCTCTACTGAGACCCATTCGGAGTTCGGTATGCCGCAAAATGCTTCATCTAGGGAACCCGTGGAAGTCTACTTTGGGTGGGTCCACGCTGTGCAGGCACCGGCTTCTGAGGGTGTATTCAGGCCTACGGACTTGCATATTAAAACAATGCCTCCTTCTTCACTTGGGCCTAACTCTCAAACCATGCCATAAAAATGATGCCCAGTCCACATGTTCAGGCCTCTATGCCTAAAAAACAAATAAGAATGGCTGAAGATATAAAAACTCTAATCCGGGGTAGCCAACCCCCCCCCCCCCCCTTCTAAGAGGCCTAGGACTGAAGTTGTTTATGAATCTTCTGACTAGGATTCTGTTTTTTCTGATTCTTATGATCTGGATTTGCCCTTATCTACTTATGAGGATTCTGATGCAGAGGACTCCATTCCCTCTGCTTCCCATCCAGAGGATTTTTCTTTTGGGGAACCTTACATACTTTAAGGGAGCATTTCCACTGGGAAAGCCAGGATTTTTCTGATTCAAAAAAGAGGCTTAGGGATTTCTTACTCCTAGCTCAGCATGGGCTTTTAGCTATTCCTCCTGTACTAGACATTGTTGATGCTTTTTCGGAATCTAGTTTGGTCCCTGATTCCTTGCCTCCTGCTCCCAGAAACCCTGACAGATACTACAGGGACCCAGAGTCACACAAGTTCCTTTTTAAAAATTCTATTGTGGATCCAGATACTATTTCACAGGGGCCCAAGGGCATTATGGCTTCTACTGCTAAAAATCCTACCCCTTCTGATAGAGACTCCAGGGCGCTGGATAGATGGGGTAAGAAAGTTTATACTTCTGCAGCCTTGGCCATTGGGGATTTAAACTGCCAGTTTCATATGTTAAAGTATCCGCAACATGTTATTGGGTTGCTTAAACAGAAAGTGATGTTGATTCCAGACTGTGTGGAAAATAAAGAATTACAGGATTTAATGCATTCTTCTGAACAAGTTTGAAAACGTATTTTGCAATGTGGTTTTGATTCTTTAGAGGTCTCTTGCAGGGCTGCTGTTACTGGGTCTGTGCTCAGAAGGCATGCTTGGCTTAAGGTGCAATCTTTGCCTGATCATGGTAAAACTAAATTTTTGGATGCTCCCTTAAATCAGGACCGGCTGTTTGGCAACAAGGTTGGGGAAGTTCTTAAAAAGATGGAAGATAAAGCTAAATCTATGCAAACTGTTAAAGATTTCTTACAAGTTCAGCCTCTGAGATTTAGTAGGCACTGGCCCTCTAAGAACTGGTCCTTTCCAGCACCTTCCAGGTCTTCTCAAGCCAAACCCAGGTACAGCAAAAAACCCAGGTTTCAGTCCCAGGGGGGACACAGGACATAAGCAGTGGGGGGGGGGGGCTCCACTTCCAAATCTGGGAGTAATAAGACTCCCCCCTATGGTAAACTGTCTCAATGACTTCCTTTTAAAATTTCCAAGCACTTATCTACTGACTGCCCCTTTGGGGGGGGGGGAAGATTGCTCTTCGTGCAAAGAACTGGGAACTCATTACCTAGGACAAATGGGTTTTAAATATAGTGTCCCAGGGATACAGATTTCACTTCCATACGTTGCCAACTTTCAAGCGGGTGGCTGGACCTACCCCCAAATCAGTGGGTAGAGGCCCCAAAACAAGTACTTTCTCTCTCAAGCATGGGGGTTATTCAGCTGGTACCAGAAGAGGAAAAGGGACAAGGTTTCTACTCGAGACTTTTCCTGGTACCCAGAAAAGACAATTCATGGCATCCTATCCTGGACCTGTCCACTCTAAACACCTTTTTGGAGGTTCCAAAATTCAAGAAGCTGACTCTTCAATTACTTCTATGCTCGGCAAAGATGCCTGGTTAGCAGCACTAGATTTAAAAGAAGCATACCTGCACATCCCAATCAGGGAATCTTGCAGAAGATACCTACACTTCAAAGCAGGCTACATGCACTATCAGATGTTCATCGTGTTACACTGCTGCAGTCATCACACTTTGGTTATCCTGCTGTCAGGCGGTCCTGCAGTCGGGCAGAGTTCCAAAGTCTTGGTCCGGCGTCGGTTGCTGTCGCTTCTTCCCTGACGTCAGTGCGCCAGGGGTATACAAGATGCATCCGACACCATTTTCTTCAGTCTTTCTTGCCGCGCGGTGCCCAAAGCAGAAGCAGTTCGCAAGTGCCGGTCGGCCGACTCCTGAGATTTTCGAAGTCGAATTTCCGATCCAAAGTCTTCAATAAAGCTAAGTACCCCGTTGGGGAAACTTTTTTTCTTGCCTCTGACTGATGTCAGAAAAAGTTAATAATTGTATTTCTTGTGGAAAGCAAATACAATAAGAGTGGAAGTCCTTATGAGGTATTCCATGCCTAGGCCCTGATCACGTCACTAGTTGTCGGTTTTGTGCTAGATTTAACAAACATACTATTAAAAGACGTTTTGATTTTGCTTTGCACTTCTTTGGCCGAAGGTTCAATTATACTATGCCGTCGGATCAACTGACTGCAATACCGAAAAAACGCAAGGAGAAGGATAAAGACAGATATCAGAGGTCCAAAACCGATGATGAAGCCTCTTCTAGGCCAGTCGCCGGTTGTCAGTGAGGCGTTTTCGCAGCCCCTGACATCCGCTACCTCAGAGCCACAGGCCGCCTCCGACTCCCACGTGGAGACAACTAGGCCTCTGGAAACTCAAGGTATTGGGCCTACGGAAACTAATCCCTTAGATGGGTCCGGAGCCACTGAGCATGCATCGGCTTCTGAGGGTGTTTTCAGACCTACACAACTTACCATTAAAACTACAGCCAAGACAAAAGTACCACTAAAGACAAAGAGTACAGCATTCTCCTGGACAAGCCTCCATGCCTAAGAAACAGATGCTTAAAATGGCCGAAGACCTCATTACTCTAATCAGGGGTTCCCATCCCCCTCCTGAGAAAAGGCCTTGGCAGGATACAGGCTATGATTCCTCTGATCAGGTTTCCATTTCCTCTGATTCCTCTTCAGACCAGGGGTACTCTCTACCCCCCCTATGAGGTCTCTGATGCTGAAGAATCTATCCCTTCAGCCTTTCCTCCTGAGGATTATTCTTTTGGGGAAACTTTACATACCATGAGGGAGCATTTCCATTGGGAAAGTCAGGATTATTCACAATCTAAGAAAAGGCTCAAAGATTTCCTTTTATTGCCTCAGCACAGGCCCCTGGCTATTCCGCCTGTGCTAGGTATTGTGGATGATGTGTTTTCTGAAGCCAGCTTATCTCCCGATTCCTTGCCCCCTGCATCAGCCAAGCCAGATAGGTACTACAGAGTCCCTGACTCTCACAAGTTTCTTTATAAAAACCCTTCTGCTGATCCAGAAACTATTTCCCAGGGTCCAAAAGGGGTTAAGGCTTCCATTGTAAAAAAAACAGTACCCTCTGATAGAGATTCCAGAGCTTTGGATAGATGGGGGAAGAAAGTATACACTTCTGCAACTTTAGCAGTAAGAGCTGTAAATTGCCAGTTTCACATGCTTAAGTACCAACAATATTTAATGGCTCAGTTAAAACAGAAAATGCTTGCAAGCTCAGAAGCTCCTGATTGTAAAGAAATGCAGGATTTATTGCATGCAGTTTAACAGGTGGGAAAACGTACTCTGCAATGTGGTTTTGATTCTCTAGAGGCCTCTTGTAGAGCCGCAGTTTACAGGTTCAGTGATTCAAAGGCATGCTTGGTAAAAAGAACAGAGTTTATCTGATCATGTTAAGGCAAAATTATTGGATGCTCCTTTACAGCATGATACCTTGTTTGGTGTTAAGGCAGAAGAGGTGTTAAAGAAAATGGAGGATAAAGCTAAATCTATGCAAACAGTCAAGGATTTCTTACAGGTACATCCACCTCGATTTAGCAGAAATTGGCCTACAAAAAATTGGTCCTTTCCAGTGTCAGACAGGCCACAGAGAGGCAGATACAGAAGCCCAAGAGGCAGATCTCAACCCCAAGGCTCAAACAGACAACGACAGTAGGGTACCTCAACCCCAAAAGGAGGTGAGGACAAGTCTCAACCTTACAGGAAACAGTCACAATGACTTTCCCCTTCGTACGCCAAGCACTTTCCTTGGGGGGGAAAACTAGCACTTTATTTCTCAAAACTGGCAAACAATCACCCAAGACAAATGGGTTCTAAATATTGTCTCAAGGTTACAGGTTCCACTTTCATACTTTACCAAGGCTAAAAAGAATGCCAGACCTGCCACAAAATCATTGGGCAGAGGCACAAAAACAAATTTCAGCCCTCATGGACATGAGAGCTATTCAAAAAGTACCACAGCAGGAACAAGGACAAGGATTTTACTCAAGACTCTTCCTGGTCCCCAGAAAGGACAAGGCCTGGAGACCCATACTAGACCTTTCAATTCTAAATACTTACCTGGATATTCCGAAATTCAAAATGTTGACATTACAGCAGCTTCTACCCATGCTGGGCAAGAACGCTTGGCTTGTTACTCTGGACCTCAGAGGCATACCTGCATGTCCCTATCAGACAAAATTGCAGAAGATCTCTCAGATTCAAAGCTGGTACAATGCACTACCAATTCTCTGCACTGCCCTTTGGCTTATCTACTGCACCCAGGGTCTTCACAAAGTGCCTGGCACCAGTAATTGCTTTTTGCAGACAAAAAGGAATTCAAATATATCCATACCTGGACGACTGCCTCATTCAAGCAGAGACAAAGGACATTCTTCTACAGCATCTGGCGTTTGTAAAAAGGTTGCTAACTTCTCTAGGGTACACAGTAAACGAAAAGAAGTCAAAACTAGTGCCCTCACAACAGATTATATTCCTGGGTGTCAGCTTAAATACAATGGCCCAGATGGCTTATCTCACGCCAGACAAACAGGTTCAGTTAACTCAATATTTTCAATTACTGGCAAAAAAGTCCCATCTCCCTGCAAGAAAAATTCTGCAGGCCCTGGGATTCATGGCATCCTGCATACTACTTATACCATATGCCAGACTGCATATGAGGAAACTACAATGGTACCTAAAAAGTGTTTGGACTCAACACTCACAGTTTAGAAGCAGTAATACCAATGATTCACTGCCTACAACAGGAGTTTCGATGGTGGGCACAGGCATGTCACCTAAACAAGGGTCAGCCTTTCACCCTACCCACAGCCAGGCAGACTCTAACAGATGCTTTGGATTACGCCTGGGGAGCACACATGGCAGGAAAATGCATTCAGGGCAAGTGGACCACAGACCAGATGCATCTTCACATCAATCAAAAAGAGATGTTGGCTGTTCAAAATGCCCTAACAGCTTTCAAGGACCTTCTGCATCCAGGACAATTATTATTAAAGACAGACAACACCACAGTAATGTGGTACATAAACAAGCAAGGGGGCACTCATTCTTACCCCCTATGCAGGCAAGCCATGACCTTGTGGAACACCGCTCTAACATACCATGTTCACCTGCAAGCACAATTCCAGCCAGGAAAGAAAAATACTCTGGCAGACTATCAGCAGAAATATCATGGACCCTCACGAATGGAAATTGAATCCACAAATCTTCAGCATGGTAACGCAAAAATGGGGATGCCCAGACATAGATCTTTTTGCCTCCCCACTGAATTGCCAACTACAAAAATTCTGCACAAGGACTTATCACAAACAACCATGGAAAGTGGATGCTCTCTTGTTCAGCTGGAAAAACCTAAAAGTTTATGCCTTCCCGCCTCTGCCTCTCCTTTCAAAGGTACTCCTAAAAGCCAGACAAGAGAAACCACAGATGATCCTGATTGCTCCAGACTGGCCATGTTAGCACTCGTACCCTATCTTAAGGAACCTAGCTCAAGGCCCACCATGGATTTTGCCTCAAATTCCACACCTTCTGACTCGACAAAACAGTCAGATCCTGCATGGTCAGCTCAAAACCCTAAACCTGGCTGCATGGCAGATTTATTAGTCAAACAGGCAACACCTCTCTCTAAAGCGGTTATGGATGTCATTTTGGAGGCCAGGAAGCCTAGCACCAGGAAAGCTTACTCAGAAAAATGGAAGAGATTCTGCACCTGGAACCAGGCTCAAAGCCTTGACCCTCTTGTTCCAAACATTCCTCAGATTTTACAATACTTAACTGAGATGCTGGACAGAAGCCTATCCTCATCAATTAAGATCCACGCCTTTGCCATTTCAGCACACTACAACATGGATCCTCCTTTATTATCTCATCCCTTGCTAAAGCAGTACCTCAGAGGGGCTAAAAACATAAGACCGCCCCGGAGAGCACCAACTTGGGACCTCAATTTTGTTTGGGAGAAACTGACCCTGCCACCTTTTGAGCCAGTCAATACAGCCGATCTAAACTTTTATCATGGAAAACAGCTCTGCTCCTGGCAGTAACTTCAGCACGAAGAGTCTCAGAGCTACAGGCATTAATGGCAGTGGAACCTTTTATAATTTTTCATCAGGACAGGGTTTCTTTAAGGACAAACCCTACCTTTGCCAAAGGTGGTATCTAGTGTGGCTCTTAACCAAACCATCCATTTGCCAACTTTTTATCCAAACCCTCAGAATAAAGGGGAGAAAATTCTGCATTCTTTGGACATACACCAGCAGCTACGCTTCTACTTGGACAAAAAAAAAGCCATCAGGAAAACTGAGCAACTGTTTGTAGCATATGCTACAGGATCACAGGGCAAGGCTATCTCAAAGCAGACTATATCCAAATGGATAGGACACTGTATTCGTTACTGCTACACACAGCATGGAAAATCCGTCCCAAATAGCATTAGGCCACATTCCACCAGGGCTACAGCCACTTCAGCGGCCTTTCTCAGAGGAGTATCTACCAAGGAAATTTTGGAGGCTGCAACTTGGGAGTTCAGTGCACACCTTTACCAAGCATTACCACCTGCCTCTTTACTCTAAATCCAGAGCAGGATTTGCCACTGCAGTTCTACAGGGTCTCCTAGCCAATCCTAACTCTTTATAGACCAGCCACCCAACCTTAGCTTTGGGATTCTAACCAAGTGTGATGACTGCAGCAGTGTAACACGAACATAGTACAGTTTTGTACCTACCATAAATGTAGATGTTAGTGTTCATACTGCTGCAGTCCAGGTTACCCTCCCTCCATCCCCTCTGAACTAGCTGGCCTTATTTATACTTTTCTATCCTATACAACCTTTGTGGTGTATTTGCTTGTAACTGAAGGTATTGTTTTTATTTTATATGTATTGCCTACCTACTTGGGGGCACCTGACATCTGGGGCAAGAAAAACTGAAGAAAATGGCGTTGGATGCATCTTGTATACCCTTGGCGCACTGACGTCAGGGAAGAAGCGACCGCAACCGACGCCGGGCGAAGACTTTGGAACTCTGGCAGACTGCGGGACCGCCTGACTGCAGGATAACCCAAGTGTGATGACTGCAGCAGTGTGAACACTCTAACATCTACATTTATGGTAGGTACAAAACTGTACTTTCTCTGCACTGCCCTTTGGCTTATCTACTGCGCCCAGGGTATTCGCAAAGTGCCTAGCTCCAGTTATTACATTTTGCAGGCAAAGAAATATTCAAATATACCTCTACCTGGACGATTGTCTAATTCAGGCAGAAAGCCAGGACATACTTTTGAATCATCTGGCCTTTGTACAAAGGGTTCTAACTTGTCTGGGGTACACCATAAACAAAAAGAAATCACACCTGGTACCCTGTCAACAAATTATATTCCTGGGAGCAAGCTTGAATACAGCTTCCTAGATGGGCTTACCTCACGCCAGAGAAACAAATTCATTTGACAACCTACTTCAAACAAGTGGCCACCAAAACCTTGCTGTCTGCAAGACAAATACTGCAAGCCTTGGGGTTCATGGCCTCCTGCATTCTTCTAATTCCATATGCAAGACTGCATATGAGGAAACTACAGTGGTATCTAAAAAGCCTATATTGTCAGCATTCTCAGGATCTGAAGCAATGATTCCTATCATACCTTGCCTATGCCTAGAGTTCCTTTGGTGGGCAGAGACCTGCCACCAAAACAAGGGGCTACCTTTCACACCACCCCCTGCTGCCCAAATCCTAACAGATGCATCAGACTATGCATGGGGGGGCTCATCTGGCCAGGAAGTGCATTCAGGACAAATGGAACCCAAATCAAATGCACCTGCACATCAATCAAAAATAAATGTTAGCTGTACAGAATGCTCTGACATTCTTCCAGGGCAACTAATGGTAAAGACTGACAACGCCACTGTTATGTGGTACATAAACAAGCAGGGGGGTACACATTCTTACCCCCTCTGCAGACTCACCATGGCATTGTGGTACACAGCCTTGAGGTCCCAAGTGCATCTTCAAGCTCAATTCCTGCCAGGAAAATTAAATACACTGGCAGACAGATTAAGCGGAAACCTCATGGTCCCACATGAGTGGAAACTGGAGCCAAGGATTTTCAACATGTTGACAAGCAAATGGGGGAGCCCAGATATAGACCTGTTTGCCTCTCCCCAGAACTACCAATTGGACAAATTTTGCACAAGGACTCCCCACAAACAAGCCTAGAAAGTGGATGCTCTGTCCTTCAGCTGGAAAAACCTATCAGTCTATGCCCCCCCCCCCCCCCACCTCTGCTCTCCAAAGTACGACTAAAAATCAAACGGGACAAACCAAGGATAATTTTGATTGCTCCAGACTGGCCACACCAACACTGGTACCCCTTCCTGCGCAGTGCGTCACGGTTACCCCCCATGGCTCAGACTCCTTCACTGTTGTCTTAGCAGGAGAGCGAGATTATGCACCCTCATCTTCTAAAACTGAACCATGCACCCTGGCTAATTACATAATCTCTCCTTTACCATCCCTCAGTAAACCTGTGATGGATATCATTTTAGAGGCAAGGAGACCTAGTACTAGAAAATCTTATGCTGAAAAATGGAAAAGATTCTGTGCCTGGAACCAATCTCAAGGGTTAAGCACAGCAGCGCCCAATTTACCTCCGATTTTACAGTACTTAACTGAGATGCTTCACAACGGCTTGTCTTTTTCCTCCATTAAAATCCACGCCTCAGCCATTTCAGCTCATTCTTCTCTCATCCAGTGCTCAAGCAGTTCCTCAGAGAGGCCAAAATTTTGAGACCACCCAGGAGAGCTCCAACCCCAGCCCTGGGACCTTAACTTTGTTTTGGAGAAACTCATGCTACCTCCTTTCGAGGCAGCTGCTTCTGCAGACTTAAAATTTCTTTCTTGGAAAACAGCTTTCCTTTTAGCAATCACTTCAGCTAGAAGGGTATCTGAATTACAGGCCCTTATGGCAGTGGAGCCTTTCATCATCTTTCATGCGGACAGGGTGTCCCTCAGAACCAGTCCATCCTTTATGCCCAAGGTGGTATCCAGTGTGGCTCTTAATCAGTCCATTTATTTGCCAACCTTCTTTCCCAATCCACAGAACAAAGGTGAACGGATACTGCATTCCTTAGATGTACACAGACAACTTAGATTCTACTTAGACAGGACTAAACCTCAAAGGAAATCTGAACAACTGCTGGTGGCATTTGCTGCAGGGGCAGAGGGGAAGGCTATTTCAAACAAACCATTTCTAAATGGATATGCCATTGCATTCATTTCAGCTATAAGCACCATCGAAAACATATCCCCCAGGGGATCAGACCTCACTCCACCAGGGCTGCATCTACCTCTACAGCCTTTCTTAGAGGCGTCCCTACCAGGGACATCCTAGAAGCTGCTATCTGGAGTTCTGTACATACTTTCCCCAAGCGTCATCATTTGCCAATTTTCTCTAAATCCAGAGCTGGCTTTGCCACTGCTGTCTTGCAGGGCCTTATAGCTGGTTATAATGCTGTCTAAATTCCTCCTCCCAACCCCATAGCTTTGGGAATATACCCAAATGGAATGACTGCAACAGTGAAACACAAAGAACATAGTACAGTTGTGTACACTTACCATAAATGTAGATGTTCGAGTGTATTCACTGTTGCAGTCCTGGATGTTCATCGTGTTACCCTGCTGCAGTCATCAAACTTGGGTTATCCTGCCGTCAGGCGGTCCCGCAGTCGGCCTGAATTCCAAAGTCTTGGTCCGGTGTCGGTTGCTGTCGCTTCTTCCCTGATGTCAGTGCGCCAGGGGTATACAAGAGGCATCTGATGCCATTTTCTTAAGTCTTTCTTGCCACGCGGTGCCCGAAGCAGAAGCAGTTCGCAAGTGCCGGTCGGCCGACACCTGAGATTTTCGATTCGAATTTCAGTCCGAAGTCTTCAATAAAGTTAAGTACCCCGTTGGGGAACCTTTTCTTGCCTCAGTCCGATGTCGGAAAAAGTTAACAATTGCATTTCTTGTGGGAAGCAAATACCTCATAAGGACTTCCATTCCTATTGTATTCCTTGCCTAGGCCCAGACCACAATGTCACAGGTTGTCGTTTTTGTGCTAGGTTTAATAAACGAACTATCAAATGCCGTTTTGGCTTCGCATGACATTACTTTGGTAGGAAATTTAATTATATCATGCCGTCGGAGCAGCCGACGACCGGCATACATAAAAAAAACACAAGGATAAGGACAGGCAGCCTAGGAACAAACCAGACTCTGAGGCCTCTGCTGGGCCTGTTGCCGGTTCTCCGGTTTTCAGTGAGGCGCCTACGCAGCCCCTGACGACCGCAGAACTGGAACCCCAGATATCTGCGGATTCTCAAATGGAGTCTACTAGGCTGACGCAGCCATCTTCCGACACCGGAGCAGAAGTAGACCCCGGTGCAGTGGAAACACCTTCGGTTGCAGAAGGTGTCTTCAGACCGACTACACTCACCATTAAATCTTATGCTAAGCTTAAAACTCCTTTAAAACCTAAGAAGACTGTACATCAGTCTACAGTTCAAGGCCCCATGCCTAAGAAACGGATGTTTAAGATGGCTGAAGATTTGATTACTCTAATCAGGTGTTCCCATCCCCCTCCTGATAAAAGACCAAGACAAGAGGAGGATTATGCTTCCTCTGACCAGGTTTCAATTTCCTCAGATTCTTCTGAGAAACAGGATTACACTTTTCCACCTTATGAAGACTTTGATGCTGAAGACACTATTCCCTCAGCATCTCCCCCTGAAGACTACTCCTTTGGGGAAACTTTACATACCATGAGGGAACATTTCCACTGGGAAGGCCAGGACTACTCTTATTCTAAGAAAAGGCTCCGAGAGTTCCTTTTACTACCCCAGCACCAGACCTCTTGCTGTCCCTCCAGTTTTAGATATTGTGGATGATGTTTACTTGGAGTCTAGTTTAAATCCAGACTCTCTACCTCCTGCTCCAGCCAAACCAGACAGAGATACTACAGAGTACCTGACTCTCACAAATTCCTTTATAGAAGCCCTGTGGCTGACCCAGAAACAATTTCCCAGGGTCCTAAGGGAGCTAAAGCTTCTATGGCTAAAAATCCTGTGCCCTCTGAAAGGGATTCCAGAGCCCTAGATAGATGGGGAAAGAAAATATACACCTCAGCAACTCTGGCTATGAGAGCATTAAATTGTCAGTTTCACATGCTGAAATATCAGCAATTCCTAATGTCTCAATTAAAACAATAAATGAGCACACATACTGAACAGTCTGAATTCAAGGAAATGCAGGGTCTGTTGCATGCAGCTGAACAGGTGGGCAAACATACTTTACAATGCGGATTTGATTCGTTGGGAGCTTCCTGTAGAGCAGCTGTTACTTGCTCTGTCGTACGTAGACATGCTTGGTTAAAAGAACAAACCCTTCCTGATCATGTTAAAGCAAAATTATTGGATGCACCTTTACAGCAGGATGTATTATTTGGTGTCAAAGCAGAAGAGGTTTTAAAGAAAATGGAGGATAAGGCAAAGTCTATGCAGATGGTCAAGGATTTTTTGCAGGTACAACCCCCTCGTTTCAGCAGAAATTGGCCAACAAAAAACTGGTCCTTTCCAGCTTCTGACAGATCACAGAGGGGCAAATACAGACGCCCAAGGGGCAGAGGTCAGTCACAAGGCCCTTACAAACCTCACCAATGGGGTACTGCTACCCGGAAAGGAGGAGAAGACAGGCCCCAAGCTAGCAGAAGACAAACACAATGACTCAACCCTCAAACTACCAAGCAAATCTCTCCTGGCAGCTCCCTTGGGAGGAAAATTAGCATTTTTTGCAGACAACTGGCACATCATCACAAAAGACAAATGGGTCCTAAACATCGTCTCTCAAGGATACAGATTCCACTTTCATACCTTAACAAGGATAAAAGGAATGTCAAACCTGCCACCAAATCAATGGGCAGAGGCACAAAAACAAATTACAGCTCTCATGGACATGAGAGCCATTCAACAGGTACCTACACAGGAGCAGGGACAAGGATTTTACTCAAGACTCTTTCTAGTCCCAAGAAAGGACAAAGCATGGAGACCCATTCTGGATCTTTCAATTCTGAACACCTATCTGCAAGTACCAAAATTCAAGATGCTAACACTACAGCAGCTTCTTCCCATGCTGGGCAAGAATGCTTGGCTGGTAACGGACCTCAAGGAGGCATACCTGCATGTCCCTATCAGACAAAATTGCAGAAGATACCTCCATTTCATTGCAGGTTCACCGCATTATCAATTCTCTGCACTGCCCTTTGGCTTATCTAGTGCACCCAGGGTCTTCACAAAATGCCTGGCAATTGCATACTGCAGACAGAGGAATTCAAATATACCCATACCCGGACGACTGCCTTATTCAAGCAGAAAGCAAGGACATTCTTTTAAAGCATCTGGCATTTGTCAAACACCTTCTAAGTTGCCTAGGGTACACAGTAAACGAAAAGAAATCAAAACTAGTGCCCTCACAAAACATAATATTCCTAGGTGCCAGCTTGAATACAACGGCCCAGATGGCTTATCTCATGCCAGACAAGCAACAACAGCTGACTCAATATTTCAAAATAATGGCAACAAAGACCCAACTCCCTGCAAGAAAAATTCAGCAGGCCTTGGGATTCATGGCATCTTGCATACTACTAATACCATTTGCAAAACTGCATATGAGGAAATTACAATGGTTACCTGAAAAGCGTATGGACTCAACACAGCCACAGCTTGGAAACAGTGATTCCACTCATTCCCTGCCTTCAACAGGAGTTTCTATGGTGGGCACAGTCATGTCACCTCAACAAGAGTCAGCCTTTCACCTTACCCACAGCCAGGCAAACTATGACAACAGATGCATCGGACTATGCCTGGGGAGCACACATGGCAGGACAGTGCATTCAGGGCAAATGGACTACAGATCAGAGGCATCTGCATATCAATCAAAAAGAAATGCTAGAAGTACAGAATGCCCTGACAGCTTTCAAGGACCTCTTACACCCAGGACAACTAATAATAAAGACGGACAATACCACAGTAATGTGGTACATAAACAAGCAAGGGGGCACACATTCCTACCCTCTATGCAGGCAAGCAATGACCTTGTGGAACACTGCACTGTCTTACCAGGTTCAGTTACTAGCACAATTCCTGCCAGGAAAGAAAAACACATTGGCAGACGACCTAAGCAGAAACATCATGGATCCACATGAGTGGACACTAGATCCACAAGTATTTGCAATGATAGCTCAAAAATGGGGACGCCCACACATAGATCTGTTTGCAAGCCCCCAAAACTACCAACTTCAAATATTTTGCACAAGGACATTCCATCCACAAGCTTGGAAAGTGGACGCCCTCTCATTCAGTTGGAAAACATTAACAGTGTATGCCTTTCCTCCACTGCCTCTTCTATCAAAGGTACTGCTGAAAGTCAGATTAAAGAGGCCACAAATGATACTCATTGCACCAGACTGGCCACGCCAGCATTGGTATCCAATTCTAAGGAACATGGCCCACGGCCCACCATGGATTTTACCACAAATTTCTCACCTGCTCACCCAGCGAGACAGTCGGATTCTACACAGCCAGCTCAAGACTTTAAACCTGGCTGCATGGCAAATTACCTAAACAACCAGCCAACACCTCTATCCAAAGCTGTTATGGATGTCATTCTGGATGCCAAGAGGCCCAGCACCAGGAAAACCTATTCAGACAAATGGAAAAGATTTTGTTCCTGGAACCAGGCTAAAGGCCAAAATCCCCTTGATCCAAACATTCCTCAGATTCTACAATATTTAACTGAGATGTTGCACAAAGGACTTTCCTTTTCATCTATTAAGATCCACGCCTCAGCAATTTCAGCTCATTACAACACGGGTCCTCCTTTATTCTCGCATCCACTCCTAAGACAGTACCTCAGAGGGGCTAAGAACATAAGACCGCCAAGGAGAGCACCAACACCTACTTGGGATCTCAATTTTGTTCTGGAAAAGCTTACACTGCCTTTTGAACCAGCTTTTTCAGATGATTTAAAATTTCTTTCATGGAAAACTGCCCTGCTACTAGCAATAACCTCAGCTGGAAGAGTCTCAGAGCTACAGGCACTAATGGCAGTGGAGCCTTTCCTCATTTTTCATCAAGACAGAGTCTCTCTACGAACTTAACCCTTCCTTTATGCCAAAGGTGGTATCCAGTGTGGCCCTAAACCAAACCATTCATTTGCCCACCTTTTTCCCAAATCCCCAGAACAAAGGAGAAAGACTCCTGCACTCTTTGGACATTCACAGGCAATTATGGTACTACTTGGATAAAACTAAGGCTTTCAGAAAAACTGACCAGCTCTTTGTAGCCTATGCTGCAGGATCACAAGGAAAAGCTATCTGAAAACAGACAATTTCTAAATGGATAGGGCATTGCATACGTTTCTGCTACACATATCATGGGAAACCGGTACCTGCTAACATTAGGTCCCACTCCACCCAGGGCTACAGCTACATCAGCAGCCTTTCTCAGGGGAGTGCCAACCAAGGACATTCTGGAAGCTGCAACTTGGAGTTCAGTGCACACCTGCACCAAACACTAACACTTACCTCTATATTCTAAGACTAGAGCTGGTTTTGCCACTGCAGTTTTGCAGGGCCTACTAGCTTCTTCTAACCCTGTTTAACTCCACCTCCCATCCTTAGCTTTGGGTTTCAACCCAAGTGTGATGACTGCAGCAGGGTAACACGATGAACATAGTACAGTTTTGTACCTACCATAAATGTAGATGTTCGAGTGTTCACACTGCTGCAGTCCAGGTTACCCTCCCTCTAGCCCCTCTGAACTAGCTGAACTTATCTATACCACTCTATCCTATACAACCTCTGTGGTGTATTTGCTTGTGCCTAAAGGTATTGTTTTATTTTTATCTAGCTATATAGGGGGCACTTGACATCTAGGGCAAGAAAAACTGAAGAAAATGGTGTCGGATGCCTCTTATATACCCCTGGCGCACTGACGTCAGGGAAGAAGCGACAGCAACCGACGCCGGACCAAGACTTTGGAATTCGGGCCGACTGCAGGGACCGCCTGACGCCAGGATAACCCAAGTGTGATGACTGCAGCAGGGTGAACACTCTAACATCTACATTTATGGTAGGTACAAAACTGTACTTTACCCTCCCTCCAGCCCACTAACATCTTTTGGCTATACCTCTACTTTCCTTTACTGTGCTTAAAAGCCTTTTTGGTACATTTACTTTTTTGTTGGAGGTATATCATTGTAATTTTATATTTAATTGCTTCCCATTGGGGAGCTCCTGACATCTGGGGCAAGAAAAACTGTTGTAATGGCGTCGGCTGCATGTTTTATACCCCTGACTTCCTGATGTCATGAAAGAAGGGACAGCAACTGACGCAGGACCCAAGACTTTGTTAATCAGGCCAACTGAGGGCAACCTGCAAGCAGATAACCCAAATGTAATGACTGCATCAGTGAATACACTCTAACATCTACATTAATGGTAAGTGTATGCAACTGTACTTTCCATCGCTTTGCATATCAGACTTGTCAGGCTAATGGGGCGATAGTTCCCAGGGTCTGTAGTCGCTCCTCCTTTGTGGAGGGGGATGACTATAGCAGTGCACCATTCGGTAGGGACAATGCCTGAGGTGAGGCTGTGATTGAAAAGGCCGCACAGGTGAGGTGCCAGTTCACTCTGTAGTTCATGTAGAATACAGCCAGGTCCCATAGAAGCTGTATTCTTGGCCTTGGACAGTGCTGTTTTAACCAGTGCAGCAGTAATACTGGGTGCCTGGCAATCTACTGGTATTGTGATTGGTCATTTGGGGGGGGGGGGGGGAGTTAGCACTGAATCTGTCGGCCAGTATATTGGCAATATCTGTTGGCTCGGTATAGGAGGTACCATTGTGCAGTAGCTCAGAGCAAATCTGGGTATTGCCGTGGAGGTTCTTTACATAACTATAGAAGGCCTTGTGGTTGTCTTTACTATTTGCTGGAATTCTGTTTTCATAGCTAGTTTTAGAGGGTTTGATGAGGGATCTCAACTTTTTGTTGAAGCTGATAAGGGAGTCTTTCCAGTCTTGGGACTTTACCTTATTCCGCATCAGTATCCTCCTTCTGTTGTAGAGTTTGTATATGGCAGGGGACCACCAGTCTGGGTTCTTTTTTTTGGAGGAGAGCATCTTGGTTCTGTTAGGTATAGTGAGATCAGTGCATTTGTGTACATGTTCGTACAGTGCATTGGTGTATGATTTGGTGGTCATGCAACTATTCTCCACTTGCATGGGTGCCGTGAAGTTAGCCACCTTTGTTCTTAGGAGCCTAAAGTTAGCTTTGGAGAAGTTTTTCATGGTGGTTACCTTTGCGGGGTGGGAGGGATGTGGATTTTCAAGGTGATTAGTTTGTGGTCGGATCTAACCAGGGAGGAGTTGACTATTGGTGTAGAGCAACAGTCGCCCATGTTAGTAATGACCAGGTCAAGGATGTTGCTACCTCTAGTGGGGTAAGAACAAGCTGGTCCAGGGCATTGGAATTTAATTAATTCCAGGAAACGATGGGCAAGTGTATTGGTACATGAGTAGTTTTCCCAGTTAATGGAGGGTAGTTGAAGTCGCCCAGTACGAGTGTATTAGGTTGGACCCTAATATTCTCCAGGATGCTTGGGAACAGGGAGTAGGTGTCTTGGGACATGGTTGGGGACCTATAACAGGCTACGACCTGAATCGCTGCCTTACACAATGTTAGCTGCACCTGAAGTATCTCTGCATTATGTTGGGTTACCAGTCTGGAGGTGTGCGCATCCTTTATGAATATGGAAACACCACCACCTTTGGAGCTTCGGTCCAAGTTCTGGGACCAAAAGGTGTGGAATGAGTTATAGCCTGGTAGTACAGGGGTGCTTTCTGCTGCCTTGAACCAGATCTCTGTTGCAGCACAAACGTCGATGTTCTCCATTTTAAGGAGTGCTTCGAGTGAGTGCATTTTGAGATTTAGACTTCTAGCGTTGAGCTGCATGACCCTCAGATTGCATTTGTTTGTAGCTGTTATGGTGATAATTTGGTCTTTGGAACACCATCTAAAAAAGGCACTATAGGGGTTGGCAAGAGCTTTGGCCAGTATCCAGAAGCCCAGGGGCAACAGATGCAGGCCATCTCTGGAAAAGCATCGAAGTCAGTCATGTCATCTCAGGCAGACAGATACCGGATCCCCTTAGAATGACACCAGAAACTTAGTCAGTTGTTGAAATCGGTCATTTCCTGCTTGTACTGTGGTATCATTCTGGGTGATGGTATGATGTTGCTCAGAGCTAGGGTCGTACCCACCTGGGCTACATAATCCGAGAACTCCTCCATGTCTCTCTTCATGTAGTCCAGGGAGGTACGTCTCAGGTAATTCACACCCACATGTACAATGACAGAGTTATATTTGTACTTGTTGCTGAGGGACTTGAGTGCACGCGTTATATGGCGGATCCTGGCACCTGACAGGCAGCTGTTACTCACTAGGTTAAATAAGGAAAAAGTGGGACATCAGTGTGCCTCACTATCGAGTCACCAATGACTAGCATGTTGGGCATGCTGTTTTGCCTTAGGGGCTTTGGTTGATAGGCACAATGTTTAGGAGAGTTCTGTGTCTCGTGTTTTGTGTTGTGGTGGTCAAGTTTGTTTCTGCCTTGGAGGACTCTGCTGTTTGTTAGATTTTTATTGAGAGTCTCTGTGTATGTGGGTGTGTGGTTTGTGTTTTTATGTGAAGGCAGTGCTGATGTATGTTCTGGAGGGCCATGTGTTCCATGTGGTGTGGTGCAAGTGTTGACTTTCTCTTCCTGACCAGCTATTGCGGTCTTGGCTGGAGAATGTGTGGCTTCCAATTTGGATATGCAATTGCATCTCTTGCAAGTCTGATTATTCGGAGGTAAGAGGAGAGGGTTGTCGGTGTACATGTAGCAGCTGCTACATTGCCTCAGCATGCCCAAGTTCACCAGCTTAACAGGAGAAACTGCAGGGAGCTGCTGACCTTTAGACATGCCTGGAGGGGTGGGCATTAATAAGTACTGGAGCTGTTTCCTTGTAGAATGTTTAGTGCTGGTAGCACTTTTGTGAGCTACAGTAACTGCTACAAGAAGTCTGGTATGGTAAAGTGCTAGACTAATAAGCTAGTAAAAGTGTAGGAGAGGAGCGAACTAGCAGATCTAAGGGAAAACTGAAGAGCAGACTTTGGCACCTCTCAGCTTACAAACAGTCCTGGATAGAGAAAATCTGTATCTGGACTAGACTAGTTACAGGAAAGGCGGGAAACAAGCACAACACAGACTTTTAAACCAGAAAGTTGAAAGAGATGGAAAAACTGCCCAAACGGCCAATAAACTACAAATTCTTGGCCAGAAACCACTCATCTTTTGGTAGATAGGCTACTTAGTGCTTAGCACTCCCACTGATAAGCTAGAAGGCTTCCCTCCAACACAGAAAGGCGTGGGGGGCTCAGAAGCTTGCATACAGTCCTGGATATAGCAGATCTGTATCTGGGCTAGACTAGTTACATGAAAGGTGGGAAAAGTGCAAACGCGGGCTTTTAGACCAGAAAGTTGAAAGATGGAAAAAACTGCCAATAAACTACAATTTCTCAGACAGAAACCTCTCCTCTTGTGGTAAATAGGCTGCATAGTGCTTCATATTTTGTAAACCGCTTACAGTGTCTCAGCAACCACTCAAGTTGTACACATACTGTCAGTAGCATTTTATTCATCTAGCTGAGAGCTTTCATATGAGGCTAAGGAGTTCTGACACTGTTACTTGGTTGTTGAGATATTTAGAAAAAGTGAAAATGATATCTGTATAAATTAATGCCATGAAAACAACAGTTAATATCTATTTACCTGTAGTAGGCAGCGGTCAAATATTAATGCAGTTGTTTGCCATTGTGTAAGCTTTAAAATTAAATCTTTTAAACTTTTGTGCACGGCATGGTTTTGGAATTATTGAAGCAAATATGAACAAGCAAAATTTGACACCTAGAGGCGTCAGTAGGAGTTAACTGCAGATGTGCCTGGAGGTCTCACTCGGATGTAATGAGATATTATAGGTAAAGAACAGTTGGACTGTGGGAAATCTTTACTTCCTGGGCTGCCCAAGCCCTGCAGCCCTAGTTCTGCTGGTTAAACAGAATGGATAATGTCCGTGCAGATCTATTATTATACCAGTACGTAAATTTTCTATATTGTGTATCCCTCTGTAGCCTAGAAGGTTCTGACAGTAATTTGACAGGACATGCAGGAGCTAGCATGCTTCATTTCAGATTTGTTCTTATTTTAAGATCGTCGCTACAGAATGTCTTCTCTGAATGCAGTGAGTAGTTTGGTTTAGCAACTAAAATCGCAAAATGCTATCCCCCCCACACTTTTTTTTAAGAACTACCTGTATAAACGTCAGTTTTCATTACAGGAAAATGTTTGATTCAGTATCATACATATTGAAAATATAGCACTTGCAGTGGTGGTGCTGCGGTAGCGTTGTCGCCTCACAGTAAGACGTCCTGTTCGATTCTCATCTAGAGCGTCTCCTGTGTGGAGACATGCGTGAATGGGCGTACCTTTGTTGAAGGTTGTGTCAGGGCTGGCAACTCGGCACGTAAAAATCTACTGCCAGTCATTAGCGGACTGGAGTTCCGCTGTGGCGACCCCTAACCGGGAAAAGCCTAAAGACACAACATACATGTTTTACTGGGTAAGTATTAATCGAGTAATTTACCATTTCAAGTTTATCAGGTTTGCACCAATGGTGGACTACCAGGCCTTCTGTGAAAATGAATTCTATTTGTGCGTTTTCTAAGAAAATAAATTTTCAGCACTAGATAACGGACTGTTAATTGAGTAGGGCCACACCTTTTCCACACAGAATGTTTAACAGCAGGCAGAGGCTTTTGAAGGAATGTCTGTCTTCTGTCACAGATTGCACCACTAAGAATTCTAAACTGTTATCAGTTATAGCAAGTGTTTGTCTTAACTTCATCATCCAAAGTTAATTCTGGTGTCTGTGGAAGCAAATGTGAGTGAAACCTCTGAGCTTTTCAAAATATTTTTTTTTTGTTTACAGGCCTGAACTGCCTTTCTGAATTTAGGTTTTACATTATCTGCATGTGTTCTTGGAGAAGAGCCAACCAAGATTGGTATCCTCTGTATGTGACAGAGGCTCTGAACAGTAATCTGAATCCAGGGAGCTCTTCAAATCCCTAAATCTGTTTCTATGCATAAGACTCATATCCAAGTGCAGACTTCTAAACATGGTGCATTTGTTAAGTTTGTATTTTTGCTTTCAAGTCTGTCAGAAATAAGTTGGATGTGAATCTCCATCATTGTGACATAAATGTTTCTGCCTGTGAGTAGTAACAATATGAAGTCATTTTGTAGCTAACCAATAACCATTGTGTTCCTGCAGTGTCAGCTTTTGGTTTTGTGATTCGTTCTGTCAGTCTATCCTACTTTTTTGCTTTGCCAGTAGACGAAACATAAAATGCAGCAGAAGCTTCCCTTTGTATAATTTACAAATTCTACGCTTACAAAGTATTGGGCACTAGCATTTCTGGAATGCCACATGTAGTAAAACTGTCTTAGTTTTTGAGAGCAGCATATTTTGTGGCATCTGTCCCCATCTGTTGAGGCTGGAGACATTTTTTTTGAAGACATGGGTGCCTTAGTAAACATGCAGTTTGGACATGGCTCATTTGGCCATTCCTATCAGTGTCACAGCCGCACCACATTGCCACTGTGGTCAGAAAGTCCTTTGTGGTGCATCTCATTACTAAGGGTTTTGCATCCAGGAAGAAAGAGGTCATTGCCTCCCTCTACTCTTCCCTCATTAGGCCAATCATTGAGTAAAATGCCCCATTTGGCATGTACCTCACTAAACACCTGCAATAACTGGAGAGGCCTCAAAAGTACCTCACAAAGAGGATCCTAGGCCTTAAACATTTGTCCTACATGGACAGACTAAAAAAACTCCCAACTATTTTCTGTCTCATATTGCCTACTTAGAGGCGATCTCTACTTGACTTACAAAGCCATGTCTGATCCAGCTCTGTTAGAAATGCTACATCTGAAGAAATCCCAATTCCTCCGCAACACACACTCCAGAGACCTCAGCCTCATTACCACAATCAACAGAATATGCTGGAGGGACAGGTTCATAACCCAGAGACTGCCCATGCTCTGGAACAGACTTCTCATACATGTCAAGCAGAGCAACTCACTGGCCCTCTTCAGGAGAAATCTTGATGAGTGGATGGGAAATAGAAAATTCACTCCGGGGATCACTCCAGTGGCTTTACTCGACAGAGGCACTGGGAACTAAGGTCAGGCGGCACAATGCCAGGGTAATCCTATGGGCTAGGCTTGTAAAGGCTCCAGGGCCATTAGCCTAGTTACACACCTATGATTCATGCAAAGCTGCCATGCATATAGGTTTGTTGGTGCATTTTCAGAATTATGGAATGACTTTGCGGAGTAACTCTACATTTTCTAAAGTTAGCTCATCTGAAAACAAGTCAGTATTTCTTACAGTCCAACAGTCCATATTTGTGAATTTGTGACAGAATGGCTTTGACGATACAGGTTTTGTTCAGTATGCAGTAGTGGCTGCCCGTGACATCTAACGTGCTCCAAGTCAGAGGATTGATTGTATCTCAAGTACGTTGGCTTTTCTGGAATAGGTAACCTACTGTCTGCATAACTATTAGGATGACTCTTGCCTGGCCTGTAGAAAGTCACTAGCACTACGACTATTGCATGCTTCCCAGATCCATTTGTGTAACAGATTTCCTTTTGTTAAAGTAATCACTGGTGTTGTGGTCTGCGTGTGGTGCAAAAACACAAACATACATAGAACCAATATTTTAGATTTCAAAAATGATGGATAATTATTTTTTGTGCACTTATGAATGTTTTTTTTTTCTTCTTGAGCTGGCCTGAGTATATCAGATGTAGAAAGTGGAATTTATCTTTGTACTACTAGGCATTCTTTGTAAAAGTTCTACTCCTTGATAGATGAATATAAGAAAGAATAATATCTCTGTTAGCTGAATAATGAATGCAAAAAGTAGAAGATTTTTAACAAACGTTTCACCCTTGCAAAATGCTAGTTTTTGTTCTTTACCTAGATGTGTATTTCATCTTTGTGTAACAAATGATGCAGGTCATTTAACAAGGTAGCGGAGTCTGATGAGGACCTGTTACAGTAATTCAGGAAACTGAAATACTCTGAGTCCAGTAACATGTATAGGAGATGGAGCCTTCACATTTGCTGTTTCCGTAGTTTCCACTAGAGGTAAACTTTGTGTCTGACGTTCATCCCTTGTATTGTACACCTTTTGCAAAGCAGACACGTTTGTTCATTCAGTTTTGTCAGCATTTCATCTACGATCTTCAGATGTTATTGCTGTAGCCTAGTTGACTAGTGTCAGTTGTTGTTCTATAAGTAATAAGACCTCTAAATTAATGGGCTTTAGCATGTTGATATTGGCGCCTAGAATACTTATATTTTTTTTGTTTGTGTGGGATAAAATTGGTTGAATCACATCTTTACATTTCTGTAGAGAGGAGACAAGTAACAGCCAACTGGATGTGTAGTAATGGGTAAGGCAATTTCTGCTAGAAGCCATTTGCTGTGGTTTCAGT
The DNA here is from genome assembly GCF_019279795.1 of Protopterus annectens. Lineage (NCBI taxonomy): Eukaryota > Metazoa > Chordata > Ceratodontiformes > Protopteridae > Protopterus > Protopterus annectens. The sequence continues at coordinate 1,435,111,907 of NC_056743.1, read as the reverse complement.
ACTGTAAATATTCTTTACAGATGTATTGCCTTCATCTCTGTGTATGCACTTCTCAACCTCTGATTTACCCTGCCGAGGGCTAGTGTATGTAGTGTCATTCCTTTCAGACTCTGTATTATCATAACTAGTGGTGCATCCAGGAGTTGGTTCAACTTGGATTTTTGATGTTAATTCCTTAACATATGTATAAGTGCTTGATAAGCCGAGGTACTAACAGTTGACATTAATAATTGAGGTATTAACAGTCTAACAATTGAGTACCCATGTACTTCATTTTCTTATGTATCACCCTTCCCCTCGCACACACATCTTACCCTTCTCACTACTCAGTCTTTTTGTAGGTTCTGTTTGCAGGATTGCTTTATGGAAAGGTTGGTACCTTAGACTGAAGTCTGAACAAGATGGTAACCACATTCAAATTCTTTCTAAAATCATTGAAGTAGAATATTTCACCATAGAAGTGATTTGTAAGTCCTAGGGTGAATTTAAAAGTAATGTTCAGTCACTTTTATATTTTTATTTATTTAAACAATTTTGGTTTCATTAAGTAGTAACCCTTGTGTACAACAGCAAGTAAATGAAGATAGCTAGTAAGCGGTGATATTTATTTTGTGAAACAGGTGGGGTGTCTAAATGCCTCTCTCTATCTGCCATGATCCAAACAAGTACACAGTTTCATTCTAGGCAGCTAGAAAAAATCTTGACGGACCATCTTTACATTTGTAATAAAGGGCCAGTGCACTAAAATGTTCAGTAATACTGATTACCTCATAAAGAGTTGTATACAGTACATCTGAAGAACTACAAGGTATTACAATTAATACTGGATCGACATATTTGAAAATCATTTTATAGTCAGGTTTTTCTATCCAGTTAAGTAATCTAGGCAGGCATCAAAATTTTATTTTCATTACTCCTTACTTTAAAATTATGAAAAACCTCCCAATAATGGCAACATATATTAAAAGTCGAAGAGGGAGATCATTCAGTGCTTTTGTTCAGTCATTCCAAAGGTTACATAGACATCATGTTAGTTGGAAGCTGGTCGAACTCGGACCATTTGCAGCTTTTTACTGAGATCTTCTGTTAAATGTTCTTTTTCTTGTGCAGCAGTTATGTCTAGCTAACTTTCATAGAAGACACTTTTGCGCACTATAAAAAGTCTAAAATGTAGTTGGAAAGGTAGTAAAGAAAAAAAAAACACGAAATTAATAGCATCACATCAATATGTCTTGGAATATATGTAAACATAGGACAGACTTGAGCAAACTGAAAAAAGAGAACTGATTAAAAAAGTATTTCCGTTTTAGCAATCGTATCTCATAATTCATACTGGGGAAGACTGAATTGCTATAGCTTTCTTAATTTTAGATGAGTGGTTTAGGTAAGTGAAAATGTTTGTTTGGAATTTCCCTTGTAACTCACATATGCTGTTAGTCAGTCCACTTTTAAAAATATGCAAATCTTCAAATTGCACTAGAAATCGAACTCTTTTAAGAACATCTCTGAACAGATAAGAACCCACCAGACTGGATTGTGAGGTTTATGCAGAATAACTGCCATATTTTATTTACTGTTGTGCTAGTGCCTGTTTAGCTGGACCACATGTCTGGTGTTGCCCCCTTGTTTATTTAACCTGTTTGCACCGTTTTCTGCACCTCTCACAGTGATGTAGAGAACCGATGCAGTCAGTGTGGGTGAAACCACCCTCTTATGTTTTTGCTTTTTTAAATCTTCCAGCAGTATTTCCGCTCTTGGAGAATATATTATGTCTTCTGAATTGACAGTAGTGTCCTTAAGCATGGTTTGATTTTTGTCTGTGTACCACACTGATAAGGAAAGGGACTTTTTACTACTTTGCTCTTCTGCCCTGCTTTTGTGTGTTAATGCAGTGGTAGGGATGTGGACAAACACTGTCCTTAGTCTTATCAGCTGATGTTCATAATGCAGCTGTAAGAATAGTAGTACAGCTACAGATTTTTATGTTTAGGACTGATGAGCATGTTTAAAAAAAGGGGGGGGGGGTCCTTCCGCAATGTAGTTGTCCACCCAGTAACTCTTCCTCAGATCCTCGTTGTCCTGCTTGAAATGTCATTCAAAATAAAAATGACATTGTGTACTTGTAAGCAGCACTCTTTCATGATCCCTACAGATAAAACCTACCCAGTGTACAGTACAGTGTCTCGTTTGTTGCACGCTTTTTTGCAGACTTTTACTGATGTGCATCTTTTCCAGTATCATTCACAATACCATAGATTACTTTATTTATATTAGTGCTACTTCATTTTTTAGCATCACAAATTTACAAATACTCTGATCTGATGTTGTCTTTTCTATCTTCCTCAATCTGTGGGTTATCATTTGGGTCTGAGGTCAGCAATAGACTATTGTTCCAAAGTTCAGACTCCTCTCCCGTAATGATCTCCACCACTCATTCTCCTCAGATCTTCTTTGCAGCACTTGTGGATGGACTTGTTGTCTGGAGCCCTGCTCAGACAAGTGTTTTCAAAAGTGTTTTTTAGTCTTTCTACTGTGGTGTTTAGAGATATTTTTTCCCTTTTGTTTGTTGAGAACGTTAGTGTTTGGGTATTGTTGTTACTGTTCCTCGTGGTTTACAACCTATGATAGTTTTCTTGTTTGTATGTGTGATGCATAGGTCATAGGAGTCTGTTTTTGATGCTTGGTCTACCCAGGTGGTGTTAATTTCTACTCCCCCTTCCCTTTTGTTTGCTTAGTTTTTGGGAGGGGGTAAGTTTGATCTGTAGTGTTCACTTCTGTGCAGATATGGGTTGTCTGATTGGTCTTTCAGTATGCCTGAGAAAGACTTCAGGCTTTTCAGAGTATATTGACTGTGGTTACAAGTTCCTCCTGCAGGACGTGCATGAATGGAGAATGTACTGCCTGGGAGGGCTCATCTTGATCAAGACTGTAAGGCCTTTACCTCCTTAGGTCAAGGGTCTTGGCTGATAGGAATGTTAAGCTGGTTGTGAAGGGGCTCCTCCTGCTGCTCCAGTGTTTCCTTCCACTGCCTCATCTTCTGCTAAGAAGACCTTGGAGAAGAGTAAGAGGGACAGAGATTAGAGTAGAGAGAGGAAAGAGAAAAAGGAAGCAAAGGATAAAGACGAAACCAAGGGTAAGTTTGCTGAATGCTCAGAATTAGATAAGCTAGTAGAGAAAAGCCCTCAGGTCCTCTGTTTCCTCATCTCCCATCATGGTTCAGATGTGCCGACTCCTTTCCTGACTGCAGCACGAGAGTCATCTTTGTACCATTCACTTCCACCCTAGATCCAGTGTTTTAACCAGAGCCACCCACCCTCCTGTCTCCTTTCATTGTGGTCCAGGACATGGACAAGACCCTTGCACTGGCCCACTAAGCCACCTTTGCCTGCTGCTTAAAGGACCAGAAAGTCCTCTACGAGCATTAGAGAAGTAGATTTGGACAAGATCACCCTCCCCAAGGGTGGAAAGTGGTAACTCCTCGGCCTCCTTTTTGATTTCTGTTTTGCCAGTTCACCCTTTGGATCCAGTGATTCTTGATCCAACTACTATCTGTGTGATTCTCTCATCAGCACCAACAATGTAGCTGCATTCAGCTCTGTCATTTATCCTTGATGCACTCTACTCTGGCTTTTTTGGAGCTGACTGCAACCCAGAGCTGAGAGGTCAGATCCAGGGGCGCACAAGGTCAGTGTCAACTCTGGCTTTTAGAACTGTCCCTTCCCCTCAAGGCTTGTGCCTTGGCCAGTTCAATTCCAGTCTTGGCCTCAGATCTGGTCAGGTCATTAGCTGGCATCAGTGCTTCTCCTAGATACCTTGGATCAGAGGAGGACTTTCCCCAGTCGTCCTCCCTCAGTATCCGTGTTTGAGGTCATGGAGAGGATTCTGTCCCACTTAAGAGTCTGATTCAGCCTGATCCAGAGGGTCTATATAGAACTTCAGTCAGGCATCACCTTGTTCAGGGACAGCCTGCATCTCAATCTCAAGGCCTCAGGCAGTCGCATACCTGGGGCTTCCCTAGAATTGTTTGTCTGCTCCTGTGCCCCTCCCCCTAAACAGAAGAGAAAACACTGGTGTAAGTGGAGGCACCTAGTTTACCCTCCGTAATTGCTGATAGAGGACTCTGACCATGATGAGGAAGGATTCCCAAAGTCTCCTCATGACTACACTTTTTTGGCAACCTCCTGGAATTAATGAGATAAAGGGGAGGTTGACTCCTCGAGAGGAAGTGACTTTGGTGGTCCGATGTTTCTTGATGCCTTCAGTGCAGGCGCATCCACTGTGTGAACAGTACCCCCTCCAGATTCACTCGCTGCGTTAGTGTCTAGGAGGGAGTTGCAACAGCTGGATGTGTTGGAGACCATCCCTTTTAAACCAGACAGGATTTTAGTTCCTCCCAAGGATAGGACATATTGGATCCAAGGGCCTGCATTCAGTGCCATTGTAGTAGCTGTAACCACCAGAAAAGAACTGTGAGGAGAGTGCTTCTGTCCATCCTCCCAACAGTGTGTCTAGAGTGCTGGACAGATCTGGGAAGTGCATGCATTGCCTTCATGCCTGGATGCACCTTTGTAACTTTGCAGTGTATTTGAAGGCATTCTTTTTAAACACTTTATTTGATTGCTCCACTTTGCATGAACCCAAAGTTAAGGAAAAACTAATCAGGAGCAAGCAGAATGGCAAGACATAATCAGAGAAGGGAAAAGGTTATTCCTCCAGAAGCCCCAGCAACTTACCCAGGACGTTCCAGATGATTGTTTTCACCAGGCCAAGGTGGGGTGGGCGGGCTTCCATGGATGTCACTCAAGTAGCATAAAAAGTCTGCAAAAATCAGGCCTTTCAAGGACAGTTCTCCAAGTCCTTTCAGAGTTCCTGCAGGTTTGCCTGGCTGGTGCACTCCGGAGGTGGTAGGAGGACAATTGGCTCTTCACCCTCAAGCTTGGGAGGCCATCGCTCCAGATTTGACTGAGAATCTTTACCAGAGGTTACACTATCCCCTTTCAGTTTTTGCCAGCTGTTGACTAAAAGTTCCTTTTGGATGCCCCACCCCAGCAGTGAAGGGAAGCAGTAGGAGAAATTCATAAGCTGCTAGAAAAATGAGTCATCCCAGAGGTCTCACTAAACTGTAGGGGTTAAAACTAATAACATCATCAAGAGAGATTCCAGATAGATGTTTGAGAAAAATGAAATGAGCTGGATACTGTCTTTCTAGTTGTGACGTCCCCACTCTGGGCCAGTAATCAAGGAATCTGAATCCACACCACTGACACTGGGGAGGAACCTTCACTTGGAACAAAAATGGATACACCCAGTATTTCCAGATGCAGCTGTCTGCATCAGCGCAATTTCCCTTAAGAGCACACAGGGAACGCACTCAGTCTGGGGGCTGGTTTTTCTCTCTCTTCCCAGATCCCTAGTAAGATTCCCCACTGCCACAGGTGTAGAGTAGAGTCCTCAGCTGAGTGTCTAAGCCAAGTCCTCCACCACACTGTCGCTGTGAAACCATGCTCGCTCACACACAGACACACACACACACCCCTACCTGGGAAAGGTTGGCACATATTTACTAGCTGTGCCCCTTCTGTCCAGACTATAAGGTAGTTATTGCCACCAGACACTGTCTAAAGGCTCTTACAAGGGTACACAATTATACTGGGTGAAATTAATATTAATAGAAATGATAGTGTTTGGCCAGTACAGTAAGGCTTTCAGGAGTGGACTCGGTCACCAAATGGATACGAGTACTCTGAACAGTTAAAATATTTTCCAAAGGACTAACCACAACTAAAAGCTTAAATATATTTAAAAAAAGAACATGTAAACAGATATTCTGTATTTTCAATAAACACCAGAGTTTCAGTCACAAGAAATATTAAAACAACACAGATTCACACAGGTACAGAAAAAAACAGTACTTAACTAATCTCACTGTATTTTCCTGACTGATCTAAAGGATTACTGTTCTCTGGTCACTTACTAGAGCAAGACAAGATGAAGTAGGTGAGTGGTTCTCCTTTGTCAGATTCCAAAAATGGGTCTATATTACTTCAGCAAAAGACATATTCAGCAAATACATCATCGCTCACCAGCCACCAAAATTTACATCAGTGAATGGTGGAGTTTTTCCCACAGTTCGGAAACACTAGCCCACCAAACATACGGAACACAAAAAGCACTAAATCAAATCCACACAAGTGGGGGGGGATGTGCCCCCCACCCCCAAACTATATATACCAACTCCGAGATCACACTACGGTGAGGAAAGGGCAAAGTTGAGAGGATGGACAAGCATTTCCGAACTGAGGAAAAAATTCTGCAGTTTGCTGAAGTTGATTTCAGCAGCTGGTGAGCGATGAAGAATTATTCACTGAATGTCTTTCTCTGAAGTAATATAGATCCCCCCCCCCAAAACAGACTGCTCTGATACTTCTCTCTCATCTGGTGTTACAACATCATTTTTGTCCTAGACATCACATACATCACATCACATAGGTCATCTGACATTTGGTTCCCATGCTACCCCCATTGCTAGAAACGTAACCAGAATTTAGCACGTGTGTGTTACCGTACACACAGAGCTTTGCTGAAATGTATTACAGCATCTGGAAAATATAAAACCATAAAACACTTTCACTCTTCCTGCAGGAGTTAATAAACCATTCTCTGGCACATACATTTAGTCTCTGGCTGCAATCAGAACTCTAAGATACAATCTTTATGGCCTTAACCAGGTAATTTTAATTTCTTACAGATTTTCAAAGTCAGCTGGACTGAGATTAAAGTCTTCTCTTTCAGTATCCCCTGTTAAAGCATATACATTTAATCGGTTACAGTAGTCAGGACCCACTGTTAGTACATTTGTAACACAACCAGCTTTACTAATGCATTTTTCCACACAGACATCTGTACAAATCAGTTTGATATACAAAAGACATATAATTCTTTACAAAATTCTAGCTAACTGTGCTGGCATATATTGCACATCCACTGCTCTACTTCTGGCATAGCTGTATTCAGTCCTGAAACATGTTTTTGTAAGTATAATACACTAATTTGCAGCTGTGCTAATAATTGTGTATATTTCCATTTTTATATTACAGGCTTTATCGACTTTAAATTACATCATGGTCATTATTCTTAATATGTATATCTGACAAGTAAACATCGTAGAGCATATCTCTCTTTATATATTAGTATTGTTGGTCCTATCATTAAAAATAACTATGCATGCTGAGTATTTCTTTTCTGAAACCCTCTCATCTTTTCAGTTTTAAGTTCTAATACTTTATAAAATTAGAGTCATTAGTTGTACAATGTCTACTAAATGACCACCTTAATTTAAAATTTTAAATAGAAAAAAAATTTGTAAACAAATAGTAATAGTAACACTTCATGTTTAATGTCCAGTCAAGTCCAGTTGCCATAATAGTGAAGGAAAAATAATCCCTCCACTTTAAAACTGTATTTAAATTCTCTGTAGTAGGAATGTTAAAGTAGTCGCATCTTAAACACTTGTGCTTCTTTCCAGATTTTCAAAGATAACCTTTTAGTAACGAGCTACAGGCAAACCAATGCCTTGCATGTTGCCTTTGGCAGCTACTTTCTAAAATTCCACGTGCTAGTATTTCCCGTCACTCCTACTGTGTAAACTAAATCATGTTGTTGACAACAACTTACTGTTGGTGGTGAAAGTGATTTTGTCATGCAAGAGATTCACTCTGGAAGTAATTTAGTTTTGTTTTTATTGCATGCATATAAGTAATGATTATTACGTTACCCTTCACAAGTACCTTAACCACAAACGCCATCTAGTAAAGACACACAACCAGTATTCCGTAATTAGAATTTACACACAGTTTGCGTACATGTCATTGAGGCTATCCCATCAAACCACTGGTCACCACAACCAGTCAGTAGCATTCGCACATCCTTCAAGAACTGCTTTGGTCTACCCATCAGCATAAATAGCAGTTGAGACCGCTTTTTCTGATTCAGCTCCCTTGAAATTTCAGATTCAAAATATATACCACTTCTATTAATCTGAATGCTTCCCCTAGTTAAACAGCAAGTCTCGCTTTTTGTCGTAATATTGCAGTAATAAAATAAGTTCCCCCAACTACTAATTATAGATGCAAACTAATAAAATAACGGTCATCTTAATATAGTACTGCTTGAACAGTTAATACTTACAGCAGATACTATACCAGTAATCAAACTTATAAAAATAAAATAGTATTTTGTAAACATATTTCTCAAATACATATCCAATCCAACTAATTTGGTTCTTCATTGTTGACCTGAATTACTTCTATATAATCTATAAAATCCTGTAATGCCAGTTAAATTTCTAGTGACCCCCATTTACATATGAATCTAAATGGAAATGATTACAGTTTTAATCGAGTGAGAAAGTAAGTTTTTAATTACATCTGTTATGCTAATTTAAGACTTCCTTGGATTAATAATACTTGCAGTATTCACTACAGCTGTATTTATACTTTTTTGAATTACATGGACCACAGAGTTTCATTAAAATACACCCACAACTTTAGCAGTGAAAACGCAAGTGATTCTCAACTGTTCAGGAGCTTTTGAGGCAGAAAATTAATCCAGTATCCTGAGGGCACACCAAAATGGTCTGCTTAACATAGAACAAAATTGTGGCTCATGGGGAAGTACAACATGCAACATCTAATACAGAACATTTCAAGCTATTGATATTTAGTTAAACCATGCGAGCAGAGATGCAGCGTGTTATCCCTATACAAATGCAGGCTTCCCGGTTGGCTAGCATTGAGGCATTGTCCATTTCTACATTCTAGTTAGTTGAATTGTCTAAGTATATGAAGCAAAATTTTACATTTTGTCTTCTCATAGTGATGAATTTTGAAGGGCCTAAATAATGCAGTTCTTTCAAGTACTTTCACACTGTCTTTCAGAGACGGTCATAGCTACAAATAAATATGTTCACTGACTGATCTTAGTACACCTGCTATATTTATAAAGAAACAAATAATTGTTGGCTTGATGGAGCAGAAGCAGGATGTCTCTGTACTGCTAACAAAAATAATTTGACAAAAATATGGCTTCTGATAAGATTGACTATGGGAGAGTAGGATGAAGTTGCTGATGGTCAGCTTTCCAGCCCCCCCCCGTGGGGGGGGGGGGGGCTAATTGAGAAACCCAATGTAGATGTACCCTGTGGTGGAGATGAACTTTACAGGTCATCTCTGATTACAAGAGGAGGTGGGGTGGCAGTGGTGAATACATCATTGCACTAGCTACTCCCACAGCTAGGGATTTTGACCAATGACTTTGAGTGATGATGGATGGCTGTTTGTCTACAGCTCCCCTTCTAGTCCCTCACTTTCTGGGTCTAAAAGTGAGTTACTACAGAGATTAACTTTTCTGAAAAGTCAGGAGGCCCCCACCCAGTGAAGAGCTGTGTCCAGGTGTTGTTGGTGAGGTTTAATTGGGTTTACCTTTAAAACGCTGATTGTACACAGTCGAATGGCCGCACTACCGAAATGTTTCCATGAAACCTATACCGCCGAAATGTCACAAACCCATAAAAACATTAAGCTTCGACTTTTCTGACTGCACCACACCTACAAACAAGTGCTAACATGATTCAAAAAGGGGGTGAGATTTTGCGGTTCGAAACATGGGCATTCGAGGTTTTGAGAAGCAGTTTGGAGTTTGTGGAAGCGGGTTCGATGTTCCAGCCATCAACATTTTGAAGGTAAACCATTTAATTGGGAGCTGTGGGGTTGGATGTACAGGGAAAACAGCTGAAGGCTGCATGGGGTTGGAGTGAATAAAAAATACACAACTTTTTGTGGTAGGTTACATAAGTACACATTCATAATCTTTTTCATTGTAGGCTCTTCTAGCATAGTGTACTCCAGCTGGAAGTTATCAAGAGAGATTTTAACCAATAATGCTACATTGGCCCATTAAAGTAAAGGAAGAAGATTATAGAATTGTTCATACTTGCAGTATTGCCTTCGTTCTCAACTTAAAGTACATAGGTGACAATGTTGTATAAAATATATTCAGAATCTTCTTAACATGAAATTGTATACAACCCCCATGAAACTAAATAAAAAAAAAAATCACATTTTTTCAATGGTGGTTATATTCCAAGGTCGCCTCCACACTATTAAATCTGTTAGGTTCATTCCGCACACTTTATTTTAAATCTTTATATAGCAATGCCATGTGGCAGCCAAGGAACACACAAACTTCCTTCCTTGATCAAACTTTTTGTCCTGGTCATTTTCTGATGCTGTGGAGCGTGAAAGGTCAGTAATCTTATTGGGGGTGTTACATTTCATATGTTCTATATTGACATAGTGGCATTTTTCACAATCTGCTGCTTTTTTGGTTCTAAACATTTAGAATTTATTGGAAAAGTCATTTCTACATTTAATTTTCTGCTTTGTGTATGCCTTAATCATGTCTTCAGTACATTGATACCTCTGACATGTGATGTCAGTAAAATTGTGCTGTGTAGAAACATATTGGCATTCCATTGTACATCTACTTCACAGTTGCCACATTACTTGTTCCTTTTCATACCAGGAAATAAACCGAACCAAAATGATCCTTGATTTTCCGTATTTCTATTCTGACTATTGATAAAAGCAACACATTTAAAGACTCCTCTGTACCCGAGGACTGTTAATACTGTCTGATGTACCGTCTTTGTTTTAGCAAAATTGAAACAGTACATACCATCCTCACTTTCTGAAATGCCACTCAGTCTTAAATGTATTTGTCGTACTTTATGTTCCAGAGAAATGAAGTGCTTTTTAAGTATTCACTGCCTTGTCAGAAATTTCACAATTTTTTTAGTTTTCATTGATAAGGTAGTAGGATATTGCTCCTTCTGTAATTTGAAGGTCCTCAGCTTTTGTAAGTTTCCACATCATGCGGTATCCTTTCCAGTGCAGTCTCAACATCTTTCATATGGAGTTTCACAACTGACTTTTGTCATTACGTTGATTTCAAGACTTGGCCACATACCTCATTCTTACTATTGTTACTACTAAAGTCACTTCTTCCATTTTCTTCAAATCCTCCGCCATCTTAATGCTGTCAGCGGTTTACTGTAACCAACTCCTTCATACTCCTCTCAAAATAGGAATTTTAAATGTGTAATTGCACCAACTTATGTTTTTATATATGGAGCAACTAAAGGAGACAGTCATCCTTTCAAAGCAATGCATGATCTCTGCAGAACTGTCTTCATAATGTATGTTGTAGAAGAAAATGACAATGACGCACCTTTCTATTTCCTGCGATCTGATCTGGATATCTGTATTTCAGAGTTCATTTGGCATGTAGTAGGGATTACGAGTAAGAAGGCTCTCCAGCAGCTTTCATTATGTTGATCCAACCTTAGAGCTTTCCTTTCTTCCAAGAGCATATTAATCATGATGCTTGTCATTGCTGAATCTAAATGTCAGTTTTGTGGTTTTCTAGTACTTTGCAGGCAAAGTCCCCCCGCCCCAAATATAAGCTCGCCCCAAAAAATATATTAAATTCTGGTATTTGTGTCTCTACATCTCATTTTATTCATTTAATTGGCTTACACCTGGGCAAGCCTTTAATAATGGAAGCCCGAATAGGAGGAAAGCTTCAAGGAAAGCAAATGTTCTTGATGAAGAAAAAGTAGATTGTAATAAGAAATCTTAAAATGTGGTGAATGCCACGGCATAACTTTGCCAACTTTTTATGAATTTCAACTGGGAAAGATGTTCAGGCACACTGTGCCTCATGTTTGTTACCCTAACAAACACGGTTTACATCCTGTCAAGCCAAAATATCATAGACTAAATGCAGCTAACAGTGTTGCCATTAACAGAATTGTGCCTTCACGCAACAGGCTATGAAGCCAGGCCCCTCCCTTCCCAAACTGACTTTGGCCTTCTGTTTTACCTCCGCAAATGTTAACAATCACAGCACCAACATGTATACCTCAGTCTGTGCATTGTTTACTGACTCAACAGAGAGAGAGCTGTTTCTCGGAGTCCGAGGGCTCAGCATTACCAAGCAGTTCATTTAGCATTTTAGGATTGGTTTAATTCTCTTTGCTTCTGTTTTAAGTAGCACATAATCGAAAAAAGAAAGCACTACTGTATTTCTTCTGTAAACATATTATTTAAGTAAAACTAATCTAAGCATGTTTATGCTTTCTTCTTTCAGACAGGTGAAGGAGTCAGTGATCTACGGAAAGGTACATGTGCCAATCACGTCAGTACCATGACAAATTTTTTAAAGGTAAGTGATTCTTAATTATATTGAACATTATATGTTTAATTTCAACACCAGACACTAACTTGAATCTGTACGTAAATAGTTCATTAGGTATAGAGACTGGTTGAAATAATATTTGCAAGCAAAATTTGAAGGGAATTTTAAACCTGTTAAAAAACATTTTACAAAGTGAGTAAGCATAGTGGAGTTTTATCTATGTGGAAAAAGGTGCAAATTTATTTGTTGAAATTCCCGTTGAAAGTAAATTTTGATGCACTTGAATGACATTTTACAAAAAAAAAGTTAGTCGCAGGCTGTTTTTGATGGGCCACCTTGGTCTGCCCAAGGACTGGATGGTGATGAGAAGGAATTCTGATAAATGTTAGTAGACCATTGTCTGAAGACGACCAGAGCTGACTTACTCCGGGAGTTTAACAGATTTTCAGTCTTCTATTCCCAAGTACAAGTAGGAACTATCATTTTAGTCCTGGTTTGTTTTACAGAAAGCATGTCAAGCAATTTGAACAAAAAGGTGCTAAACAACACTTTAAAAAACAGTGGTAAGACAGCAAGTCAAGGGCAAGCTAAATAATGCCCGTCTGTATTCTTTATTTTTTTTTGGGGGGGGGGGGGGTGAAGGTAGTGGGAAAGCTAAGGGATAATCCAGCAGACACCCACACAAGATACTTTGAACTGACAGGCATTATAATGGCGGCTGCTCCTGTTTTTTTTTTTTTTTGTTTTTGTTTTTTTTCCCTGGTATTCAGCGATACCTTTAAGCTTCCACAGACCTAGCTTCAGAACCTCCAGCACCCTGAATGCCAGGGAAGCTTTATACCAAGGGGGAATTTAAGTACCTCTGTAAAATCCTAGTTATAGACCTTGCCTGATTTCACTGGAAGCTGTCAAGTCCAAGGTGGTGCTTGCCAGTAGTACCCTCTTCCCAGTGACAAGGAAAGTAAGATGCTGGACATCTCTGGGGGGAAAGGGTGTGCATGTCTTCCACTCTGAGCATCAAGACTATTAATTGCTAAACCACGTGTTTCAATGCCATGCATAATTATTTATTTATTTTATTTTACATTTGTTAACCGGGAGGGTCCAACTGGATACATGTCCATTTTCAGCGGAGGCCCAGGTAGAAAAGCTCCAAGTGATGCATTTAGTTGTAGGTAATACAGATAATGCAGAGTATAGACAGTACAGATAACAGACAATACAGTCCTGGTATTGAAGGGATTTACATTTTTAGTCTAAACAGTTGAAGGTAATATAGATAATGCAGAGAGTGCAGGCAATACAGATAAACAGACAATGCAGTTCTGGTATTGAGAGGTGGTTACAGACATTTTTTTGTAGGAGAGAGTCAGGTTGAGCATATATAGCCGTGTATAGTGGTAGCTTATGCAGGAGTACAGTTGTGAAAGTACGTTAGATACATTTTCATAGCCAACCATAGAAGTTAGAAGTAGAGATAATTCTTTAGTCAGGTAATAGTAGTAATACTGATTTTGTGCACATTACAGGGTTAGTAGGATTTTGTACTGGGAGGTTAATGTCCCTAGCCTGGGGTGCGACAGGAGCAGAGTCTGTTGTGAAATGATCTTTGAGAAGTTTCTTAAATTGGGTTGAAGAGTTGTTGCTAGTTATATGGTGAGGAAGGGAATTCCAGATTTTAGAAATATAATGGCTGTAGGCAGATTTTCCTGCCTCATTGTTAAATCTGGTTGTCGTAAGTAGGTTTTGGGAGCTAGATCTTAAAGTTCTGGTGGTGGTGTAATTTTGAAGTAAGTGTTGTAGTGCTGGGGTGATGTTCTTCGTGTTTCACTGTTGCGGTCATTACATTTGGGTAATCTGCTGGCAGGACTGTAACAGTGAATACACTCGAACATGTACATTTATGGGTAAGTGTACACAACTGTAATTTTTATTTGTTTAGTATTGTGTGCAAGAGATAGTTGATTGAATTGAAGTAATAGTGAGAGTTCTCGCCATAGTTTTTTGAGGGATTCACAGTGATGAGTTCGAAAGGGGGAGTCTGTGGCAAATCTGGCTGTCTTGTTATAACAGCATTCTAGTTTGGTTAGGTCTGTTTTGCGGAGGTTACTAAGGACAGGGGAGACTTTAGAGTAAGGTGGATAGAAGATTAGTTCTGGCGATTGTTATTATAGAGTGGTTAGACATCAATTGTTTATTACGATAGAGGAGGCCCAGTTTTTTTGTGCACTTTTTTAATGGTAAATGAAATGTGTAGGTCGAATCTAAGGTGATGGTCAATTTCCATACCTAGCAGTTTGGTGTGATTGGTGGGGGAGATGGTGGTGTTATTGTTAGAGGTGATCAATCTAAAGAGGGTGTGGCTTTGTGGGAGCTAAAGACGAGTAATTTTGTTTTGGAAGGATTAAGAATTAAGTTTTTAGTAATGAACCATGATTCAGCTAGAGAAAAGCATTCTTGTGTTTGGGAGAGGAGGTGGTCAATTGTTTTGGCTGCACAAATTATGGTGGTGTCATCAGCATATTGTACTATTGAGGGCATTGGGGATGCTGGTAGGGAGTTGATTGGTGAATAGTATGAAGAGCAGTGGTCCCAGGATGGAGCCTTGGGGAACCCCTAGATGGACAGGTAGTTGTGGAGATAGTTGGTTTTTCCATAGTATAGTTTGCTGCCTGCAATCTAGGTAGCTCTTGAACCAGGAAATAGCAGAGTTACTAAGGTTGAGGGTGGATAGTGATTGGAGGAGCTTAGCATGGTTAACCATGTCAAAAGCTTTGGATAAGTCTAGGAAGGTGGCTGATACAAGTAGTCTGTTGCGGAAATTGTTAATGGTATTGGTGAATGCAGTAAGTGCAGTGGTGGTGCTGAGAAAGGGTCTGAAGCCATGCTGCTGTGAGCATAGCAGTTTGCTTTCTAGGAGGTAATTCATCAGTTGTTTGTGGATTACTCTCTCTAGTATCTTTGATAAGGGAGGTAGTATGGCTGTTGGGCGGTAGTTGAGTTCGAGAGCTCCCACCTTTGTGCAGTGGAATAATATATTTTCCACAGCAGGGGTACTCTACTCTCAGAGATGGATCTGTTAATTAGGATGGAGACAGGATAGGCTATTGCTTCAGTAGCTAGTTGCAGGTATTCTGTGGGTAGTTTGTCGGTGGCAGGGGTAATAGGTTTGAATTTTAGAAGTAGTTTTTGTATGGTCTTGGTGGGCACTGGGTTTATTTTGAAGCTGTGGGCACTGGTTGAAGCTATTGGTGGAGAAGGTAAGAGTATTGATGTGGAGTAGTTAGGGCTGGGTTGATTGTTAGAAAGGGCTTGGATAGACTCAGTGAAGAATTTGTTGAACTGTGTTGGGGATGTTTTCTAGGTTGGCAGATATATTGGGGGTGGGGGTGGTAGTTTTGCCTGGTTGTAACATGGAGTTGATAGCAGCCCAGAACTTTTTAGGTTATTAATATATTTATGCTGTATATTTTGGTAACAGTCAATTTTGTCCTTTTTTTGGCTTTGTTGCGTAATGCAAGGAATAATTGGTGGTCCTGTTGGGATGTAATTTTTTGGTAGCTAGACCAAACTTTATTTCTATTTTTGAGGAATGTTTTGGTTTCCTGAGTTAGCCGTGGAGCATGTTTTTTTTTAATCCTGGTTGTTCTAGGAGGGGCATGTTGGTTAAGTATATATGAAAAGGTTGTGTTAAAGCAGAGTACTGCTTCATCTAGGTCTAAATATTTTAGTGGGGTCCAGTTACAGCTTTTTAGGTCGTTATTAAAGTTTGATTGGATAATCAGTTTTTTGTTTCCGATTTCTCTCAGTGACTTTGGTTGGCTGGGGTGTTTTACATCTCAGTAGAAATGTAGCTTGGTGATCACTGAGGTTGTCTGGTAGACATCCTGATAGGGGTATTAGGGATGGATGTGATACTAGTATCCAGTCAAGTATGGATCAGTGTTTGGTCTTTTTATCGGTTCTAGTAGGGGAAGATATGAGTTGGGTAAGTCCTTGGAGGTTGATGTGGGAGAGTGGAGTTTGTCTGGAACAATTGCTCCAGTTGATGTTTAGGTCCCCAAGTAAGATGGTTTCTTGGGGGAGGATGTTAGTTATCCACTCTAGTCGTATTTCAGCAGTGGTAATATTGTTCCCTGGAGGGATATAGCATCCTGTTATATTGATATATTTGTTTAGCTTTAGTTTAGTGAGGGTGAGTTTGGAGTTACATAGGTCTGGGGTTGGGATATCAAGTTTTTCTAAGGTGAGGTGGTTTTTGTAGAGTATGGATACACCCCCACCCCTCTTTCCTATTCTGTCAGTACACATTATATTGTAGCCAGGTGCAGTAACAGTATTGTCTTGGTTATCAGGTTTTAGCCAGGTCTCAGTATGACCATGTCTGGCTGGTAGAGACAGAGTAATGCATGGAGATTGTGGACTTTAGAATACTTCTGACATTCAGGTTAAGGATGAGGAGTGAGTCTCTGGTTCTGTGGAGTAGGGAATTGTTCAGGTCAGGGACTGGAGCGAGTGGGCAGGTTGGGCCTGGGTTGGGATGGATATCACCACAGGTCATGAGTTTAGCTTTTAGGTGTGCTTAGAGTTTGATTAGCTTGTTGAGTGTTTTTAGATATTTTGAGGTTGGGTCGGATAATTTATTTGTTGAATGGATTTTGTGTGTTAGGAAGTGGATGAGGGTGGTTGGGTAGAGGTGTGGAGTTAATTTGGAGAATGGTGTGAGGTTTGGATAGATAATGGATGTGCATTTTGTTGGGGTTATTGGGGAGTAGTTAAGTTCGGTCAGGTAGGAGGTAGTTGAAGATACTAATATTATAGCTATTCCAGTGGTCTAGTGGAGGAGTTATAGTGTTTGATTTGCTAGTGGGCTCATACTTTCTTGCAGTCTGGATAGTGAGGGTATTGTAGGGGTTGGGGTGGGGAGGGGTTGTGTGGAATAGTGGTTTCTGGTTAAGGATGATAGATTGCTAAGTGTGATAGGTTGAGTGGGGGGAGGGGTTCACGGTGGGTGTGGTGGATAAGTATAAAGGTAATTGATACGGGGTGGGTGGGAATGGGGGTAGGGTAGGGGAGTGTAGTGAGCCCGAGTGTAGCGGGGACCAGCCGAGCACAATAGTTGCATGCTTTCCAAATAAAACAATCAGGAGAACACACTCTTATGATTTATTTAGGCTGGTTAGGTATACCTAGCCCTGCCAACACTAATTGTAGAATTTGAGATGACTTTGCCAATAAAATAGTTTTGTGGTAGAATTTTGTCAGGTCAGAGGTTTCTAAGCATACTATACAGCTGGTTATTAATTTTGTTTTGTTTCTTTCTTTTTTTTGTTTTATGTTAGATTAAACTATCTAGTGCTGGTTCCAGGTTACTTTAGGTACATAAATGTGGCCTTTTTACATGTTCTGTAGCTTTGGTTGTGCTATATGGTGGGTAATTGGGGTAGCGTATGCTCTAGCCTAGAGTGCGGTAAAAAGTAGTGGAGTTAATAAATGTCTTAGATCTGGGCTACGGGCCAGTCCATGCAGTGTGCAAGCCAGTATACATGGTACATTAAACCACTTAGGAGAGCAGAAAATGGAGCAGTACACAATTATTTGTAACCTACTCTGCTTTCTGAGAAAGTTTGGACTGGCGACCAAGATTGTTCAGGGGAATTTTTCTTAAAGCAGTGGTAAATGTTAGTTGCTTTTCTCTGCTTTCTGAGAACGTTTGGACTGGTGACCAAGATAGTTCAGGGGAATTCTTCTGAAAGCAGTGGCAAATGTTATTTGCTTTTCCGGCAAGCATGGACCGCAAGGACCTGGTGTGAGCTCAGGCTTGGGGAAATGTAATTAAAAAAAATAAAAAAATCTCTGTAGAATCTGATAGAGTATGATAGAATATGATAGAAGAATATGATAGAGTCTTGGATGAAACCCTGAAATGGAGGCTTCCTGGATTGTCCCCCACCCCCATCAGGATCAGTAAGTACGCAGATAAATGTGACTGACATTATAGGTGCTGATGCTGCAAGTGTTTATTGCAAGGACCACTGGTGCAGTATTAGCATGCAAGAATTATGTTGCAGACAGGTATCTGTCCATCAGGCCTGACACTCAGATGTGCAGCCCCCACCCCAGACAGAGGGTACCAGTCTCTCAAGTGTTAAACAGCAATTTATCATTTGAATTTTCTCTGTAAACAGTGGCTGTTCTATCATAGTGTCATGATGAACAGTTCCTACAAAAGAAGGCATTTGCGAAGGGCACCTGGAGAGTACCAGTGCAGGCAGACTAGCATGAGTAAAGGTCCTAAACATCCTCTGCCTACCCAAGAGGATTCTCCCACTTTTGACTTCCTCCTGCTTGAGCAGATAGGAGGAAGACTACACCTTTCTTAATTGCAATTGCTCAAGTTGACCATGGTGCTATAGGTGTGGGAGCTGAAAAACATGAGGTACAAAACCAAGATAAAGTCCATTCTACCCTGACAGCAGATCACATAGCTGTGGCAAGACCCTTAAAAAAAGTTCACCTCAGTGGCATTAGACAGAGTTCCATGCTGAGAGCAAGGACAAGGTTTTTCCTGCAAGCTCTACTTCCGTTGCACCAACTTGCCCTTTGAGCTTGCTACTGCTCTAAGAATATTTACAAACTGCTCAATACCAGTCTTTTGTGACTTCAGAGTGTGTGTGCAGCATTCACATCCATCCTTATCCTGAATGTCTGTGTCCTGCAAAATCCCAGGAAGAGCTGACCATGGTGTTAAACCATGCAGTACATTGGTTGTCATATTTGGTAACATCAGAAGTTCGTCTTTCTCCTGTCTGAAGCAAAATACTTTCTACGGATCACCCTAGACACGCACACACTTGCAGGCTGATGTGGTACAGTGGTATGTTCTTTTTTCAGGTTGCCCATTTGCCATCCATAACAAAAACATCCTGAAGCCTCTGCAGTACATGCCAGTCTCCTTTCTGGTGCCCTCTTGGAGAGTTTTTATTCAAGAAGTCTCTGATGCCAACACCTGCAGTTTGTGGAAAGGGTGATTCCTTTCATTGAGATGGTGGGTGGCTCAAGTAATAGCTAGTTCAGCGATGCCATTTTTAAGTCTCTAGCAGGAGCAGATCCTATTCCTGGACACCCACAACCATGTTTTGGGAACACACCCAAGTGCCCTAGGATTCCTGGACCCAACACCAGACACATCAATATAAAACAGATGAAAGCCAGTATTTATGCTCTTGAGGTCTTCATACTTGTCTTGCAGCTTGGAGTCCTCACCCTTGTCATAGACAATGGCACTGTGATGCGGTACATCACCAGTTTTTTTTTTTTTTTTTTTTTGGGAGGGGGGGATGAATTCATATCCCCAGTGGAGGTTAACATCAATGACCTTGGTGCTCTAGTATCAAATCAGAACATGAATCTCCATGTCAACTACAGCCTATCAGAGAGGGCCTCTACAGGTCACCTAAGCAGGGCTACACCCAATCCTCATGAGTGGAAGTTGAATCCAGAAGTCTTTCACAAACTCACTTTATTTTAGGACATCACAAAGGCAGACCTGTTTGCCTCTCCATAAAACACCAGTTTCCAAACTTCTGCTCCCCATACCCCTGCAAAAAAACCCTAGCAGTGCTGGTATTTTGTATATACCCTGCATTATAGATTCTGTATATGCATTTTCTCTTGCCCCAGATATCGGTTACTGAGAGAAATTATGCAGAACTAGGCCTTTGTATAAGGCACCTTTTTTGTCCAGAAATGCTGGACCATTTACCCATGGGATACTCGTTTTATTTTATACAAATGATGCTCACTTTCCCTGTCTTAAAGGCCACTGAATGCTCATCTTGTAAGACATTATTTCTGGTGGAAGCTTCCAAGTTCCAAACTTTTCCTTGCTTCCTCACCTGATATTTCCTAAAGAAAGAATTTCTACCACTTGGCCCTTGCATTCTTCACTGGATGGGTGTGTACCAGCATATCATGTATTATGTCGAAAGAATAAAAGCCATCTCTCCTTAATTTCCCTCATCATATGGGACAGAGACAACAAGGTAGAGAGCAAGGGACTGATTACAGAACCTTTAAGTACCAGGACATCATGTTTGAAGGAGGCAATAAGTACCTGTTAAGAATTTGCTTTTCAGATTAACTTTGGCCATGCGGACTTTAACAGAAACCAGTAAATAACAAAACTGTTTAATTACAAGAATATTAGGAATGTTGTACTTTGCACAGAGGTGATTATATGGGATGAGACTAATGCTCTCTAGTAGTCTAGGAACAGTTTTACTAAAAAGTATTATAACTTAATACATACACTTCCTCCAGAAGCATTTCAGACAAAAATGCACACAAGTCATCTCATGTATCCCAACTTGTCACACAAATCCTTCCTTACTTTGCGTGTTCACACAAATCCTTCCTTACTTTGCGTGTTCACACAAATCCTTCCTTACTTTGCGTGTTCACACAAATCCTTCCTTACTTTGCGTGTTCACACAAATCCTTCCTTACTTTGTGTGTTTTTCCAAAATGAAAAGTGTGTACACAGTAAATGTCATGAGGAGCTATGTTTTCACACCCCACTAGTTATTTGTGTAACTCAACAGAAGCACTCATCATACCCAGTATTTCATTTCCCGAAATTTTCTTAGCAACCCCCAGTTCATAGTGTTCTCTCTCTCTTGCATGTATACACACAAAAAAGCGCACTTAGTCACTTGACAAACATTAAACCATTTCTGCATTGGCAGACCCATCATCTGACGAGAACACTCCGATTTCCCTTACAATTTTCAGATTGTTTTTGCTTAACACTATTCCTATGACAGATTAGTTTACATTTTTCTATATGTTTACACATCTCAGCTAAACGGATTCCTTTCATATACCTAGTATTAAAATTGCAGACTACAAGCCTGCGTAGTGAACTTGCACAGCTACATTTTTTCAGTGAACTGTTTGACACAGACAAGTTCTGTAAAAAGTCCTCTCTCCTTCCTGAACAGTAGACATATTTCTTTGTAGAGAGCAAGACTTCATTTCTTTCTTTCTTTAAGAAGATGTGAGCTGCCAAGTTCCCTGTGAGCATGTGTGTACATGCACTTATCCTGTAATAGGTTGATGCAGTCTTCAGGAATAGTTTCCCCTGCTTTGCCCCCACAGGCTGCAGAGGTAGGCTGCAGCTCCTCTGAGACCCTGACTTGGATATAGAACGTAAATGGAAAAGTTAATGAATAGGAGAATAATAATTTTGGATTACTTGGGGGACATTCCTTTAGACGCACACCATTTCCTTTTTAAAATTTTTATTTTATTATTTTTATTTTATGTTTGTTGACCGGGCTAGTCTAGCTGGATACATGTCCATTTTCAGTAGAGGCCCAGGGAGAAAAGCTCCACAAAACACAGTAATATAGAACAAAACTTGTTATACAAAAAATAAATAATTTACAAATGGAAAGTATTACCTAAACTATTTCATAAGCATAGCCAAGAAAATACATCAGGTGATATAACTGCTTACTGCAAAAAGGGATAGAAATCTTGTTTATCACATGACGGAACGTGTTGTTTGACCTGCATGGAGGAATTACAATGCAGGTGATTTCTGATTTGATGTTTTTTATTTTTATTTTTTTTTGTAGTTCAGTGGAAATGATAAATAGAAAGTAGAAAAATAGCACTGTAGAAACCTAGTAAAGAATTTGAAGTGACTGAGAAAAGGTAGAGGCAATAAAAGGTTCAGTCAGGGTTAGTACAAGGACAGAGCCATTGGGAATAAAGCAATGTTTTTAGATGCTTCTTGAAAGTGGGTAAAGAAGTAAGTGCAGTAAGTTCACTTGAAAGCTTGTTCCAGATAGGTCCATTACAGTTGAACAAACAGTCCCCAGCTTTGTTGTTGGATTTATAGGAGGCTGCTAGGAGCTTGGTGGCAGAGAGCAAGGAAGAGAGGTTTTTATAAGGAGTAATGAGGGTACAAAGTATCGTAGTATTTGAAGGCTGATGGAAGATTTTATGGGAGATGGTTAGTTGCTGTAGTAGTATTTGATTTTGTAATTCCAGCCAGCCTAGTTGTTTAAGATTTGAGCAATGATGGGTACGAAAAGGGGCTCCTGTCGCAAATCTGGCAATATTGTTATATGATGTTGCTAGTTTATTGAAATTAGATTTAGATAAGTTTGTATAAATCGGTGAGGCATAGAGAAGGGTAGAGAGCAGGTGTGTTTGTGCGATGGTACTTCTGGCTGAGGCAGTAAGGATGGGTTTCAGCCTGTGAAGAGATCCAAGTTTTCTATTGACTGACTTGATGGTTAAGTTAATATGCGAATCAAAGTTGAGATTATGGTCTATTGTGACCTCTAGACGTTTGGTAGTAGGGTCAGAGGTTATTATTGTGCCATTGTTAGAAGTTATATTGAAGGTAAAAGTAGATGACTTCAGTGTAGGTGTGAACAGTAATAATTTAGTCTTTTTGGGATTCAGTAAGAGACCATATTGATAGAACCAGTTTTTAGCTGCTGTGAAAACTTTTTGTGTAGTAGTCTGAAGCTCAATTGGGGAGGATGCTGAACATAGTGTTGAGTCATCGGCATATTGAATACAGATGGATTCTGGAAGGGACTTTTTTAGATTGTTGTTAAAAATAGAAAAGAGGAGAGGTCCCAGTATTGAGCCTTGAGGCACTCCTATTTTGATGGGAAGAAGAGATATGTGATTGTCCCAGAGAACTGCTTGCTGTCTATTTCTAAGTAGGAATTAAACCACTGGATAGCCTGGGTGTCCAAAGCAAAATATTTAAGATGTTTAGTAAGAGAGTATGGTTGACCATATCAAAGGCCTTAGAGAGCTCTAAGAAGAGAGCTGAGGACAGCAAGTTGTTCAGATTTTTATTAATATGGTCTGTGAATGACAACAGTAGTAGTGCTGCGATAAGGTCTAAAACCGTGTTGGCAGTCTGCTAGAAGATTGTTTTGGAGAAGATGGTCGAGTAATTGCCGATGTACACACCTTTCCATGATTTTAGCTAACGGAGAAAGTAAGGCTATGGGACAGAAGTTGGAGAGTTCATAGTTACCACCCTTATGAAGAGGAATGATATGAGAGACTTTCCAGAGGGATGGGATAAAGCCTTCAGTTATGGTTCGATTAATTCAAATGGAGACAGGAAAGGCAAGTACTTTGGCAGCAGTTTGAAGGCACTCAGCTGGGAGGAGGTCAGCTGAGGGGAGTACAAGTTTTGTTTCATAAGTAAGGTGTGGATGAGATCTGTTGAGACTGGTTGCAGTTTGAAAGTTGGATTATTGTTAAGGGAGTAAAGTGCCTGTGTGGACTGAGGAGACAAGGTTAAAGCTAGGGAAAGAAATGTCAGAGAAAAATTTGTTGAAAGTATCAGCAATTTAGTTAGGTGTATTCTGAGAGAGGTTAGGAGTAGTAGGTGTTTTAGAATTACCTGGATGTAGTAGTTTGTTGATACTTGACCAGAATTTGAGGGTTTTGGCGTTGTGTGTGTTGGAATTTCCAATAATATATTTTTTTTTTCATCAAGGAGTATTAATTTCTTTGTTTTGTTTCTAAGTTGTTTAAAGGTTTGGTGGTCAGATGGGTTTTTAGTACTACGCCAATCGGCCCAAGTTCTATTTCTATGTAACACTTTTTGTTTGGTCTCTGGTTAACCAAGGAGCAAGCTTTGCTTTGGTTTTAATTAATCTCGACTGGGCATGGTGGTTGAGAATTTGAAGGAATTTGTTAAAGTATAAAATTACTTCATCAAGAGGTAAGTATTTTAGGGGAGACCAATTGCAAGCTTTGAGCTCTAATTGGAAGTTAATTTGGTTGAAATCGGTTTTGTTCCTGGTTGTTTTGAATTGTGTATGGTTGGGGATAGGGCTTTTTTGTCCGGTAATAAAAGTGGTTAGATGGTCACTAATATCAGGTAGGGTGCCCGTGGTATAAGCCATAGGGTTGCTATTGACTAGAATCCAGTCCAGGGTGCTCAGTTTGGAGCTGGTTTTGTTTATTCGAGTGGGGACGATAATGGTTTGATTAAAGCCATAGAGGTTTGTGAGAAGTAGGTTTTTGGGAAATGCAGCAATTCCAATCAATATTAAAGTCTCCAAGTAGTATAGTTTCTTGAGGGAAGGAGGTAGAGAGCCAGCTCAGTATGTTTTCAAGGGTATTAATATTGTTACCTGGGGGGGATATAACAGCAAATGATATAAATGGATTTGTTTGTATTAATTTGTAGTTTAGTGATTAAGATTTCACTATTACTTTGTGAGGGTGGTTTGGTATCTAGTAGGGTAACCAGTAATTCAGTTTTGTATAGTATTGCTGCACCTCTACCCTTTTTGATATGACTGTCAAGTCTGATGATGTTGTATCCTGGTGGTATTATGTCATTATCCTTGGTTTCTGATTTAAGCCAGGTTTCAGTTAGGCATAAGATATCAAAGGAATATAGGTCAAGAAGGGCATGCAGTTGGGTTATTTTTGTTATTTAGGCTGCGAATATTTAGGTGGGTTATCTGTAGAGAACTGGGATTGGTGGTAGGATGTATAGAATTTGTTTGGTTTAGTGAGGGGATAGTAGGGTGCTGGTAGTTTGGGCCTGGGTTAGGATGAATGTCGCCATAAAGGAATAATAGCTGCTGCTGACTATGTAAGTGTTTGGAAGAAATTGGAAGAGGTTTCTTGTTTTGGAAAAACTTGATATGTGTAGTTCTATGGTTATGAGGTAGGAAGATGAAGTTATACTGCTGTGCGATTGTGGGGTGTAATCATAGGGAGGAGTAGTTTGTTTTACTGTTGAGATTCAATTACCTTTTTGTTTTCATATAAAGTGAGGGAGTAAGAAATGAGAAGAGTGTTGAGGAGTAAGAAGGATGAGAGTAGGATGTTATATTTAGTAAAGTTTGGGTTATACATAGCAAGTGGAGGTGTGTTCTAAGAGGTAGGTAATAGATATGAAGATAGGGGTTTAACAGGGTGGTGTTTTAAGAGGGACAGATTGAAATTTTAACAAGTGGGTGGGACTTGTTAAATGTGTTAATAGAAGGGTATGGTTATTGGTGGTTGAAGTAGGGGGTTGGGTTATCGTGCTATAGGTTTAGGACCAGTGGGGGTGGGTGGGAATTGGGGGTAGAGGAGCGGAGTGAGCCCACAGGGCGAACGGTGTGGATAGAGCAAAGGAGAAGGAAAGCCAGAAGAAAAAACAGTCAGCTCGTTTGGGATCACTCCCAGGGTCAGGTAAGCTGTCCTAGAGGGAGAAGGAAATAGGATGTATATGAGGTAGAACAGAGAGACTTAGAGGGAATTTAAAGGGTACAGACAGAGCTAAACTATTGGGGAATCCTAAGAATTACCAGAAATACAGGGGACAGTGTTGGGAGGGCAAGGGGGTCTAAACAGATATCTTACATTAAACTATTTGTAGGATATGAGAACTGAGTTAGGGATACAGGTTCCTTTATATATTTTGTTTTAATAGGCGTGGGAAAGCAGAAGTAAGGAGAAAGCCTCAGGGAGGGAAAGGTAGCACTGCTTGGGGTACTTACCAGAAAATGGATTGGGTTGTTTCTATATGCAAGGGATTTCCAAATAGGGAAGGAAATGTCTTATACTGCCATCTAGTCACCTTGGTTAGCAATTACTTCCCAATTTTACAAAGGTAAAAGAAAATTAGGCACGGGTGAGAAGGTAAGCGGGGGTAAAATAAGAAAGTCAGGACAGTGGCAAGCTGCTGGCAGACATGAGGCTGTGCCCTATCCTGGGACAATATGTCACCAAAAAGTGGTACAATAAAGATTAATAAGTTAAATAGCAGCAAGAGAAGTACATACATGCAGCAATCCTTAGGGAAGGTGCTGTGTAGAGTTCCGTGATGGAACTGATTAACTTGAGGTGCTTCAATGGAGGGTAGTCCGCTGGGCAGGTAGCCTCTACAGGAGAGGGCTAGCAAACACTACAGTGGGCGAGCTGTAAGGAAAAGATTAAATTAGAATAATTAGGTTACAATATTTGTCTGTAGCACATGAAAGAGAGCAGGTTAGTAGTTAACATGTAGACTGTAAAATTCAAAGGGAGACCACTACAGTAGTTTTAGAGAGAGTGTTAACTAGTTAAGTGTAAAAGGAGTGAGGGAGACTGAGATGTATTATGTAGGGGAAAAAGGCCAGGACAGGGGGGAACAGCTAGAAATTGTGTACAACAGGTGTACAACAGCCCATGAGGTAGAGCCCTAAAAAGTCTCTAGAGTTAGGACTTTTACCTTAAGCATATAGATAATTCCTTAAGCAAAGTCCTATATCTTGAGCATGGGGAAAAAAATATTTTTGGTACTATGGTTACACAGTTGCAATTGCGGTTAGGAACCACAGTGCAAAATCTCAGGCAACAAGCGACTGAGCGATAATTTATAGCATTAAACTGACTAGAATAAAGTGAACTGCATCCACAGTTATACCTTAATTATATGCCATCATCCTTTGTGTATTTGTGAGTAAGCAGAGGTTACATTTATTTGGGAAAAAAGAAAAATAAACATTTAGCCCCTAACTTGTTACTGTGCCTCACCAGGGAGATTTTGCCCAGATGAGTCCCAAGAAAGTCTTTCATACATTATCTTCTCTGCCGCAGGTTGACAAAAGAATGGTACTGAATAAACCTGTAGCTGTCAGGTATGGTAACTGTGCTTTAGAAATGCAATTCAAAATATTAGTCGTGAAACTGACATTTATATGGCTTAGCATTAGTTTGATGTTCATCGTGCATACAGCTGCAGTCATAACAGATGGGTTCTCCTGCCGTCAGGCGGGTCCTCGGTCGGCCGAATTCCAAAGTCTAGGTCCGGTGTCGGTTGTCGTCGCTTCTTCCCTGACGTCAGTGCGACAGGGGTATAAAAGAACCAGCCGACGCCATTTTCTTCAGTCTTTCTTGCCGCGCGGTGCCAGAAGCAGTTCGCAAGTGCCGGTCGGCCAGCTCCTGAAATTATGAAAATTTTGCAACCGAAGTCTTCTTGAAAGCTAAGTACCCCGTTGGGGAAACTTTTCTTGCCTCAGACCAATGTCAGACAAAGTTAATAATTGTATTTCATGTGGGAAGCAAATACCGTATAAGGATTTCCATTCCCTCTCTATTCCTTGTTTAGGCCCAGACCACGACGTCTCGGTCTGTCGCTTTTGTGCTACATTCAACAAACGCACCATTAAGTGTCGGGCGGAGTTCGCCCAACATTATTTTGGCAAAACATTTAACTATATTATGTCGTCGGATACTCCGACTCCAGTTTTGTCTAAAAAGCGCAAAGATAAGGCCCGACACACGAGGTCCGCGGCCTCTACCGACACCATGCCAAAGCCGACTACACGTGATCCGGTTCTCAGCGAGGCGCCTTCGCAGCCCCTGACTACCGCCGACACTTCATTGGCGGTGTCTCCTGTGCCCGAGGTAGCAGGCTCCTCGGCCCACACCCCGACTACAGATACCGAAGCCACTCTTGGCAGTGAATCTCAAAATGTGGACAGGTCTACCTCCTCTCAAGGTGTCTTCAGACCTTCCTCTTCTTTTTCCATCAAGGCTTTCACTAAGTCTAAAGCAGCCATGCATTCTAAGAGACAAGCTACACAGGGCCCATCTCCAGGCCCCATGCCTAAAAAACAGATGCTTAAAATGGCTGAGGATTTAATTACTCTTATCAGGGGTTCTCAACCCCGGACAAAAGGCCCAGAGTGGATGAAGAATCCCCCTCCTCTGATCAGGGCTCCATTATTTCAGAGCACTCTGATGATCAGGAACATTCTTACTCCCCTTTTGAAGACTCTGATGCAGAGGAGTCCATTCCCTCTGTATCCCCCCCAGAGGATTACTTATTTGGGGAAACTTTGCATACCTTAAGGGAACACTTCCACTGGGAAGGCCAAGATTATTCAGATTCCAAGAAAAGGCTTAGGGAATTTCTCTTGCTACCTCAGCACAGGCCTCTGGCTGTACCTCCTGTCTTGGACATACAAGATGTGTACTCGGAGGCCTGCCTTAACCCGGATTCCCTACCTCCAGCCCCATTCAAGCCTGACAGGTACTACAGGGTTCCTGACTCACACCAATTTCTGTACAAAAGCCATGCTGCTGACCCAGAAACCATCTCACAGGGCCCCAAGGGAATTAAGGCCTCCACTGCTAAAAATCCATTACCTTCCGAGAGAGATTCCAGATCCCTAGAAAGGTGGGGAAAAAGGTATATACCTCGGCTACCTTAACCATGAGGGCATTAAACTGTCAGTTCCATATGCTAAAGTACCAACAGTTTTTGTTATCACAATTGAAAAGTAAAATGTCACAACCTGAACAACCAGACTTGAAGGAGTTGCAGGATTTGATGCATAGTGCAGAACAAGTGGGTAAACATACCTTACAATGTGGTTTTGATGCTCTAGAGGCCTCGTGTAGAGCTGCTGTTACAGGATCAGTCATGCGTAGACATGCCTGGCTCAAGGAACAAACCTTGCCAGATCATGTCAAAGCTAAATTACTAGATGCCCCTCTACAAAAGGATGTATTATTTGGTGCTAATGCTGAGGAGGTATTAAGGAAAATGGAGGAAAAGGCTAAATCAATGCAAACTGAAAGATTGTCTACAGGTACAAACCCCCACGTTTCAGTAGAAATTGGCCTTCCAAAAATTGGTCTTCCAAAAATTGGTCCTTTCCAGCCACGGACAAACCCCAAAGAGGTAGATACAGGCGCCCGAGGGGCAGAGGGCAATCCCAAGGATCGTTTAGAGGCAGACAATGGCAAGCTCCTACACAAAGAGGTGGTGAGGATAACTCGCAACCATTCAGAAAGCTAGCCCAATGACTTTCCCCTTTGCATGCCAAGCAAGACTCAAATGGCAGCACCCTTAAGCAGAAAACTGGCATTATTTTCAAAAAATTGGCATATTGTCACAAAAGACAAATGGATCCTGGACATTATAAACAGAGGCTACAGATTCCATTTTCACACCTTTCCAAAAATGAGAGGCATGCCAAACCTGCCACACAATCAAAGGGCAGAGGCACAAAGGCAAATTACAGATCTCATAGACATGAAAGCTATTCAAGAGGTACCTACGCACGAACAAGGTCAAGGTTTTTATTCCAGACTATTCCTGGTACCAAGGAAGGGAAAAGATTGGAGACCTATTTTGGACCTATCCATCCTAAACACATTTCTACTCGTACCAAAATTCAAGATGCTCACTCTACAGCAGCTTCTTCCCATGCTGGGCAAGGAGTCTTGGCTGGTAACATTGGACCTCAAGGAGGCATACCTGCATGTCCCAATCAGACAAAATTGCAGAAGATACCTCAGATTTCTTGCAGGTTCAACCCATTATCAATTCTCTGCATTGCCCTTTGGCTTATCTACTGCGCCCAGAGTATTCACGAAATGCCTGGCATCAGTAATTGCCTACTGCAGACTTCAAGGGATACAAATATACCCCTATTTGGACGACTGCCTGATCCAAGCGGACAGCAAGCACATTCTTCTGAAACATCTGGCTTATGTAATAATGTTGTTGAATTCTCTGGGATACACAGTCAACAAAAAGAAATCAAGGCTAATACCCTCTCAGAAAATAATTTTCCTGGGTGCCAACTTGGACACAAACACCCAGATGGCCTACCTCACGCCAGAGAAGCAGGGGCAACTAACTCAATACTTCAGAGCCCTAGCAAATTGCACCAGGCTGACTGCAAGGAAAATCCTGCAGGCTCTGGGATTCATGGCATCTTGCATCTTAC
Organism: Protopterus annectens; assembly: GCF_019279795.1. Classification (NCBI taxonomy): domain Eukaryota; kingdom Metazoa; phylum Chordata; order Ceratodontiformes; family Protopteridae; genus Protopterus; species Protopterus annectens. The sequence goes on along the minus strand of NC_056743.1, from coordinate 1,435,081,875 downwards.
TAATCCCATGTGAGAAGCTGCATATGAGGAAACTTCAATGGTACCTGAAAAACCTATGGTCTCAACACAGCCACAGTTTGGAAACAATAATACCACTAATTCCATGTCTTCAAAAGGAATTTCTGTGGTGGGCTCAAGCATGCCAAACAAACACAGGTCTCCCATTCAGCAAGCCTCAAGCAAATCAAGTCATCACAACAGACGCCTCGGACTACGCCTGGGGGGTGCACATGACAGATCGGTGCATTCAGGGCAAATGGTCCCAAAAAGAAAAGCACCTTCACATCAATCAAAAGGAAATGCTAGCAGTAATAAATGCTATTATAGCTTTCAAAGACCTTCTGCAACCAGGTCAACTATTGATAAGAACGGACAACACCACAGTAACGTGGTACATCAACAAACAGGGAGGAACACATTCATACCCTCTATGCAGACTGGCCATGTCACTTTGGAACATGGCCATGGACTTACAAATCGAACTACAAGCACAGTACTTGCCAGGCAAGGAAAACACGCTGGCAGACAACCTAAGCAGAAATATGACAGATCCACACGAATGGAAGTTGCATCCTCAAGTTTTTACAGAGATAATCCAAGCATGGGGAAGGCCAGACATAGATCTCTTTGCCTCCCACAAAAATCACCAATTGACCAAATTCTGCTCAAGGATTTTCCATCCAAAGGCCTGGAGAGTGGACGCTCTCTCTTTCAGTTGGACACAATGACAGTTTATGCCTTCCCACCTCTTCCTCTGCTGCCCAAAGTTCTATTGAAAACCAGAGCAGACAGACCAAAGATGATTCTCATTGCTCCAGACTGGCCAAGACAACACTGGTACCCACTCCTGAGGAGCCTGACGCATTCCCCACCATGGACCCTGCCTCTAATGCCTCTTCTCCTGACTCAGCACAGCTTCAAAACTCTTCACAGTCAGCTAAAAACACTCAGTCTAGCCGCATGGAAGATTCCTTAGCATCACAACAAACCCTACTCTCCAAGGAGGTGCAGGATGTCATTTTGGAGGCCAGAAGGCCGTCTACTAGAAAAGCTTACTCCGCAAAATGGAAACTGTTTTGTCTGGAATGAGAAAAAGGGCCAGGACCCTGGAAAACTGAATTTACCTCAAATATTACAGTATCTAGCTGAGCTGCTAAGCAGTGGACTTTCATTCTCCTCCATCAAAATCCATGCCTCAGCCATTTCTGCAGAATACAACACTGATCCACCCTTATTCTCTCACCCCCTCTTAAGACAGTTCCTCAGAGGGGCTAAGAATCTAAAACCCCCAAGGAAACAACCAATACCTGCTTGGGATCTCAATTTCATTCTGGAAAAACTGACCTTGCCTCCTTTTGAGCCAGCTGCCTCATCAGATTTGCAATATTTGTCCTGGAAAACAGCTTTCCTTCAGGCTATTACCTCAGCTCGTAGAGTGTCAGAACTACAAGCTCTCATGGCTGTGCAGCCTTTTATCATCTTCCATCAGGACAGAGTTTCCTTACGAACCAACCCATCCTTTATGCCAAAAGTGGTATCCAGGGTAGCTTTGAATCAGGCCATACACTTACCTACCTTTTATCCTAATCCTCAAAACAAAGGGGAGAGATTACTACATTCCTTGGACATCCACAGACAACTGCGTTATTATTTGGACAGAACAAAGCCTTTCAGAAAATCAGAACAGCTCTGTGTCCTATGCTATAGGAGCTCAAGGAAAGCCAATTTCCAAACAGGCTGTCTCAAAATGGATAGCCCAACTGCATACGCTTGTGCTATTCTTTTCATGGCAAAACTGTACCTACAGGCATCAGATCTCACTCCACAAGGGCCACGGCTACCTCTGCAGCCTTTCTCAGAGGAGTTCCTACCAAAGATATTTTAGAAGCAGCCACTTGGAGTTCTGTGCATACCTTCTCCAAGCACTACCACCTTCCACTATACTCCAAATCTAGAGCGGGCTTTGCCACTGCAGTCTTGCAGGGCATTCTGGCCCCTCCTAGTTCCACCTAGTGCCTACCACCCCTTTCTTAGCTTTGGGATTCTACCCATCTGTTATGACTGCAGCTTTATGCACGATGAACATAGTACAGTTTTGTACCTACCATAAATGTAGATGTTAGAGTGCTAATACAGCTGCAGTCCAGGTTTCCCTCCCTCCTTCCCCTCTTGGGACAGGCCTATTGGCTGACATATCCTCATGCAACCAGATTGGGGTATTCATTCATGATGTATTTGCTTGCACTACTGTATTTTGATTATATGGCATTGCTTTATTGCACTAATTTATGTATTGCCTTCCTTCTGGGGGCACCTGACATGTGGGGCAAGAAAAACTGAAGAAAATGGCGTCGGCTGGTTCTTTTATACCCCTGTCGCACTGACATCAGGGAAGAAGCGACGACAACCGACGCTGGACCTAGACTTTGGAATTCGGCCGACCGAGGACCCGCCTGACTGCAGGAGAACCCATCTGTTATGACTGCAGCTGTATTAGCACTCTAACATCTACATTTATGGTAGGTACAAAACTGTACTTTTTTGCTAACTTCATCCATTTAGTGACATCTGGAAATGGAAAGGCCAGATCCCATCACCTATCCCAGTACACAACCCTTAAATGGGGGACCTTGAAAGTCTTTGTCAATCTTGCCTGCCTTTTAAACATGGTAATATAGTAAACTCTAAGGAAGAGTATTGAAGTTAAAACAACAGAAAGGGAATAATAATTCTCAGTACCTATGTTACCGACATTTTTGTGTACTTCCTCCTAGCTTGACTTCCGACCATCGAGCCTTCCACTGTCAGCTAAGTGTGAGCCCAGGGGTTGTGTCACACAGGTAGTAGTGGCAGCACTTATGCCGTCTTAGGGATACTGGCAGCCAGGGTGTTAGGTTTGGCTGTGATCTTGTCCCCAATAGTGATATGTGCACCAGCACTACCACAGAAGCAGCCTATACCTTCCCCCTGCATGTGGATTCTCCCACACACATGCCCATGAAGGCTGCTCACTGCCTTAAGATTGCCAAAAAACACTTATTTGCTCAGTCCCATGGCGACTTACAGGCCACCACTTGCACATAAGCAGGTTTGCCTAACTGGGACCGTCATCTCCCTCCTCCCAGCCCAGCAAATGCCACCCACCCCCTATTCTTCCCCCTGCTTTGCTCTTCCAGTGACTGAACCACTGTTTTAAACTGTGGCCATCTGGTCAGAGTTGGCTCTTTATCTGTCTTGTGGCAGAGCTGGGAAGTATTAAAGCTTTTAAGAAACACGGGTGAAGGTGCATTTCATCTCCCACATTTGCCTTTCTAAGCAGTCAAAATATATTTGAAACACTCTACCTGCAGCTGTCCTTCTATTCCAGTGTTGTAGTATTCTACATATGGGTTTACCTCCCTCTAGGTGCTTAGGACGTTTGACGTGGCAGCAGGTACATGGGCCATAAAAGTGATGTCTGCACGCACCAGCCCTCAGAACTTTTCAGCCACCAGTCATATGCCAGGTGCTCCTGCTTCTCACGGACATCAGATCAGAAAAAAAAATTCTGTTAAGTACCCCGTTTGGGGATCCTTTCAGTCCTAATGTTTTTGCTTATAGTCTGTTCATCCAGAAAGGGCAAGTGTAAGTGTGGTCTGCAGATTCCCCACAAGGACACCCACGATCAGTGTCTTTCTATTTAGGTAAGGAACACAACCACAAAAGCTGCATGATCTGTAAATCATTTGTCCCCAAGACCTTGCGTCGCTGCTTACAGGCATTACATTTGTACTTGAAGAATCAACGCTTAAAACAAATAGCATTAGGGATGCAGGCCACGTCTGCCGCCCCGTCTGAAACTGCCCAAAAAGAGGGCCAAGACCTTGCAGCCTTCTTCTTCAGCTGTGCCTCTTTCAGCCATTCTGCAGCTTGTGGCTGACGTCTGCTTGGCCAAGGATTCGGCTTCCACTGGTGTAGATAAAATGGGTACCTCTGAGGAAGCCACACAATCTCGAGTGGACGCCATCTCCATAGAGGCTATACCGGTATCTACCTTAGATGCCGGGGGGAATCAGCATTCACTCTGGGCTTGTTGGACCCCGCTGCTGCCATCCCTATACCTGTCCCGAGGCCTTCTCCCAGTCAGATGCCAGCAAGGTCTCTAAAGAAAAAAACAGAAAAAAACGTGTTTCTCCTGCTACTGAAAGCATGCCCGACTGGCAGACCTTCAGCTAGAGTTTGTTTAATGCCTCTATGGCTCTTAGGCCTACTGCCTCAGAAACCCCTAGCACTGTACCTCCCCTCCTAAGTCTGAGATCTCTCATTCCTGTAAGGAGGGTAGAACAATTAGAGGAGGAGGAACTGTCAGATTCCTCAGAGGATTCCCTCTTACGCCTCTCAGATCTCTTTCCCCCTGGAATATGGATCTCCAGAGGAAGGCTCTGTTGAACCAGACTCCCCTGTGGAGGATTTTACCTTTGGGGAAACTATCAAAAAGATGAAAGAACACTTTCAGTGGTAATCTTTGGATATGACTGAATTACAAAAGAGGTTTTACAAACTGATACAAATAGACTCCCCCAGTCCTTCTGCCATCCCTCTTATTCTGCCAGTTTTTCTGGATGCTTTTGCTTCAGCTTCCATCATTCCGCACTCCTAACCCCCATCCCCAAAGAGAACAGACAGACTTTGCAAAGTCCCTGAGACAGGAAAATTTGTGATCAAGTGCCCTCCTGCAGACCCAGACACTATCTCCATCTCTGCTGATAGGGCTTCCAAGCTTCCTACTACTACTACCATCCTCCCAGCTGATAAGGACAGCAAGACAATGGAGAGATTGGGAAAGGAAATTTATACCTCTGCTGCCCTGTCATTCCAAGCCACTAACTACCAAAGTCACATGACCAAATATTCCTTAGCTGTATTGGACAAAGCCACGAAGGAAGTAGCTGACATTCCAGATTATGCAGCCAAAGCTTCCTTGACCTCCCTGTTACCTCTCCCCTCTCAGGTGAATAGACGCTCCTTAAGATGCAGTTACGATGCAGCTGAAGCCTCGGCTAGGTCAGCTGCATCAGCCTCTGTACTAAGACAATACTCATGGCAACGCCTTCTGCCTCTCCCTGATGACTTCAGGGCCGTACTGATGCACCTCTGGATCACTCTGCCCTTTTTAGTGAAACGGTTGCTGACCTATTTAAGTCCCTGCAACAACAGAAGGGAAAAGAATTACAGGATCTAAAACACCTTCTAGTCTCGCCCATCCCTAAGTTCCATAGGAACTACCTGGTGAAGATGCAGTTTGCGGAAAGCCCCTAGGTCTACAACTCCCCCCAGGTCTAGAACACCCCCCCAGAAGACAGCCCCCTCTGGCTAGAGCTTTTCCTTCCTCCAGCCAGAGGCCTTCCTTTCCTGATAGGGCAGGTAGTGTCTTCCTGTCTGCCAACCTTTCAACCCCCCCATCCCTCCCCCTGTCTACCCACCTCTCTCACGGTCTCCCTGCATGGTCACTCATTACCTCAGACAAGTGGGTTCTCTCCATCATACAGAATGGGTACTTCATGTCCAGGATCACCCCCCCCCCCAAGGCTGGGCATACCCCAGCTACCCACCAGTCAAGTACCCCTACTATGATAGGTCATGCAAAACCCTACTAATTTATTTATTTTTTATTTATTTATTTAACATTTGTTAACCGGGAAAGTCCGACTTGGAACAAGGCCAATTTTCAGCGGAGACCTGGGAAGAAATGCTCCAGATGCATGTCTTTTGTAAGGTGGGAGGAATCCGGAGCACCCGGAGGAAACCCACACGAACGCAGGGAGGGCATGCAGACTCCACACAGAAGGCACCCCAGCCGAGAATCGAACCGGAGGACCTCTTGCTGTGAGGCGACAATGCTACCGCTGCACCACTGCAACATCCAATACAAGGCATTATAGAACCAGTGCCTACAGATTCAAAAACGAAAAGGAGTCTACTCCAGAATCTTTTTGTTCCCAGAAAGGACGGACCATGGAGGCCTATTCTAGACCTCTCACGCCTCAACCCCTTCTTAAAAGTTCCTGCCTTCAAGTTGCTCACTCTTCTTACCCTCTTCTCCCTCCTGCTCCCTCAAGGATTCATGGCAACCCTGGACAATAAAGGGTGCTTACCTTCACATACCTATAAAGTCCACTTTCAGGAAATACCTCAGATTTCTGGCAGGCTCATCTCATTTTCAGTTCTGTGCCTTGCCCTTTCAGCTTCCTTCTGCTCCCAGGGCATTCACAAAATGTCTTGCTCCAGTCATCGCTTACTGCAGGACAAACGGGATACAGATATTCTCCTATCTAGACCTTCTAATTCAGGCGGAAGATCAGAAGACTCCGTCTTCACACCCAGACCCTTCTGCTCCTCCTGCAGTCCCTAGGATTTCTAATAAACTTGCCAAAATCCCATCTGAAGCCTGCACAGGACATTGTCTTACTGGGTTGCAGAATCCGGACAGACCTTATGAACACCTTCCTACCACCAGAAAAGGTGACATCTGACACACCACCTACTCGCTGCCCTTCAGTCCTCAGAACTGAAAGCAAGGCAATTTCTGAGACTTCTGGGTTACGTGGCAGCCACCATACCCATGTTGCCCCTAGCAAGAATGTACACGAGGAAACCACAATGGTATCTTTGATAACTGTGGACTCTGCGCACTCATCCTCTAGAGTTCAGGGTCCCACTCCTTCCTTGTTTGAAACAGGAACTGAGATGGTGGGTGGCTCAGGTGGCCCAGAACCCAGACCTTACCTGTACAAACACCCAATCCCTCCCAGGCTATGCACACACATGCCTCAGATCTGGGTTGGGGAGCAACCCTAGGACCGAGAAAAGTGCTTGTGGACAGACGCACAAACCAGACCACATAAACATCAGAGAAATGAGTGTGAATCCTCCCTGTTCTACAAGCCGCCCAACCCAATCTAGAGCAGGACCCTCTCAAGATATTCACGGACAACACCACAGTTCTGTGGTACCTCAACAAACAAGGAGGGGCAAAGTCATACCTTCTATGTAGACTAGCTCTGCAGGTGTGGGAACTAGCCACTTCACAGGGAATTACCCTGCAGGCAGCCTACATACCATCCCTGCACTCCTCCCAGGCAGATTTCCTAAGCAGAACCATTTCAAACTACCATGAATGGATGCTTCAGAGAGATGTTTTCCTAAATTTGGTCCACAGGTGGGGTATACCACAAATAGACCTGTTTGCCTCCTCCATAAACAGGCAACTTCCTGGATACTGCACCAGGACACATAACCCCAAAGCACTGGTGACAGATGCCTTCTCTATTACCTGGAAGGGGAAATTTCTGTATACATTCTCACCATTTCCCTTGATACAGAAGGTCCTGCTGAATTTTCAGTCGTAAGATTCAAAAATCTTGCTGGTGACTCCGTACTGGCCAAGACAACACTGGCTCCCCCTTGTCCATCTGTCCAAGGGCAAGCACCATAAGTTACCCCCCCCCCCCCTCAGTGGACCTGATTACACAGCACAAGGGGACTCAGATAAACCTACAGTGGCAATCCCTGCACCTCACCCTGTGGCTGATCCCTTTCAGACACCTATACAATGAGGACGTGCTCAGTGTCCTGCAGGAGGCCAGGAAACCCATCACTAGAAAATCCCATCTCTCAAAATGGAAAAGGTTTTCTATTTGGTGTCACAAAAGACAGTTTGGACCCACTGGAAAGTGATATTCCTCTCGCTCTGTCTTACCTGTGTGAACTAATGCAGATAGGGCTGTCATACTCATTTCTGAAAGCACATCTGTCTGCTATCTTTGCCTGTCTCCCTCTGGATCCACTTCTTGCATCCAGACTCCCTGCTAAACTGTTCCTCAAAGGTGTACTACACTTGAACACCCAGGAAGCAGTCTTCTCCTTCCCGGGATCTTAACTGTGTACTAGAATAACTCACTCTAGCCCCCTTTGAGCCAGCAGACAAACTTCCCATAAAATTTTGCACTTGGAAAACTGTTTTATTGGTAGCCCTGACCTCTGTCAGAAGGGTCTCAGAGTTGCAAGTCCTTATGGCTACACCAACATTTAGTCTTCCAGCTGGGCAGAGTGACTCTCAGGACTAACCCCTCATTCACCCCCAAAGTAGTGAAAGACCTATCCTTGAACCAGGCCATCCACCTGCCTACCTTCTTCCCCAGCCTGCAGGGGGATAGTGAGAGAGTGTCATTCCGTAGATATCCACTGACAACTTAAATTTTATCTTCATAAAACCAAACCTTTTAGGAAATTAGACCATCTGTTTGTCTCCTTCCACCCCAGAGCCTTGGGCAAAGCTGTGAGCAAACAGACCATTTTGGCCTGGATCTCCAGGGCCATTTCTTTCTGCTACCTACACCATGTAAAGATCCTGCAGGCCAGTGTCCAAGCCCACTCCACCAGAGCTATGGCCTTTTCTGGAGCCTTTTTTAAGGGGCTAGATACTTAACTCCATACTTGAGGCAGCTTACTTGGTCCTCAGTGCACACCTTCACCAAACACTACAAACTGGGCCATATCTCCAGAGCCAGGGCAGGATTTGCCAGGGCTATCCTACATGAATTCCTGGAAACATCATCTAGGCCACCTCCCAATCCTCAGTGAGCTTTGGCACTCACCAATGTGTAGAATACTGCAACATTGAAATAGAAAGACATAGGAAAGTTGTGTAAAATCTTACCATAACCATAGATGTCCTCCTCTTCCATGTTGCAGTATTCCTTCACTCCCATCTTCCCCTATTGTCAGACTGCACTTGGTCTCCTGGGTGACACTGGGCAGGCTATGCCCTTATAGGACTGGCTCTGACTGGGGCCCTTTTATGTTCTGAGGGCTGGTGTGTGCAGATGTCACTTTTATGGCCCACGTACCTGGTGCCACATCAGATGTCCCACGTACCTGGTGCCACATCAGATGTCCGCACTTAAAGGGAGGTAAACCCATATGTAGAATACTGCAACATGGAGGAGGACATCTATGGTTATGGTAAGATTTTACACAACTTTCCTTTTATTCTTAGTAGTACAAAAAAAAAGGGAAAAAGATGGGGAACTGTTGTCAAAAAAAACCTCTATCAGGTTATTCCCAAGCAGCCCCCCCCCCCCCAATTTCTTCTGTTATTTAGTTGGCCTAGTAGCACGAATGTTAGTTGTTGTATTTATTATTACAGATTGCGCCTTTTATTATGTCTCAGTACCTTCAGTTAGTCACCTCAAGGTTTACCAATCAATTCTGCTGATTACTGAATTTTGGTGCTGTCTGTTTACTCTCCAGCCTACATTTACAGATGATATATGCACTCTGCAGTGCAGCTTTTCATCTGTCCCAAAAGGTGGAGATAGAACAAAAGGCCCTATGTTTGCATTCCCCCAAAGCTTTTAATGTCACTCATTTTTTTTTAAATGTTCTTTGTGCCTGTTGTCATCCAGGTCTGCGCTTTTGACCTTAGTGTTTGCTTTCTGGTCTGTTTTGGCCTTAAGTGTGATCTAGTGCAGAGCACTGCATAGTGAAGTTTATCTTCATCTGTGAAACTGTTGCCACTGGCCTGTACTTGCTTTTTGTTTACAAAGTCAATGTGCATCCATTTTGGTAAGAAGTTGCCTTTAGCAGGAAATAATCCCATGGTAGCTGATCAATAAAAAGGTTTCATTGAAAGTGTCTTGCAGGTCATGTAGATGATTGGCATTGTTTTGAAAATCTTTTTTTTTTTTTTTTTTTTTCCTGTGGAAGCAAATCCCATGTATCCCCTCCCCTTTACCTGAGGCTGCTTCATCTTTTTTTTTTTGGGGGGGGGGGGGGTCTCCAGCTAATTTATGTCTCTTGTATGAAGTGCTTCTTAGCCAAGTGCCATTTATGGAGCACTTGGTCTTGCCCTTCTAGTCAGATATTGCAAATGATACATCCTTGGGACTGACTCCGTAAGTACTATATTCATACTTCCATGAGCCAATGCAAATGGTATAGGAAGACTCTTCTCATGCGAGAGCTTGATAATACCGTACGTTGTTGGTGATTTTTTATCTTTCATATCTGCCCTTGGCCTTGCAGCTTCAGTTTTGCTTGTAACCTCATCTCACACCCCCAACCCCCTCACTCTGCAGTAGGATTAGTTGAAGATTTACTTGCTGGTGTAACATGTTGGCAAGAATCTACACCATTAAGCAGTTTAAAATTTCAGATGTTAGTTTGTAGCTACTGGTGCCATGCACAGACCTATTTGAGACAGTAAGCAGTATCATGAATTGTGAAGAAATTTTGCATTTTGGGAAACTTGATTCTGAGGAAAGTGCAACAATCCATATGCCTGTAAAACTGGGTACTTCTCACTTGTCTTACTGATTTATAAAACAGACAAATATTCAGTTGACTGTACCTCTCAAATTCCATAGGATCATAGGAAGTTACTAGGCTATTGGCCCTGAGGCCCTTACAGGCCTAGCCAAGAATTTAGCCATGTTCGGACAAGTTAGCACCCGATGCCCCTGTCCAGCAGGACACAAGTGGAACCCCAGGGGTGCATTTTCTGTTCCTCATCCAGTTATCCAGGTTGCACTTAAAAAGGGTTGATGAGGTACACTGCTTGACGTGGGAAGGGAGTCTTTTCCACAGAAGGGGGGAGTCTCTGGGACACACCTGTCCCTCCAACAAGTCCTATTGATGACACAGACTAGGTTGAGGTCACGTGTGCGGGTTACTTGAGTGGACCTTCACTTGCGGATATGCAGCAGTTCCATCAAGGTGGGGTCTGAGATTGCTTTCTATGCCAGACAGAGGTCACCTCTGAGGCGTATGTATGAGACTGAGTAGGAGAGTGCTTTTAGCCTGTCTGTATAGGGTAGATATTTGAGGCCCTGGATTCTCCTGGTGAGGAACCTCGGTGATCTGTCCAGCTGCTGCATGTTCTTTGTGAAGTACATGCCGGAAGGGCATTGTACTCTCAATAATAGATCTTTTAAGGGAAGAATGCAGGAATGTTATGACTGCCTTCTCCCTGGATGAGATACCCTTACTAATGAGGTGGGCCATGTAGAAAGCTTTCCATACAATGGAGGTAATGTGGTGGTCAAAAGTCAGTTTGCTATAAACCTGGATGCCCAAGTGCCTCATGACAGATTGCGTGCTTAGGACTGTGTTATTAATGTGATAATTTGTGGGGACAGCTCTCTCCCCAAAGGGAGGATGATGATGCATTTTTTTTGGCATTCAGTTTGAAGCCATGTTTCTGGCACCAGTCATTTATTTGGGTGAGACTCTCTTGCATGCTGAAGAATTTTGGACAAAGCCAGATATTTAATTAACATTTGTTTACTGTGAAAGTTCCAACTTGGAATGAGCCAATTTTCAGTGGAGGCCTGGGGAGAAACACTCCAGACGCATGTCTTTGTAACGTGGGAGGAAACTGGAGCACCAGGAGGAAACCCACACAAATGCAGGGAGGACATGCAGACCCTGCAAAGAAGGCACCCCATGTGAGAATCGAACCGGAGAATCTCTTGCTGTGAGGTGACAACACAAAACACTGTGCACCACTGTGCTGTCCATACAATTGAAATAATTGAGGGGAGGACGTCAAAGGGCTAAAATCGAGAGCAAATTTTTAACTATAGCTTTTGTGAGGGTAAAATGTTGCTAGAATGACAGGTTTTGCATTATCGTGCATTTTCTCAAGGATTTTAAGTCTAAAACTCTCACATCTATTCTTTGGTTACTGCAATTCCGTATGATTTGACATAAAACCACAAACTTTTTATGTGGAACAGAACAAAAATATGCACATTCTGTGAAATTCTGGACAGTTGAGGTGTATACAGGGGTGACCCAAGTGGAGGACCAGATGCCTTGATTTGTGTTGACTGAGAAAGAAACTTAGGATATCTTTTGGGTCCTAGTTCCTCCCCATCCTCCCCTTAATCTGCTTCATAAAAGAAGGCTGGAAGACCACCAAGGTAGAGTATCACCATAAGGAATGGACACGTTTTTTTTTTTTTGTCACTGCAGAGCATGGACATTGACGTGTAAGGAGCTGTTTTGCATGTATTCTCATACGCATATGTAGTTGAGGCAGTGTCAGTGCGGCAAGTTATATGCATTAGTTGTAGTCTTTTTAAAATGTTAGATGTAGGGTAAAAAGTCTGCTGGAAAAACTGCATTGTGGAAAGGCAGGAGCAATGAACCACAGTGGGGATAAGGAGATGTGAAAATTTTTGGTATTTTCTCTTTTTCATAAGGAAAACTTGGAAGAAGTTACAGGCCTGAAATTGTTCATTTGTAGGTGGTCTCAACAGATTAAAAAAGACAAAAATGCTTTGGACTGAGGCTGAATAGACTTGTCAGTTGAACTGTTTCTTTTGACTTGGAGATGGAGACAGGTAATCCCGTCAGGAAATTATAAAAACTAATGAAAGAGCAGGGTACACAGTTCCAAATCAAGTTAGTCTCAGTGAGTTGCAGCATTGTCTGTTCATGTCTCACAGTAGCTAAATTTGTAAGCATCTCCTGACAGCGAATTTGCATGCTGTCATTAAAAGTTAAGGTTTTATTGAAAAAAAAAAAGTAAAAAAATGTGTTGGTTGGGAAGGATTCATTCCATTTCACCACCTGGTTAGTACTGGAATATTTATAGCTTTGCAAGGAAAAGGGGAGGGGCAGCAACTGAAGTTAAACTAAATGCAAGGTATCACAGAGAGACTGAATCTACCTCCCACAGACTCTGCTACTTTTGTGTTTTACTTTCACTGGCAAATTGCCCTAACCTAAAGACAGAACAGAGCAGCTATAAAAAGCATCTAGTTGCTACACTTACTTTTAGTGCAGTCTCTCTCTCAGTTTCGTTCATATTGATCTGCCTGACTTCTGTGATTAGCAATTTATTATTGAGCAGGACAGACTGAATCCACATGCTTTACAGAAGCAGTTCAAGTGCAGATCTCCTTCAATCCTTCACAGGAATTTGGTAGAATTTTTTTTAACTACTAAGAGGCAGGTGCATTAAACTGGCTAACCACAATCATCAACTGTAGACAGGGTTGCCAGACGTCCCTATTTGAGCGAGACTGTCCCGGGATCAGCAGCTCAATCCCATGTCCTGCACTGCCAGTTAAAATCCCGGTGAAACAGCCTTCACTTTGTGATTTATGATTAGCCGGTATGCCGGTATACGAGCCAATCATAAATCGCAAAGTGGAGCCACTTCTGTTCAATGCGGGAGCTGTTCCGGATTAAACAGAAGAGGCTCCGCTGTGCAGTTTTTGAGTGGCTTTGCATACTGACATGCGGGCCAATCATAAATCGCAAGGCTGAGCCACTTCTGCTTAATGCGGAACTGCCTGCTGTTCTTCAGTAACGAACTACTTTTTTTTATCCCTACCTGGCCCTTGAGAGGTCTGGCAACTCTGACTGCAGATAAAGGCCAACAAGGTCAGCCTCATTATTATCACAATATGGGAGCACCATATTTGTGTGTGTTGAGTGGCTGCAATGCATTTTACTGTCTTGTTTGTACTTGAGTTGACCTTTAGCATCACCATTTTTTTTACTGAGAAAAGTAAGCTCAAGCCTTTTGCTGAACATTACTTCCTTCTGATTTCTATGTGCAACAATCTGATCTCTGACTAACATGTATATTGCATATTCTCTGCAGCTTATATTGCTGACATTTTTTTTTCTTGTAGACTTTGGTTTTATTTATTTGTTTCATTTTTTTTGACTGGCTAACTTCTGTGGCTCTTTTAGGGGTAATTAGAAGAGACTATACTCAAAAAAAAAAAAAAAAAAAAACTTACACATTGTAGTTCAAAGTGCAGAATAAAAATGTGGAAATAATGAGTACAGACAAAAGATTTTACAAGGGAAAAATGATTCTTTGTGTCATGTTGGTGAATAATATAGTAATAACTGGCGTGAGTGTGGTATATTGAAAATTTACCCACGTTTGTTGTGATTGAATAAAGCCAACCGTGGGTAAATCTTCAGTATACCACACCCACGTCGTCTGTTATTGCTATTAAACAATGACATTATTTAAGAAAAGGAAGGTCTCCTTTGATTTTTTTTTATTTTTTAGATGGAAAAAAAAAGTGTGAAATATTGACCCATTGACGGGTATGAGAGACCATATTGAGAAAGTACAAGGAAAATCAGGCATGTTTCTTTAGTTTTGCATAACGTACCAGTTTTTCCTTGTATTTTCTCTGTCCCACTCGTACCTCCGTGCTGTCTAGATTTCATTCTTTATTATTATTTTTTCAAAGCTGAAGAAAAGTGAAAATGCTACTCTTTGAATGTTAATGGACAGTCATCCCCATTATTTTTGGCTTTATCCAGATTACTTGTGCCAAGAGGTTGAGAGGTATGCTACCGTTTGCAGTCCCTTCATTTGTGAGTTTTGATAGAGTGTGTGTGTGTGTGTGTGTGTGTGTGTGTGTGTGTGTGTGTGTGTGTGTGTGTGTGTGTGTGTGTGTGTGTGTGTGGTGGGGGCTGAGGTTATGTTTAGGTTAGCAGGGAATCATGCCATTCTATTACTATCCTAGTTAATCCTATCACATTTGAAACTGCACTCATTTTTTGCCAGTAACTAGTGTATCTCACTGTCTTGTGAATTTTGGGCGTTTTTTGCACATTCTTTTCAGCATTTGGTGTATTGGATAATCGAACATGTAGCATACTAATTTGGTTGGCAGTAATGAAGCTGGTCAAATATTCATGCAAAAGTCAGTCAGAAGGCCCATGTTTTGCTGTTCTATTTTTTTCAACTTTGTACTGCATTTTCCCAGATTTCTAAGCTGAGATTTGATTAACTGATATAATTATATTGTTTGCAGGATCTTTTAGTTTTAGTGTTCATAATCGGGACATTTACTCTATCTTTTAATCATCCTCCCCTCCACATTATCAGGTTTGAAAGTGGCATCACATACCACTCAACTACTTTGCTCAGGAATCCTGGCTAGAACTAAAAATTGTTGAGGGGCAAAATGGCCAAGGTTAGGGATGTATTTAGAAAGTTTATCTTACAAACTTGAAAAAAAAATAATTGTTACAGTAGATTTTGTGTTGGCATGCATTGTTTGAGGTACGTTCGATCTAGAATTCAGATGTCTGCTATTATTTGGTGACTGCACTCCTCAGTGATTTTTTTTTTACAAGGAGCTGACCAGAGATTGGAGGGAAAAATCTGGACAGTTTGAAAGTTTGGATGGTTGAGTACCTCATTCTGCAGTGAAGTCATTTTCCACTGCAATGAATTGTACATAATGATGAGTCCTCTGCCCTGAAGAGTGTGGCTTTGAAACCAATCAAATGTAAATCTGGAATACAGTCGTCCATAAACAAACAGGACAGTTAAAGCACATAGTTTACGAATTTGCTTCTCTTTAGACCAGATCTATGCAGAAGACCACCCTTGTAGGTAATTTTTCTATCATTGCAACACATAATCCAGTCTTAATATTTCTTGAGCCGGGGGCTGCAGTACTGGATTCAGTCCATCGATGGTGGACTTGCTTGGGATCTGTCATCAGCTGTACTGCTGCATTTTCCCTTTTGCTGTCAACATGTCTTCCTACTGCATGTATCCTAGTGCCCTGACTGACCGTAGGCAGAATTTGTTGCACAAGGTGGAGTTCGTTGAGTGCATCTTTGACTACCATGTACCAATCTTATGCCTTTGGTTTTATGTGAGCTGAGCATGTCTTGGGCTTTCTGCATCAAGTCAAATCTTTTGTTCACATGTAAAAGACATTTTAATAAATGCAGCTTTTCATTTATTAGTGCCATGATCAAGTTTCACAGTCCATGTATTTTCATAGCTCTTCGGTGATTTTCCAGATGTGGAATATTTAACATAAATCCTTTTCCTAGATATCTAAGCTTCCTTTGGGACAGTTCTTGATTGCATTGTATATTAAGAACCTCTTTCTGAAAAACATCTGCTGGAGTTCTTGCAGTCTTACTTTTTTTCTCGTAGCAGAAGTAATTTTGATATTTTCTGATTGCCTTTCATCCAGGAGCTTTGAAATATTTGTTATATACATGTTTGTAATTTCTCCTTTGTGTCTTCTGTTGTCTGTTTGAACAACATAGAATTGTGATATGGTTGCTGAATCGACAACAACTACTTCAGGTTGTGAAGTCCCCAGTATTTCCAGTAATTTTTATGTTCTGTTTTTTTCTCCAGCATCTAGTAGCTATTTGCAGTTTGTGTCACAGCAGTATTTCTGTCTCTGCTGATTTCTCCTCAGCATGTCTTTAATTTGTAGTGAATTTTACACGTCAGCAATGTAGTTTCACTAAGTAATCTTTCAACCTTCAGTCCATTGTCAGTTGAGCAGAGTGACCAGCGAAGGACCAGTTCCCCACAATAGTGTATTCTTGTGTTGCAGTTCTTTCTAATAATCTTGTTCACTGTTTGGATAGTTCTGTCCTTTGGACTGCAGGTAATGTTGACTGGATGTTACCTGTTTGAATTCCATTTCTTGCACAAAACTTTGGAGTCCCTGGCATTTGTATTATGGATTGTTGTTCAGGGAGGACCATCTTTCATTAGGGCTTGGAAAGGAAGGTACATACCTTCCTTTACTATGCTTTCTGCAGATGTTATCTGTTGACAGCATCCAGGAAACTGGCAAGTTACTTAGAAAACCTTTTATTGATCAGTTTCCCTTGTTTAGTACTACACCCTTACCCTAGCACAGGGAAGAAGCCAGTGCTGTAAGGATGGTAATCAGGGGTGATGCCTGAATTTTCTGAGCGGTAAAATGCAGTGGTCAGTATATTGTTAACTTCAGGTTTGTGTGTTGTCCCAGCTGTGGTCCATGGCTTGACTTGATATTCTGCTTCTGCAGTCAGACGTTATAGAGCAGACACCAGAGCAGATGCTTCTGTAGGTAGAACCTGGTTGCACCAGTTTGTACCCCCTGATGACATCAGGACAGCCTTAGGCTGGTTGTATTTTTATTCTAGGCAGAACAGAAGCTTTGATTATTGAATCTTGCTGTCAGAGCATGTCACCTGCATGAGAATAGTAAACATGTTTTTACTGCATCTAGCGTGACTAATGGCTTTTGTGTTAGATTGGAAAACAGAGTAACAGAGGACTGTTTAGTACGTTCTTTGTTCTGAAGTTTTGATGTATTGGGCATGAGTCACAGTTATCATTGTTAACATCACGGCAGTGCTTATTATCTGACCTGGAGCACTGAATCTGACTAAGTCTGCTGCATCTTAAATGCTTGCGTTTTTTGTATTGACCTTACTACAGGGGTGCAGCTGTTTACTAATAGTGCTACAACAGTGCAGGTGGCTGACTTCCATTTTAGCTTAAATTGTCAGGTGAAAACTTCAGGGGTGATATCTTTTCTCTTCAGTTCAGTATCTTTCTGTAGATGTGCGTCAGTAGTGATTTAACATCATTAAATATTCTGTTGAGAAAGGGTCTGTGTTTTAATACATCTGTATATTGCAGTGTTTATTCTTTGTGTCTGTCTTGCTGAAGTGGGTGTCTGTGTAATTGTGCTTGCTATTTTATGGTGCTGATGTAGACGGTGATTGCCATTTTATGGCACCAATGTACCCAGTGACTTTGTATAAAATGAAGCAGCCAGGGAGATAATGATTCAAAATTGGCCTTAAATCTAACAAGAAAAACACAGTGAAAGGAGATAAAGGTAGCAAACAACCTTATCATAGTAAAATCAAGAAAAGACATTGCAAACTAGAAAAATAGCCAAGACGTCCTTCCTTATCAGTGTTCCTTATAAGAGGGATATCCTGCCGAGGATAACCCTTTGTCTGGCTAGCATACTAAATTCTTAGGCCCTTCCTGGCACTGTATGCCAGACATATGTCCTACATCCAAGGCGTAAGGTTAATAAGTGATGTACAAATACCAAATCCTCAGAACTTCTTTGCTGCCAGTCTGAAAGCTCTCTTTAAATTTGGGCTGTAAGCTGTTTGTTGTGATGTTTCAGTTAGCAAGCTGAAGGAAGGATAAGTACCCCTCTGGGGACTCTTCCTTACATTTCTCTTCTTTTGGTTGCTTGTTTTACAGGTCATCCATAAAGGGGAAAGGAGTATGAGAAGCAGATTCTCCATAAAGACCGACACAAACAGTGCCTTTTCTGTTTAGGTGCTGACCATGATCATACACTCCATACCCAAGACCCTACACAGCCGTCTGTCCTCTTTATCCATGTATTTGGAAAATCAGTGTCCAAAATGGTTAGCTTAGAGAACCATGGCTTCCGATTCCACCCACCTGGATGGTCAGTCGCTCAGCAAAGAGAAATCCAAAAAGATGAATTTAAATTACCAGACCCATGTGACCAGGTATGTTCTAGCTCTACTGTCCAAGCTTGGGGGTGATACGGCTGACATGCCTGACCCTGAAGCAAAGTACTCTGCCATTTCCTTATTGGGTTCTGCTTCAAAGTTGCTCACCATTCCACCAAATGCTGCTATAATGCTCTATTGCCACCTCTTTTAGGGGGCTACATCAGTCTGTTATCAGGAGGTATTTTTGGCTCGGGTTACAACCTCTTTTTGAAGATATTAAAGTCAAGTTGTTGGTCTCTCCTTTGGACACTTAGAATCTGTTTGGCTGTTCTGCTGCAGACATTTTAAAACCTTATAGGATAAAAAGGGAAGGTTATGCAGAACCATAAGAAAATTCTCTCCCCTTACCAAAGTTTCAAAGGGACTACCCTTCTAAGACTCCCTTTGTGCATAGACATCCTAAGCAGCCCAAGGGTAAGAGACCTAAGAGTATTCCCTAAGAAGTCTGTTCAGGATTCTAGAGAACAGAAGTCTTTCTTCTTGGGTAAGTCTGCTGCTGTCTCACATTCACCCCCAGCCAGATTCTCATTTCTCACAGGTTAGCTCTTATCTTTTCCAGTTTGGCAACACAGCACCACATATTTCTGTTCTTTTAGTCATTAAAATGATTATTTCATGACATGGAAAGCCTTTCCTCCATTTTCAGGGATGCCACATCCCCTCCTTGACAACTCCCTTATTTTTCTCCTCCACTTCATGGCCTTTTATAGGTTCATAAAAGGTTATTAGGCTAATGGCCCTATAGCCCTTACAAGCCTAGCCATATTTATCCTGAGTTGTCCCAATTGCGGTGGTTAGGTGAGTGAAGTTTGCAGAGATAAGGGTCTAGAATAGATAGCTTCCTCTGTCCAGGAGAGACATGGGTGCCACCCCGGGAGTGAATTTGTGGTCACCCATCGATTGATCTAGGTTGTGTTTGAAGAGGGTTAGGGAGGGGGCAATGTTTCACTTGAATTCAAAGCTTGTTCCAGAGAAATGGCAGTCTGTGAGATGCATCTGTCTCTCCAGCAGGACCTGTTTGTCAGAGGTTAGATTTTGATAATACTTTGATGCTAGTTTTCTGTGGATGTGCTTCAGGTTATGCAGGAGGCTAGAAAACTCACTACTAGAAAGACTTTTATGTTGCTAAATGGAAGAGATTTTCTGTCTGGTGTAACATGAACAGGGTCCTCTGGTATGTGGGTATTCCTGCAGTGCTTTGTTTGTGTGAGTTGTTCACTTTTGACCTAACATACTCCTCTGTCAAAGCTCATTGGTCAGCCATATCTGCTTGTATGCCTTTAGAGATTAACCCCTTTCCTCTAGATTTGATGTTAAACTGTTTTTAAGCCTCCAAGAAAGATGATTCCTCCTGCTTCTCCTTCTTGGGACCTTAATTTTGACTCAACTGCCTTTTGAACCACAGGCAGCTTCTATCTTTCAGTTGTGTACCTGGAAAATTGTCTTGTTGGTGGCTCTGACATCTACTAACAGAGTCTCTGAGCTGCAGGCTCTTATGCCAGTTTCTCTTTTTTCTGAGTTTTCACAGAGATAAGGTGTCTCTTTGGACCAGTCCTCCTTTTATGCCTAAAGTGGTCAATAACGTATCTTTGGATCAGATAATTCCTCTTCCTTCCTTTTCCCCCTCTCCTCAAAATAGTAGTGAGGAATTCTACATTCTTTAGCTATTGCATAGATAACTTGGATATTATTTATGTAAGACTAGGGGTATTAGGAAATCTGAATAACTTTTTTCATGCCAAGAAATTGGGTTTGGCTGTTTTTATGTAAACCATTTCCTCTTGCATTTCTTTTTTTGTTCTTTGAATGGCTAGCAGCTTCCTTTTTCTTTTCATACTCATTCTACTAGGGCAGTGGTCTCTTCCGGAGTTTTTATTTCAAGGGTGTTGACGCTGAATGTGTTTTGGAAGTCCTGTTTGGTCTGGTGTGCATACTTTTACTAAGCAGTACCATTTGGATGTGTTCTGTAAGATTGGAGCAGGTTTTACTAGGTCCATCTTCCATGGCTTTTTGGATGTTCTGCTGCTTCCCCAACCTCCCATTTTCTTCAGTAGCTTTAGTACTCTCCCTGTTGTAAGGAGTACTGCAGCTGTGGTAAGGAAGGACACAGTACAGTTCTGTAAGATCTTAGCATTAAAGATGTCCTACTTCTACTCTTGCAGTATTCCATCACCCCCCCACCCCACCCAACCCCCAGTTCATTTTTTCTTTGCCTTCTGGCCACGGGTCCTTTTCTTTCTCCCCTCTGTGACTATACATGTTCTGTTACTGTTTTCCTTTTAAGCTGCCCTGGTTCATTTCAGTTCTGAGGATTTGACGCTCGTACATCACTTATGTACCTTGCGCCTCAAGACGTGGGACATACATCTGATGGTACAGCACATGGAAAGACCTAAGGCTTTAGTATTCTAGTTGGACAGATGGCTGTCCTCACAAGGATACCCCTTTTGTGAGGAATACTGAAAGACTGAAATGCAAGACATCTGCTGTTATGATATGATCTTGTGCAACTGTACTTTTTAAAAAGCCTGAGGGAGGGGATGAGTTAACAGCACAATAAATTTTAAATATATCTGTCTGCAGTGTGTTTATTTTGCTTTGTAGTATATGAATGGTACACTTGGATATTCATCTGTATACTTCTCGAAAAGGTCATGATATACCAAGTTGCAAAAGCATAGACAACTGAAAATTTAAAGCAAAATTTGTAGTTACCAAAGTGCTAAAATGATATGCTTAGCAGCTGATGTACAACTACATCATCCCAATTTGTTTGTTTAGATATCTAGTGCATATAAAAGCAGTAGCAATATTTTGAAATGCAGGAATAAAACATTACAGATGATTACTGTATTTGTTTTGGAAATTTACTTTTTATAAGTAAAATAATCCTTCTCACTTCCTTTGTGTTCACTACACATTTTTAGCTGGCAGGATGCATTTTTAAAGGTCAGCAACTATTTTGTTTATTAGACCTTTTTAAACTGTGACAGTCAAGAGGACTTGGTTTTACTGAGGTGCGTTAATGAATCTTATTACCAGATCTTGGAGTAATCTAAAGGTGTCTGATCTTGCAACATAGCCCCTGACATTCTTTGGCCATGGCCACCTCTGCAGTCGCAGCTGTATATCGGATGGTTTATGTTATATATTTGGAGTTTCAAAACATCAAACCTCATATGTTCGACAACATATGAGCGAAGTTTGAAATATCGAAAATATAATAAAAAATTTAAAAAAAAAAAAAAAAACTTACCTCAATGAACAGGGGGCAAGCTCCCTGCACCCCTACTACTTAAATATACCAACTCTGAGATCGCACTTCATTACAGAAAATGGAAATTGTCCCATTCTGCTCTGTACGAAGCCATTGCTTTTCACCATCAAACTTTTTAAAGTTCGATTATATGGTGTTGACCATATGACATTCGAACTTTAAAAAGTTTGAGTAATTAATAGGGACCCTCTATATCTACTACACTGCTGCAAATATGACAATGAAAACTATGTAAAACATGCAGTAGTACAGCAAAAATCTCACAGGAGGTATGCTGAGGATGTACACAGCTACAGCATACTTTGATTTAAGTTGTGCAGTAGTCCTCTTTGCACTTTTACTGTGTGTGCATGAAGCCTTTGCCGTGGATGATGAAACATGAGGCCCTGTCTACAGTTCCACATTTATGTCAATAGTACTACTGTGTTGGTATGTCCCTGTGTAATACACCTACACTGCTGACGTGTAATAATTGCTGTTCTATGCGACATAACCCTTTGACATCTTTGGGCCGTACCATTAATTTATACATATGCACCGGCATCTACCCCGCCATTATATACCTGGTATGTTTTGTAGTGTAGCAAGGCTATATTCTTTCTGATTCTTCTTTA
Source organism: Protopterus annectens (assembly GCF_019279795.1). Lineage (NCBI taxonomy): Eukaryota > Metazoa > Chordata > Ceratodontiformes > Protopteridae > Protopterus > Protopterus annectens. The sequence goes on along the minus strand of NC_056743.1, from coordinate 1,435,059,636 downwards.
GCTTATGTAGCATGAAGAGTCTCAGAAGTCATCTTAGGGCATTGGGGGTGGCACAAGTGCTCTGTATGTGAACAGAGTGGATTTATGGCAACTAACTTTGGGCAAAAGGAAACGTCATTTTCTTATGCAGCTGGAAAATTGTGTGGAATTGTTTCAAGTGATTTGTGCTGCTTAAATAAGACTTTTTCAAAACTAGAATTCATAAGTGCATGTTATAGAAGTTTACTGTTGTGTGTGTATATACTGATTTTTGTTGTGGTAGTATGTCTTGAACGGGAAAATTCATGTAAATATTATTATTTTGGCCGTACATGTAGGATTCATTAATGGTTTTGATGCTGTTGTGGAAGAGTGGGCAAATGATGCTAACTATTTATATAGTGACATTATAAATGGCAAGAATTCGAGTGTCACAAAATGTGTCGGACACCACGATGTATAAATTGATGCACAGGTTGATAGCAGCAGTTAAATTATCTGAATAAACTTTCTTAGAGTTGTTGAGGCTTTACAAAAAAAATTGCATTTAGAAATGTTGACAATTGAAAAATGTTGGGTTCCATAAGAAAGATCAGGTAAGATGTGAAAGCATTATGGAATGTGACAGCTCTGCAGACCTGACAGACTTGGAGATGGGCTGTCAGATATACTAACTGATGTGTTTGTGTATGGCATGGTGAAAACACTCGAGAGACTGCTCTCCAAAGAATGTGTGCTACCTGACCAAGTAGTATGAATTGCTTTATCTATATAAAATGTTTATTATCTTTCGTTGTCACCTCACAGTTAGACGTTGCCCGTTTGATTCTCAGAGCGTCTTCTGAGTGTCGACATGCATGAATGGGCATTCCTTCATTGAAGGTTGTGCGTTAGGCCCGGCAAGCCAGCATGTGAAAATCTACTGCCAATCATTAGCGGACTGGAGTTCCGCTGTGGCGACCCCTAACCGGGAAAAGCCGAAAGACACACACAAAAAAATCTTTCCCTTAAAAGAAGGTATGTTTTGGTTTGGCAAAATGTCAACTAAGGCTGATGTCATTGGTTTAAACAAAACAGTAGGTTATCACACAATTAGTTAAGTAATGAGAAAATGTAAAAAAAAAAAAAAAAAAAAAGCCATACTTATGGTATAGGATGGCATGCATAGATTAAAATGGGTGTACAAAAATGGTAGCTATAGGGAAGCTGCAAAGGATCAGGCAAAATGGAGGTGACCGTTGTGACTTGATGTCCTTAGTGCTATATGCCATGAATCTAACTGGCAGAAAAAATCATTCACAGCATTCTAAGAATTATGGAAGCAAACATAGTTGGAAATGGGCTTCTTTGCATATAATTTCTATGCATTATTAAACATTGTGTTTACACACAATATTCGCTGCGTTAGGTGTTTTACTAAAACTCTGTATGCCTGGTAAGGTGAGTCCCAAGGGAGAACTGTTTGTTTGTGACTGTGACATACGAAGAAAAAAAAAACTAAATTTGAGTTTGTCATGAGAGGGCCAGCATTGTTTTGTATATTGGGGTAAGGAAAAGTGTATTGAACTTGTACTGTTTTGAAGCTGCACACAGCAGTCATGGACAGTAATAAATTTGACCCCAATGAGAAGTTGCCATTGTTTTTGGTAAATTTCAACAAGTCTTCTGAAGGAGATTGAAGCTCTGAAGGTCATTATGGCAAAAGCTGAAATAGAACCAAGTGTTAGCTAGAAATTCCAAAATGCCAGTGCAGCACCTTATTTTCTTGCGTGTAACATGGAATGGGAATTCTAGATTTAGGAAAGTGTTTTTGCAGCATTTTTATTACATCATCACATTTTAAACTGCAATGAGTTCATGTACATTAATAGAGAAGAAAACACACCTTTGTAACATGTTCCACTGTTTTTTAATGTAGTTATACATTTACATTTTAGCAGTTTCTATTCATTTCAGGTATTACATAAATTGCTCAGTTCCTGCTTTCCTTTAAACATCATGCCTCCTGAGAATTATTCAACATTTTGTTTCCACATATTCCATTTATTTTAATCTAGCTTTCTCCTTCCCTTTAACAATATTCGTAACTTCTGTTATGTTTGCTGTAGGATTTTATTTCTGTGTTCTAGCAATTTTTAGCGGCAAATAATATTAGACTTACTAAGTCCTTATTACGTCTAGGCAATTCAGGTCCTGTATCGTCGATGAAGAGTAATTTCCTTTAGAGAATGGGCAAACTGTGCATCAGCACCCTGATTGGAGAAGGAATGTTCTCCAGCAGGGTATTAATGTGCAAGTAATGCCTGCTGACAAGTCCACTGCTTCACGGCAGCATATCAAGCTACAGTGGAGCTTGGACTGCAAAAAAAAATTGTCGCCATTACTTCACACTCGCTAAGTAGCACTTTTGCTGTTTAGCAAGTTTAAAAAAAATAAACAGAAAAAGGTGCGTGTGTATGTGTACGAGTGTGTTTTTCTGTCTGTGTGAGTGAATGCATGTATGAAAGCAGTAGAGACTTGTGTGTGAGAGAGAATTCTTGTATGAGTGAATGCATGTATGAAAGCAGAGGAAACTGTGTGAGATTGAGAGCGAGCGAACTTGTGTGCATAGCGCTCAACTGTCCAAATTTTTGCAGAATGTCTGGATTTTTGCCTCATGTTCTTTGCCTGCTCCTCATGAAATTTGTGGTTTTTTGAAGTTTTGTGGCAAATCGGTAATGAGTGAATTCACTAAATAATGACATGCTTTTGAGTTTCAGGCTTTATATCTTTCAGAAAATGCATTGTAATAAAATAACTTTTATTCTAGCAACTTTTTAAGTTTATTAGAGCAATATTTAGAATGTGTTCCTATTTTGGGGGCTTTGTCCCCCCATTATTTTTGGCTTTGGTCAGATTTTTTGTGCTTTGTTGAAAGTTATGCTTGTGTGAGAGAATGCAAGTAGGAAACCAGAAGAGACTGTGTGTGTGTGTGTGTGTGTGTGTGTGTGTGTGTGTGTGTGTGTGTGTGTGTGTGTGTGTGTGTGTGTGTGTGTGTGTGTGTGTGTGTAAACAGAAGAGACTGTGTATCAGAGAGGGGGAGTGAGAGAAAATGGTCCCTGTAAAATAGGGACCATTTTACCTCCCGCACAATTAACATATACTACAGAAAGTTTGAAACATTGGGCGGATGAACTATTTTGCATCAAAAATATGTAAAAATGTACTTAAATAAAAGGTAAAACAGTTTAACAGAGAGTCCATTCTGTGCAAGTACAACATTGCCCTCCAGTGTGTGTTAATGTGTAATTAACGCTCTTCCAGAGATGTAGAGGCCCTCCCTCCGCCTGCGGCATCAGTCTTCATAACACCTCTGGGTGGGCGTTACACATTAACACACACCCTGTTGGGAATTATTGCTTACTTGTTACTATCATTTGTTTTTCCAACGTTTCTGTCGAAGTATTCTGTAGCTAATTTTTAAAGTGTGCCAACTTGTAACATTCCCAAAAAAACATGTTCCCAGTTCCCCATCATATCTGTGTCATTTGGTATCTACCGAGGAAAATTCTGAGATGTATCTAGTGTAAAAAGGCCTATTGCCAACATTATTATGCAAAAAACTTAAACATTTGGATGTTGTCCCTTGCTTGGGAGCCTACCGATTTCTTTCCATTCTCTTTTCAGTCTTAATGTCCTCTTGATTCTTAACGGTTGTCATGCAGCATTTTATACATCCTACTTATCTCCTTTTTAACAGCATCTTCTGTTGTAGGCTCAACTAAAAACTTTATCAGAGCTGCTGTTTCACCTAGCACTCCCCTGTTCCCTTTTCTTTGCCTATTACCTGTTAATTTCTGATAGGGAAGGCAGCCTTTAACCTACTTGCCAAAGTTGTGCTTGGCCTGAAGCACGCATGTTCTTGTTGAACTTATTTTTGTTGTCAAATTCTTCCTGTCTTTTTACAGTAGCCAAAAATCAGGGTAATGTCTCTACACAACTTTGTTCATTTATTATGTAAAATGTGTTTGCTTTTATGTCATTGTATGAAGCGTCTTTCTTGAATCATAGATTGCCACAGTGTATGTACAAACACTTCCATACAAATTTGTATTCATTATTTTACAAAGTTGCTTCATTTTGCTTACAACATTGTTGTTTAATAGACATTAACTTGGTCCTTGTTAATGATAAAACACAGTAGATGCTAACACTACCTTGATTTGATTAAAAAAAAAAAAAAAAAAAAAAAAAAAAATTGCTTATCCCTGACAAGGGAGCCCGCAGGATTTTTTGCAAGGGGGGGTGCAAACCCAAGCCCCGCCCACACAGCCCCACCCCTCTGCTGCCCCCGCCCACACGGCCCTACCTCCACCCATACAGCCATTCCATTGTCCCATTACTTGGCTATTTTTCCCCATTTGTCATATACACTGTTTAAATCTTTCAGTGTGCATACTGTTTTATGCTTTACTTCTACAATGATTACAGATATTTGGATTTCATTTACAACTTTTATTTAAAATTTTATAGCACAAACACTGATAGACATTTACTAAACCTAAACAAAGCAGTAGTCTTACAATGAAAAGAGGCTTGGCATTAAAACTTCTCTACCTTTGAAACCCACATTCACCGAAACAACATTGAAACCCGCATTCAAAGAAAATGCATGTGGCCAGTGTCAGGGTAATTTTACATTTGGGCTGTTTTCAAATCATAGGCTCCTTGCACACATTTTTAGAACCATGCAAAAGTTATTTGATTCACCTTCCTGACCGTATTAATTATACTATATAATAATTGAATTATATCCCTTGCATAATACAGTACCACTTGTTAGAGTGTGTTTTAAATGTATAGTTCTGAACATTTTTCCTTTAAGCAATGAAACAAATCATATATGATATGAACCAGTAATGACAACCTGCCCAATTCAGAACATTTCAGCCATAAAGGGCCACTCTACTCAAACTTCTGTCATACAATCCACCAATATCAATCAATATGCAGAATCTTTGCAGAAGTAAAACTCATCTGAATAATTTCACATTGAGATCTGAAACCAGTGAAGAAGTTGTTGCTAGAAAACAACTTTATATTTCAGTGTTTCATCTACAAATTCAATGCCTGCTGCCCTTGAAGAATAACTTGCCTACATTATATTAAAAAAATGGTAAGCTGGTATATTGCAATAGGGAATGGGTGGCAAGCTGAAAAACAAGTTCATAGTTATTAGGCATCTCATCCAAAGGAGGACATACATGGGAGTAGAACCTATAGCCCTCTCTATCAAGATGCAAGTATGCTACCTGCTGTGCTGCTTTAAAAATTCTACACCACAATAGTGATACCATTTGCTAAACAAAACAGTTGCACATTTTAAGCAGGCTTAGCATGAGCAGCAGTAAAATTATCTTCCCTTGAAGCTCACAATTCCTTGAAAATGCACTTGAAAATAAATTCCACCTGCTAACTCTAGGACATTTCACTCTCTCTAACAACACACCTCAACCTCTTAGTGCAAGAAATCTGGACAAAGCCTAAAATAAATAGGAGCAGATTATAAATATTGCTCTCATGAACTTTAGAACATTGCTAGAATAACAGGATTTATGTTAGTATGCATTTTTCTAAAGGATATGACATCTAAAACTCAAATGTCTGTCATTATTTAGCAACTTCAATGCTTTTTAGGAGGAATATGGGGCAAAAATCTGGACATTCTCCAAAAACCTGGACAGCTGAGGGGGCATGCTTCCCCCTTATACATACATACAGAGACACACACACCATACCTCTCAATCTGTTAACACAAGAAATCTGGACAATGCCTGTTATAATGTTAGGGATAAAGGCCCACAATTTGGGACACATTTGAAAGTTGCTAGAATAAAAGGATTTGTGTTGGAATGAATTTTCTGAATGATATGAAGTCTGAAACTGAAATGCATGTCATTATTTATTAACCAACTATATTCAGATATAGTTGGTTGTCTCAGTACTCACCGTGGCTTGCATATTCTCCTCTCTTGAAAGGCCCACTCTGCTTAACTTGTGTATTATTACCTCAGTCACTTCACCATGGGTTGCAAGGCAGCTTTATCACTAGTGTGTGCACAAAATATAATGCCTTCAATGAGTCTTGCAAGAAATCACATGCAATCATCATGGCACAAAGGTTCTACTGAAGATGCTTCCAATTTTTCTCATACACGAACACGACAGAAGCCAGAAACTGCTGTTATTCCACAGCTAGATGCAGCAGTAGCAAAACAAATTGCAAAGAACCAAAATAAATTGGAACCAGTTGTATCTACCATTATTTACTGTACAACCCTTGACATTCCTCTCTGTGGAAAAGAAGGCTGTGGTGGAAATTTGTGTTACTTGTTAGATTTTTGTATTGAAGCTGGTGACACAATACTGAAACAGCACAGTGAAACAGCTGCAGGAAATGCTTGGTACACATCCCATAGGGTGCAAAATGAGCTGTTTGCAGAATACGAACATGTACTTCGAAAGGAGATTGTGCAGCAAACAGGGCAGTTGGATTTAGTGTATTGGCAGATGAAACTGCAGATATCTCAGACATTGAGCAGTTGTTATTGGGCATTTGGTTTGTTAATAATGATTGTATTCGAGAAGAGTTTGCGTTTTTTGTTCCCACTGTTGAGAGATGCACAATCTGTATCAAATGTCATTGTCAGTGAAAGCATAAAGTGCAGTCTAGACCTGGAAAAATTACTCAGTCAAGGCTATGATGGCTGGTCCATAATCGCAAGCATCCAAAATGGTGGTCAGGCAAAGATTTGTGAAAAGTATCCAAAAACAGCCTTTATCCACTGTGCATCTCGCAGACTAAACCTTGTAGTCAATGATCTGAAGGATGTTCCTGAAATACGTAGTGCTGTTGGTGTTATCAAGAAGATTATTACTTTTGTCCATGACACTCCAAAACGACGAGCATTGGTACCAAATATACCTCTTCTGTGTGAGACATGATGGACCGAGAAATATAAATCCATTTGTGTGTTTAGTCAGAACTTTGAGAAAATATTTGAGTACCTGGCTGATCCTTCAGAAGAGCACTACTGGTGAAACCAGACAAAATGCACATATGTTACTCGGTGCTTGCTTGTCATGCACATTTGTGATTTCTCTCTTCATTATTGCAAATTACTCATCAGTTCTTGAGCATGTTGCCCAGATGTTTCAGTCTGTTCAACTTGTTATAGTAAAGTTTCAAGAACACATCAACAGACTCACTGAAATATTCAAGGAGCACCACAACCATGCTGAAGAGCACTTTAGGAATGACATTCTCAGTAAGGCAAGATCACTAGCAGATAATCTTGGTATTGAGTTAGTGTTGCCAAGGATTTGAAGTCGACACACCAAGCAAACACAGTAGGCGTGGATTTTGAGAATTATTACAGAACAAGTATTTATATCCCTATCTTGACTCATTAGTTTCTTCACTGACGTCTCGCTTTTCCACCAGTAACACTGCTCAGTTCAACTTATTTTATCTGCATCCTAAAATGATGCAAAACCTACAACGTGAAGGATTCTGAAAACGAACTATACCATATTGCTACTATATCTGAATGCTTACTTCTTGTCTGATGCATTGGCTTTGAAGTTGTAAGACAACGTAAAGAATCCGATGGGCTACTACTACCTTTGCAGTCAATATCTTGCAGATCTATCAATGATGTTACTGAACAAAAAAAAAAAAAAGTGTTAGGTATGGGATTAAAAAAAAAATTTCTGATGTGTTTCAGCTACACCAATGATTAACATGTGCATCATGCTAACCTGGACAACAACAAAAAATAAATACATAAAACTATTTGATTTTTGCGTTTGTAGATGTTTATGCAAGGAAAACGTAAACCTCTCAACTGTACAGATTTTCGCAGAATGTTCAGATTTTTGCCTCATTGTTTGTGTGTTCCTCCTAAAATCTGTACTTTTCTGGAAAATAGCTGAGGATTGAAGTCATTAAATAATGATAAACATTTGAGTTTGACTCCACATCCTTCAGAAATGTCATGCTAATGCAAAACCTATTATTCTATCAACTTTCTAAGTTTGTAAGAGCAATATTTAAAATCTGTCCCTACTTGTCCCCCCATCATTTTAGGCTTTGTCCAGATTTTTTGCTCTAATTGGTTGAGACTTGAGGTAATGAATTCTGGATAGGAATATGTGCTTTATGCACAGTCTTCAGTTTCCCTTAAAATGTCAATGAACCTCACATGAACTTGTCTGTATTCTCCTGATTTGACAATCTGGCTAGTGTTTTTTTTAGTTTTTCCTTTCTTGTCTTACCTTTAGTATAGCTTCAACATTATCTGTACTAAACATACTGTATGAACAATCATATGTTACTTCCTACTATACTTTTAATTGTATGTCTAAACCACTACGTTTATGTAAATATCTTATGCAAACATACATCTGCTATATTTTATAACTGTGTAATCCACAATGCTCATGTAAATATCTTATGTATAATATGTTGGCAATTGTTCTGGAGCTTTTCTCGCTGGGCCTTTGCTGAAAATGGACAGCTTTGTCCAGTTAGACCTCCCCGGTAAACCAATGTAAAATAAAAACATATCTGACCTTTATGTGGATTAAAAAAAAAAAAAGTGCATCATGCAACAGAAACCAAACAATGGCTCTCTGTGAATTTACTATACTATTCTGTAACTGAATGCACATTACTTAATGTTAACTGATAAAAAAAAATTAAAAATACAGTACGACAGGGGAAGAAGATAATGCTTTATGATTTGTAAACTGCTCATAAATTGTCACAATCCTTGAAGTGTATAAAACACCTCTTTCTAACCTTTAGACTCCAGAAAACAGCTTTTCTCAATAAGCAGCAATAAAGAATCCAGCATATGATAAAAATGCATACACACCAGAACATAACAGTTAAACATACTGTGCATGTCTCTCTGCATATCTGTAAATTAGTAAGTCATGTCTTTTTAAACCTGTAGTAAATGTTAAGTTCTCCATGACAAAGTTATGTATATAGTTTTTGCATACTCTCACCTTAGTAAACTGCTTGCAGAAGTCAATGTTAATCCATCCTGACTGCGACCAATACAGCACTTCATTAAAATATCTATTAATCTACTAAGAAAACAGATTATCCTGACTGCGACCAACGCAACAGTTCATTAAAATATGTATTAATCTACTAAGAAAACAGATTTCTGCCTCAAAGTAAGAAGTAATTAAAAACAGTTAACAACTCCCCCACTTTGGTCTGACATCCTGTGATTTGTAATGCTAGCCACTCTCAAAAAAATATTGGGACTTCCTTATCAATTAAGGTAGAATGAAATCACCAGCAAAAATCATCACTTCTTGAAGATGTGCCAACAATGCAAACAGCACAACATAATTGTATTGATAAGTACTGCAAAATATTTTAATTGCCATTTCCTATTTAACCAACTGCATATGGGGAGAAGTTGGAACACAAAGGTGAAGCAGTCAATACCTTTATTTGGCCAAGATGGATTTTACAATGCACCTACTGCACCTTCACCTTCAGCAGGGTCAGGCAACAGCTACTAAATAAACAAAACCCTACGTTTAATAAAATAAACATATCTAATTAGTCACATTTCATATTTTGAAAGTTTACTATTCCAAATACTAACCCGTCTCTAAACTTGAGTGCAGCGTCGTATTTTAAGAAAAAATATTTATTCAGAAAGAGTAACAACCTATAAAACTTAACCAGCAGCCAATGTCTTGTCACATCAGGACAAAGTCCAATAAAAAGTGTTCCAAATTTCAAACCAAATTATTTATACGTAGCACAATTGAAGTTATGGAAACTCCCAATCCCACAATGTCTGAAAACGTTTGAATTTAGGGTGCATACATACTTTAAATAAAAAAATACTAGTAACTACATGTAAACATTTGAAATATGCACAGATAGAAAACAGTAGCACAACTCAATCTGGTGCAGGCTTGTATTTCAGCAGACGGCAAAAAGTTCAGGTGTACATCAAAACACTCCAGCTGGAACTAATTGTTAACAGTTGTGGCACAGTTCTCTAACAAGGGGTGGACGCAGGAGCAGAGCAGAAGTACTACATACTACTACAGAAATAACGGATGACATCTGACAGGCCAAAATTAAATTAGACTCTAGCAGTTATACCTTCGGTAAGGCCACCTCCAGGCAGGCACTAGTTAACATGGATGCTGATACGACTCTATCCCTAATGGCTGATAGCAGCCCCATAAAAAAAAGTAAAACTGACAGTATCATTCCCTCACAAGTTCACAACATGCACCAAAAATGTGCAACAGCAACTAGGACACAACTATGTTCTAGTTTCAATTGTTAAAACATATACATTTACACAATTACAATAGTTTATATACATTTCTATTCTAAGCTGGCAGGGCATGCTGTGGTTACATTTTAGCTGAGTACTTTACACCTTTACACACACTTCTGTATGAATCATATCAATATTCACAAATGACATAGAATTATTTACAAAATTCCAGATATCTGGACTGCCAGTATTTCCTTTTGTGACAGCGTATTTTCCCCTTTCTCCATTTCTATGCAAACCTCAGATTATGCATCTGAATCTTATATAGAATAAATCTGTGCAGCAGAAAGTACAGAGTGTTTGAGACAAACATCCCATCAAACAATAAGAATTCAAGGACAGATTGTTATCAAACCTGGTTTAATCACTAGCTTTGAACATAGTCCCTGATCACCCTGTCCTAATTTTTCATTAAGACACTATGCCATCATGCAACTGTAACTACTGCTTGTGACATCCAGATCAGTGTCTACTTGTTACCAAGTCAATGTTTTCCAGGTATATGACAGGGCCAGAACTGTACATCTCTAGTTTTGCATTTGAATCTCCTATTTATAACGACTGAAACAGACTGAATTGGCAAGGTTGGGTTTGTTTGAATTATGTCCTTTATATCCTTAGTGGACAGAACTAATCCTTTTACCAACACCTCCCCCTTCAGTTTTACCCACCTGCAGATATTACGTTGCACAGTATAAACTTGCTGAAACTTACATTCTCAATATCTTTATGAAGTTTAATTTCAGTGTCATTGTCCAATCTGAAGGACTGCAAATGTTCAGTTATAATAGAGCCACAATTAATCCCAACAGAACTGCTAAGACTGTATATTGTAAGGAAATACCATTTTGTCTCCTTCATGCTGTTCAGTGCAGTTTTCTGTTACTTCCCAGTCTGTCTATACATTCCTATCAAACTTGATGTCGCTTCCACTCAGACTGTTATTTACTTCAGATGTTCTTCATCCCACATTGCTGCAGTCCTAACACTTGGGGTAGTCCGCTGTCCCAGTCGGCCCGAATACCAAAGTATAAGGCTGACGTCGGTCAGGGCGCATTAGTCTGACGTCAGGACGTCAGGGTACAAATGCGCATGACCGACGTCATATCCTCAGTCTTTTTTGCCGCATGGTCCGATGCAGAAGCAGTTTTGCGAGTGCAGGTTGGCGTTCTGAAATTTTCTGAAGTCGGAGTTTCAGACCGAATCAAAGTTGGCTAAGTACCCCGTTGGGGAATATTTTGGTTTTTTCTTGCCTCAGTATTTAACCGGATGTCAGAAAAAGTGAATAATTGTATTTCTTGTGGGAAGCAGATACCTCATAGGGATTACCATACCTTGTGTATACCTTGCTTAGGGCCTGAGCACGACGTTGTTGGATGTCGCTCTTGTGCTAGATTTAACAAACGCACTATTAAGAGAAGGCTAGACTGTGCCAGGTTAGTTTTGGGAAGCGTTGTAATTATAAAATGCCGCCGGATGCTCCGGCCGCTTCGCCAAAAAGCGCAAGGACAAAGCAGCAAAGCCTAGGTTGGAAGAACCGTCTGTCCCGGACGTCGGTTCTTTAGAGGGCTCGGTGGAGCCGGAGGTTCTGCCAGAAGTCTCTTTGCAGTCTCAGGGAGAGACTTTACTGTTACAGGATGTTTCCTCTCAGGAGGTAGGCCAGGCTGAGGGGGCTTCTCAGGTAGCTGTTCTCCCCTCCCTTCCTAAGGTGGTTAGGCCCTCCCCTTCTGTTTCCAAGGCTTCTTCGAGAGGCAGGCCAGGTTTAACTTCAGTGGGGGTTTCTCCTAGTTCTTCAGGGTCTCTGCCTAAGAAACATATGCTTAAAATGGCAGAAGATTTGATTACTATGATTAGAGGTTCTATGCCCCCTCCTGATAAGAGGCCTAGGGTGGAACCTGAGCTTGAGAGTTTTGAGCAGTGTTCGGAGGCTTCTGAGTCTTCGGCTGAAGACTTGCAGGAGTATCCTCCTTATTCTGATTCTGATGTAGATGATTCTACTCCTTCGGCTTCTCCTCCTGAGGATTTTTCTTTTTCAGAGACTCTTCTATTCCATGAGGGAGCATTTTAAATGGGAAGGTCAAGATTTTTCTGATTCCAGGAAAAGGCTAAGGGAATTTTTGTTTTTACCCCAGCACAGGCCTTTGGCTATACCTCCTGTTCTGGATGTGGTGGAAGATGTTTTTGCAGAGGCTTCCCTGAACCCTGATTCTTTGCCTCCTGCCCCAGTTAAACCGGATAGGTATTATAGGGTGCCTGAAGCTCATAAGTATCTTTTTAAGAGTCCTAGGGCAGACCCAGAAACCATTTCTCAGGGGCCTAAAGGTGTTAAGGCTTCTGTTGTTAAAAATCCTGTTCCTCCTGATAAAGAGGCTAGGGCGTTGGATAGATGGGGAAAGAAGGTGTATACTTCTTCCACTTTAGCCATGAGGGCTTTGAATTGCCAGTTCCACATGTTAAAATACCAAAATTATCTCCTTTCACAATTGAAGTCTAAGGTGGATGCTCTGGCGGAAGGTATTGAGTGTAAAGAGTTGCAGGATTTAGTTCATGTTTCTGAACAGGTGGGTAAGCATTATTTGCAATGTGGTTTTGATGCTGTACAGGCCTCTTCGAGGGTGGCTGCCACTGGTTCTGTTCTTCGCAGGCACGCCTGGTTGAGGGATCAGAATTTGGCTGAGCATGTTAAGACAAGGATTTTAGATGCTCCGTTACAATCTGATGTGTTGTTTGGTTCGCCTGTGGAAGCAGTTTTAAAGAAAATGGAGGACAAGGCTAAGTCTATGCAGACTGTTAAAGATTTTTTGCAGGTTCAGCCTCCAAGTTTAGTAGAAACTGGCCTACTAAGGGGTGGACATATCCTTCTTATGATTCCCAGTCTAGGGGTAGGTCTAGGCGTGGCAGGGGCAGAGCTCAAGGTTCTTTTAGGCCTAGAACAGGAGTTCACCTGCTCAGTCTTCTGGTGAGGGCAGGGGTCAGTCCTTTCGTAAACAGACCCAATGACCTGCCTTTTCAGCTGCCAGAGCCTTCTGCCTGGCAGCACCTTTGGGAGGAAGGTTGGCACTTTTCAAAGAAAATTGGAGTTTAATTACCCAAGACAGATGGGTATTGGATATCATTCACCACGGTTACAGGTTTTATTTCCATACCTTGCCTCCTTTCAAAGGCATGCCAGACATTCCTCCTCTACAAAGGAAAGAGGCTCACAAGCAAATTTCTCTGTTACTCCAAATAGGGGTCATTCAGCCGGTTCCTGTGCCAGAAAGGGGCCTAGGATTTTATTCTCGCCTGTTCCTAGTACCAAAGAAGGGGAACACGTGGAGACCAATTTTGGATTTGTCTATCCTCAACACTTATCTGGACATTCCCAAGTTCAAGATGTTGACGTTGCAACAGCTTTTACCTCTGCTGGGAAAAGATCATTGGATGGTAACTTTAGATCTCAAGGAGGCTTACCTTCATGTGCCTATCAGACTAAGTTGCAGGAAGTATCTGCGTTTTCGAGCTGGGAATTCTCATTATCAGTTCTCTGCATTGCCCTTTGGCTTATCTACTGCGCCCAGAGTATTCACAAAAGTTCTGGCTCCAGTGATAGCTTACTTCAGGATAAAAGGCATACAAATCTATCCTTACTTGGACGACTGCCTGATTCTGGCTCAAGAAAAGGAAGACCTTTTTCAACATTTGGAATATGTGATAGCAGTGCTAAGATGCCTGGGGTATTCTGTGAGCGAAATAAAGTCCAGTCTAGTACCCTCTCAAGACATGTGCTTTCTGGGTGTGAGACTGAATACAGCAGCCCAGATGGCCTTTTAACCCCGGACAAACAAAAGAATCTGTCTCTTTACTTCCATCAACTATCTCTTCAGTCCGGGCTGACTGCAAGGACAGTCCTTCAAGCCTTAGGGTTCATGGCATCTTGTATTCTGGTGCTTCCCAATGCCAAACTGCATATGAGGAAGCTGCAATGGTATCTCAAAAATGTATGGACACAGCACTGCCAGGATTTGGACACTGTCATTCAAATAATACCTTGCATTCAAAGGGAATTTTTGTGGTGGGCTCAGGAATGTCACCTAAACAAGGGACTCTCTGTGACCCGGCCAGAGGCGAGTCAAATTCTTACGACAGATGCCTCAGACATAGCTTGGGGAGCTCATCTGAATGGAAAGTGGATACAAGACAAGTGGCCTGCCAGACTACAGCATCTACATATCAACATGAAGGAGATGTTAGCAGTCCAGTTTGCATTAATGGCTTTCAAGGAGTTACTTCTTCCAGGGCAGGTGTTGATTCTAACAGACAACACAACTGTCATGTGGTACATCAACAAACAAGGGGGAACTCATTCTTATCCTCTATGCAGGCAAGCAATGATTTTGTGGGAGACTGCGCTCAGCTTGCAACTAAATCTTCAGGCAAGGTTTCTGCCGGAGCACAGAACTCCTTAGCAGATGTGTTAAGCAGGCAAATCATGGATCCCCACGAGTGGAAACTGGATCTTCATGTATTTCGAAAATTGACAGTGTCATGGGGAACTCCAGACATAGATCTGTTCGCTTCTCCACTAAACCACCAGCTGCCAAAGTTTTGCACGATAAGGTTTCATCACACAGCTTGGAAAGTGGATGCTCTTTCTTTCAGTTGGAAAAATCTTCATGTGTATGCCTTTCCACCTCTGCCTCTCCTCCCAAAGGTACTCCTAAAGGTCAGACAAGACAAGCCAAGGATGATTTTAATAGCTCCAGATTGGCCTCGGCAACACTGGTACCCATTACTGAGGAGTCTGGTAAGGAAGCCTCCATGGCCTTTACCTTTGATTCCGCACCTATTGTCTCAGAGTGACGGTCATCTACTCAATGTCAAGCTTCACTCTCTTCATCTAACAGCCTGGCATATTCTGTTTTGAAACACAGCAGGTCTCAGCTTCCTCAACAAGTTTTGAATGTGATTATGGAAGCCAGAAGACCTAGTACAAGGAAAGTGTACGCAGAAAAATGGAAGAGATTTTTATTTTGGAGTGCAGCAAAGGATTTGGAGGTTTCTGAGCCTAATTTGAGTGTGGCTCTTCAGTATCTTACTGACTTATTGGACAAAGGTTTGTCTTTCTCTTCCATTAAGATTCATGCTGCAGCGATTTCAGCTCACTATGATTGTGACCCACCATTGTTTTCTCATCCTTTGTTCAAGCAATTTCTTAGAGGGCAAAGAATATAAGACCCCCACGTAGAGCTCCTACTCCTGCTTGGGACCTCAATTTTGTGTTGGAGAAACTTACTCTACAACCTTTTGAGCCTGCGGCTACTGCTGAATTGAAATACTTGTCATGGAAGACTGCTTTTTTGTTGGCCATTACTTCTGCAAGAAGGGTTTCTGAATTGCAGGCCCTTATGGCGGTTGAGCCTTTTGATTTTCCATAAGGATAGGGTATCATTACGTACTAATCCTTCCTTTATGCCTAAGGTGGTCTCTAGTGTGGCTTTAAACCAAACTATTCATTTGCCCACTTTTTATTCAGATCCCCAAAATAAGGGGGAAAAAGATTTTGCACACTTTAGATGTACACAGGCAGTTGCGTTATTATTTAAGCAGGACTAAGGATTTTAGGCAGTCTCAGCAGTTGTTTGTTTCTTTTGCTTTGAGTTCTCAGGGCAAGCCTGTGTCAAAACAAACTATTTCTAAGTGGATTGGGTTTTGCATTGCATTTTGTTATTCCCATCATGGCAAGGAGATTCCAGCTGGGATTAGGCCTCATTCCACTAGGGCTACTGCCACTTCAACAGCATTTCTAAGGGGGGTGGCAACTAAGGATATTTTGGAGGCAGCTACTTGGAGTTCAGTGCATACTTTCTCTAAGCATTACCACCTTCCTCTCTACTCTAAATCTAGGGCTGGTTTTGCCACGGCTATTTTGCAGGGCATGTTGACAGCTCCAGCTTCTTTATGATTTGCCAGCCTCCCTTACCTCAGCTTTGGGATTCTACCCAAGTGTTAGGACTGCAGCAATGTGGGATGAAGAACATAGTACAGTTTTGTACCTACCATAAATGTAGATGTTCAAGATCCACATTGCTGCAGTCCAATTACCTCCCTCCTTCCCTCTGTGTTTAGGGGTGGTTGTGTGGGTGGGGTTGTACTTTTGTAAATTGTATATATTGTATATATATTTGGTACAGGAGTGTTTGGTGTTTTTTGGTTTTGGCCTTATCTTTTTAGGGTCTTCTGACATCTGGGGCAAGAAAAGACTGAGGATATGACGTCGGTCATGCGCATTTGTACCCTGACGTCCTGACGTCAGACTAATGCGCCCTGACCGACGTCAGCCTTATACTTTGGTATTCGGGCCGACTGGGACAGCGGACTACCCCAAGTGTTAGGACTGCAGCAATGTGGATCTTCGAACATCTACATTTATGGTAGGTACAAAACTGTACTTTTTTTCATGAATGCATTATAAGTGTATATATTTCATTTTCCCATTTGCTGGCTACTTCTCTAAGTTTCTCTTCTTTTTATTTCAAACATGATTAAAGTATACTTGATGATTTATCCAAAGAAAATCTACTCATCTGCTGAATAACTTACTTCCTTTACTAATATAGTTTCAACATGTCACACCATCAGCATCTATCAGTTGCCTCAACTATAATACAAATCTAATGAAGGCACAATGTATGCAACTTGCCTCTAATGGAACAGGTTTAAGGAATCACACAGTGGAAAGTTCAACTATCCTGACACAGTTGTACTGACAGAATGCAACATCGAGTCCCACAATACAGACATGATAGACATTCCCTCCTGCAAGACCCATGGTAGCATATCTATACATACATGTGTGTGTGTGTGTGTGTGTGTGTGTGTGTGTGTGTGTGTGTGTGTGTGTGTTTGTGTGTATGTCATACATACATACATGCATATTTATCTGTGTGTGCATGTATGTACATATACATTCATACATATAGTTTATAATACTTACACTTACAGCTCTGCCGTTCTGGTCTTTGCAATCATGATGCACCCATCAAGAAAGGTGTACAACAGATCTGCTTGTGTCATCAGCCTCTGTTCATTATGGGTGCACTTTCAGACCCAAAATGACAGGTCCCACCAGATGCCACTGAGCTGATGAACATCTAAATGTTGGAGCCATATCCACATGCTTTACACATGAGAGGAGAATCCAAAGAAGTATACTGCAACTTGTCCAGTAGCTTTACAGAACTCAGAGGGAATCCTGCGAAAATACTTCATTAGTCTCCATGTGCAACCACCAAGACCTCTCCAAGTGAATGTGATGGAACACTCCAGTGGAGCAAACCTGAGGAATGAATGCTCTAGATATACAATCATGGGAAATGTGATACCCTGGGATGCACTCCCCCCAAGGTGATTGCTAAAGATGCATCTCTTACAAACCTCTCACTGTCAACTGACAATATGGGTGAGCTTTACTGTTTTCTAATTAATGGCAAACTTATGAAATGCGATGTAAACAAGGCTGCCTCACAGCTGGACTTTGCAAAAGGATGTGACAGATTACATTCTTAACACTTCTCAGGTACTGGCTGTTAAGAACTCTTCTGCTGGCCCCTGCACTAGTCACCTTCCAGCTGCCAAATTTAGAGAACTGAGACTGACTTAGAGCTTCTCTCGTCTACATCACTGGATGATCAGATGGTGGTGGTAGAATTTACAGCAATGCTTTACGTAGTACTCCTTTCGCAAGCAGTAAAGATGGTGCTGGTGCGGATCCTTGCAAGCTTTGGTTACAGCAAGAATACTTGGAATATTTCCCCTTCTTAGGCACTGAACAAAGGAACTTACTCGCTCATTTCCATGACAATCATCAGGATCAAGATCTAAAAGGCAGAAGAGATAGAAAGCCAGTGAACAGTGCAGGGATCCGGCTGACTCTCTCTTAGCCCAAAATGCAACACCAAGCAGTGCTCAGGAAGTAGGCACTCATGCAGCTGAGTGCAAGAATGAAATAAAATCTGCTAGCCTGAGTATGTCGCAAGAGGAAATACCACTGGTTATATACTGCAGTCAGGGCCAGATATTTTTACTACTGAATATGTCGTTAGCTTGTTGAGTGTCCAGAAGGTACTTGACTAATTTGCTACTACAGTTAAAATGAATTAAAAAAATGCCATAGAATATGATTTCCAGCAATCTTTCTCCTTTTCCTGTCCAATCAGCACTACCCACCAGAATTTATTTTATTTTATGTCTTTTTATTTGCTGACCAGGGTAGAACATTGAACCAGACATCTAGACCATTATCAGTGTCTACAGGAATGCAGGGTATTCAAGAACAAAAATAATTTTTCAAAGCAAAACAAAAAAAAAAAAGAGTTCAGACTATAAAGGGTAACAATACAGACTACTTACTATGCTGAAAAAAGTACTGCGTATATGATTGTGCACTTCTCTGCTTTTCAAGAAAAGAAAAAGTACTTCTTTCACGTATAAAACCCCAGCCAATGTCTGTTCCTGAAATCATATCTGTACTGTTTATGTTCTAGCAAACTGAATATTAGCCAAAAGCACCAAGATAGCTTGCAGATACAGAAAAATGACCCTCTGTATATAAACACACAACACTCACACACCTACCTCTCACTTCGTCCCAGCAATCCGAACGTCCTCTGAAATTCAAATTCCCAGCAGGCGCAAAAGACAAAAGACAAAGACGTAAACCATCAGTCGCACAGATAAAACTGGTATTTGCAACCTGTTTTCGTCTTCTGTGTCTGTGCGACTGGATGGGACGCAAAGGGCGTTCTTAGAGGAACACCCTTTAAAAAAAAAACTTTTTTTTAAATTAAAATACTTTTTTTTTTTTTTTTTTTTAATTAAAATATATATATTAAAATATGTCAGCCGGTTCCAGGGGGGGTACAAGTGCACCCCCTTGCACCTGCCTGCGGGCGCCCTTGATCCCTGATCATTTTGTTTTTATGATTGTTATGCACACATTCATTGCCTTTTGATCAACAAGTCTCTTGAGAAGTAAATCCTGATTTGTAATAGGTAGACATTTTATTTGCCATTTCATAATCTTTTTCTTGCAAGTTTTTTTTTTTTACTGTCTGGTGTTCAAAAGCTTAGTTCATTGCCCCCCCCCCTCCCCCTCCCGATCACACTCTGCAAAGGCATTTTATAAAATGTTTCTCTATTAACTCACTTTCATGCTTTCTTTTTTTAACATTATCAACACATTATTAATGATAAAAAGCATTTGAGAGGTAATTTAACAAGTATTTTCAAGTTATAACATCATTTTAGCGATGTTTGATCTGAGCTGAACTTAGGTGGGCTACCAGCCACAACTCGGAGCTGAGATACCAGATGACTAGAGTCTTCTGTGCTTCACAAAAACCATAAGTTGCCTGTTTTTTGCTTGATTATATATTTACTGCATTTTTATTGTACTCTGCCTATTTAATACTGTTTTTAATGCTGTAAAGCAAATTGCACTGTTTGTACTGCATTTTTCTGCCTTACTGTGCCTGTTAAATCATATTTTGTTGCCGTTTTCACCTTTTGCAAAGCATTTTTTGCTATTTTCACTGTTAGTAAATTAATTGTTGCTACTTTTCATTGTTTGCAAAGCATCTGATGTTCTTTGTGTTTCACTGTTGCAATCATCACACTTGGGTTATTTGCCTGCAGGTAGCCCTCAGTCGGCCCAAATACCAGAGACTTAGTATTTCTGCGTCGGTTGTTGTCGCTCCAGGTCTGATGTCAGGTCGTCAGGGGTATAAAAACAGGCAGCCGCTACCTGAGTTTTC
This sequence comes from Protopterus annectens, assembly GCF_019279795.1. Classification (NCBI taxonomy): domain Eukaryota; kingdom Metazoa; phylum Chordata; order Ceratodontiformes; family Protopteridae; genus Protopterus; species Protopterus annectens. The sequence continues at coordinate 1,435,039,496 of NC_056743.1, read as the reverse complement.
GTTTCCGATCTGAATTATCGTGTAGTCTTCTAAAGCTAAATACTCCATTGGGTTTCCTTTTTTCTTGCTCTAACTGATGTAAGAAAAAGTTAACAGTTGCCTTGCCTGGGGAAAGCAAATACCACGCCGAGATTTTCATTCTTACTGTGTCACCTGTTTAGGTGCAGACCACAACGTACCTCACGGTCGGTTTTGTGCTTTGTTCAATGCCCGAACTGTTCGTCATTGGGCCCTTATTGCCGCTAAATACTTTCGTTCTTGATCTCTGTATTCCAAAATGGCTTCGGTAAGCCATCCAACTACCGATCTTCTGAAAAAACGTAAGGATAAAGATAGAGACAGACTGCACAGGTCCAAAATAGCCGATAATGCTTCCGTTAAACTAGTCACCAGTTCACCAGTACTCCAGTAAGGTGCATTCGCAGCCCCTGATGCCCACTTCAGTGGATTTGCAGGCCTCTACTGAGACCCATTCGAAGTCCAGTATGCCGCAAGACTCTTCGACTATAGAACCTGCGGATGTCTGTACCTTGGATGGGTCCGGAGCTGCTGAGCAGGCACCGGCTTCTGAGGAAGTTCTTCACACTACCAATATTCAACACAAACCAATGACTTCTTTCACGTCTTCAGTTCTATCTAAAACTACCGAGTTTCTAAGGCCAAGAGTACATGCTACACCTAAAAAAAAAAAAAAAAAAACACTCAAGCACCTGCTTCCTTGCCACAACATCAAATGCTTAAAATGGCAGAAGACCTTATTATGCTGATTAGGAGAAGTCAGCCTTCCCCTGCTAAGAGTAAGAGACCTGTCCCCAGCAGCTTTAACAGACCAAGAGTCAGATGACTCTGAGGTATCTGATTATGAAGACATGCCTTTATCTGCTTATGAGGATTCAGATACAGATGAATCCATTCCCTCTGCTTCTCCTCCAGAGGATTTTTCTTTTGGTGAAACATTACATACTTTGAGAGCATTTCCACTGGGAATGCCAAGACTATCCTCAGTCCAGAAAGAGACTCGGAGAATTTCTAGATTTGCCACAACATATAGGCCTTTAGTAATACCCCCAGTCCTGGATGTTGAGGATGATGATTTTATGGAATCCAGTTTAACTCCTGATAATAACCCCCTGCTGCTAGGAAACCAGACAGGTACTACAGAGTTCCTGACTCTCTCAAATTCCTTTTCAAAAATCCTACTGCTGACCCAGAGGTCGTCTCCCAGGGGCCTAAAGGTATCAAAGCAACTACAGCTAAGAATCCCACCCCTTTGGACAGGGATTCCAGAGCTTTTGACAGATGGGATAAGAAAGTATACACCTCTGCAACTCTTGCCATTAGGGCCTCGAATTGCCAGTTTTGCATGCTGAAGTACCAACAACATATTATAGAACTTAAGCAAAAAATAGCTACCTTTACATACTGTGCAGAAAATAAAGAATTACAAGAGCTTATGCATTCTACAAGCCAAGTCAGCAAGCATACTTTGCAGTGTGGCTGTGATGCCCTAGAAGCATCTTGCAGGGCAGCAGTCACTGGTTCTGTACTAAGGCATGCTTGGCTTGAGGAGCAGACCTTGCCAGACCATGTCAAATCAAAATTACTAGACGCTCCATTGAACAAGGACAATCTGGCACCAAAGCAGAAGTAGTTCTTAAAAAGATGGCAGAAAAAGCTTTGTCTATGCAGACAAATATTTCTTGCAAGTACAGCCTCCTAGATTCAGTAGGCATTGCCCCTTGAAACATTGGTACTTTCCAGCCCCCTCAAGGCCATCTTAAACTAGACCCAGGGGAAACAGACCCCCCCCCCCAGACTACAGTCTCAGGGTATGCAGAGATCTAAGCAATGGAGTGCCTCCACTTCAAAAACAGGGAGTGCTAAGCTACCCCCTTACGGAAATAATTCACAATGACTTCTCAACTCCACTCCCCACCTCTGCCCAACTGCTTGTGCCACTAGGAGGAATACTTGCCCGTCATGCAAAAAAATAGACTTCCATCACCAAAGACCGATGGGTCCTCAACATTGTATCCCAGGGGTACAAATTTTACTTCCACTCACTGCCAACCCCAAAAGGGTTCCCAGACCTTCCTCCAAATCACTGGGCAGAGGCACAACCCCAAGTTCAATCCCTGCTCTCTAAGGGCAATTCATCCTGTTCTTGCGGAAAAGATAGGTCAAGGGTTCTGTTCCAAACTTTTCCTGGTACCCAGAAAAGAGGGCACTTGGCACCCAATCCTAGAGCTTTCCATTCTAAACACCTTCCTGGTGGTTTCAAAATGCTCACCCTGCAGCAGCTTCTTCCCATGCTAGCCAAAGATGCCTGGTTAGCCACCCTATCTGCACATCCCTATCAGGGACTGATGCAGGAAGTACTTACGTTTCAGAGCAGGATCTATGCATCATCAGTTCTCTGCACTTCCCTTTGGCTTATCCACTGCTCCCAAAGTATTCACAAAATGCTTGGCTCCAGCTATTGCGTATTGCAGACAGAAATAAAATTCAAATTTACCCATACTTGGACGATTGCCTGATTCAGGCAGACTATCAGGAAGAGCTGTTGCAGCACCTGACATTTGTAAAGGGCCTTCTAACCTCCCTGGGATACACTGTCAAAGAAAAGAAATCAAGGCTAGTCCCCAGTCAAAAGGTTGTATTCCTGGGAGCAAGTTTGGATACAGCATCCCAGATGGCATTCCTTACTCCAGAAAAACAAGCCTATCTGACAGGCTACTTCACTCAAATAGTCACCAGAACCCAGCTATCCGCAAGGAAAATCCTGCAGGCCGTAGGGTTCATGGCCTCCTGCATTCTCTTAATTCCATATGCCAGACTGCATATGAGGAAACTTCAGTGGTACTTGAAAAGTCTTTGGTGCCAACATTCTCAGGACCTGGAACCATTGTACCTATCATACCTTGTCTAAGGTCAGAATTTCTTTGGTGGGCAGCAGCATGCAACCACAACAAGGGACTTCCCTTTACTCAACCCCACGCCGCACAGACCCTAACCACAGACGCATCAGACTATGCCTGGGGGGCACACCTGGATGACAAGTGCATTCAGAGCCACTGGAGCCCAAGTCAAATTCATCTGCACATCAACCAAAAAGAGATGCTAGCTGTTCAGCACGCTCTGACAGCTTTCAGATCCCTACTCTCACCAGGACCCCTGCTTATAAAAACAGACAACACCACAGTTGCGTGGTACATCAACAAGCAGGGGGGAACCCACTCTGCAGGCTAGCCATGGCCCTGTGGAACATGGACTTGGACATGCATATTCATGTACAAGCTCAATTCCTGCCAGGCAAACAAAACTCTCTGGCAGACTTAAGCAGAAATCTCCTAGACCCACACAAGTGGCAATTAGAACTGGGCACCTTCAGCCTTGTAATCCAGAAATGGGGGACCCCAGAGGTGGACCTCTTTGCCTCCCCCTGCAATCACCAGCTCAGCAAATTCTGCACCAGGACACCACACAGCAGGGCCTGGAAAGTGGATGCCCTAACCTTCCAGTGTGAAAACCTCTCAATCTATGAATCCCCCCCCCGCCTCTTCTCCCAAGAATATTACTCAAGGTAAGACAGGACAGAACAAGGACAATCCTGATTGTCCCGGACTGGCTTCACCAGCAATGGTACCCACTATTGTGCAGCCTGTCACCGGTGCCACCCTGGCACCTACCCCAGATCCCAACCCTCCTCACTCAGCAGGGGGGACAGATCTTGCATCCGCAACTGCAAACCCTGAATATTGCAGCCTAGCTTATTCCTTGAAGTCTTCCCCCAGTGACCAGCCTAAGCAAGCAGGTGCTGGACATCATTTTTGAAGCCAGAAGACTCAGTACAAGGAAATCCTATGCGGATAAGTGGAAAAGGTATTGTTCCTGGACTCAGTCTAAAGGAGAGGACACAGCACTGCCATAAGTTAATGTCAGCTGCCTTTCTGGTGCCAGGATCCACCACATAACGCACGCACTCGGGTCACTCCCACAGTAAGTACAAATATGACTTTTATTGTCCATGTTGGTGTGAATGACCTGAGACGTACCTCCCTGGACTACATGAAGAGAGACATGGAGGAGCTTGTCTGATCTTGTAGCCCAGGCAGGTATGACCCTAGCCCTGAGTAGCATCCTGGCATCACCCAGAATGATACCACAGTACAAGGACAAAATCATTGACTTCAACAGTTGGCTAAGCTTCTGGTGTCATTCTAAGGGGATCCAGTGTCTGTCTGCCTGGGATGACATGATTGACAAACCATGATACTTTGCCAGAGATGGCCTGCACCTGTTGCCCTTGGGATTCCGGATACTGGCTAAGGCTCTTGACACCTTTATAGTGCCTTTTTTAGGCAAGGTTCAAATAACAAATTCACCACCATAACAGGTACAAGCAAGCAAAATCTGAGGGTAATGCTACTCGGTGCTAGAAGTCTAAATCTCAAAATGCACTTGCTTGACGCACTCCTTAAAATGGAGAACATCAACATCTGTGCAGTGACATAGACCTGGTTCAAGGCTGCAGAAAGCACCCCTGCATTACCAGGCTATAATTCATACCACACCTTTCGGCCACTTAACCTGGACCGAAACACTAAAGGCGGAGGCGTGTCCATATTCATTAAGGATATCCACACCTCCAGGCTAGTTGCTCAGCATAATGCATCCAAGGTTATCCAAGTACAACTAACTCTGGGCAAGACCACAGTCCAAACTGTAGCTTGCTACAGATCCCCCACCATGCCCCAGGATTCCCACTCCTCATTTCTTGATGCACGGGAAAATATTAGGGTACAACCTAACACCCTAATAATGGGCAATTTCAACTTACCCCACCATTAACTGGGAAAACAACTCGTGTACCAATTCTTGTGCTCAACGTTTTCTCGAATTCATAAATTCCAATGCCTTGGATCAACTTATCCACATCCCCTGCCATAAACAAACTCTACAACAGAAGAAAGTGTTGCAAAAAAGAGTAAAATCCCGTGATTGGAGGAAGTCCCTGGTCAGCCTCAGTAATATGCTGGGATCCCTCATAAAATCCTCCAAAGCTAGTTACGAAAACAAAATCGCCACTGATTCTAAAGACCACAAAGCATTCTGTAGCTATGTCAAGAATCTCAATGGCAACATTCAGATCTGCTGTGAGTTACAGCACAATGGCACTAAATATACAGAACCAACTGATATTGCCAACATCCTGGCAGATAGGTTCAGTGCAAACTTTATCCCCCTCTCATCCCCTAAAGGGCCCATCTCTATACCTGAGGAATGCAAAGTTCCTATAATCACGGCTGGACAGGTAAAAAAACACACACTCCAAAGCCAAGAACACAGCATCCATGGGACCTGACAACATCCCAGGCTGTGGTCTGCATGAACTACAGAACGAACTGGCACCCCACCTAAGTACCATGTTCAGTCATAGCCTCACCTCAGGCTTTGTGCCCACTGAATGGCGCACAGCGATGGTTATCCTACTCCACAAACGGGGAGCCACCATGGACCCTGGGAACTACTGCCCCATTAGCCTGACGAGCCTGGTCTGCAAGGCTATGGAACGTATCATCATGGAACTTATAATCAATGACATTGGTAATCTCCAAACTCTGGACCCCAGCCAGTTTGGGTTTGTAAAAGGCAGATCATGTCTCCTAAGCCTGATAGACTTCCTGAAGCGGTCACCAAAGCCGTAGATGAGGGCAAGGTGTTTCACACACACACACTAAACTAGGTGTAACTCCCTATGTCACAAGATAGGTTGCCAACTGGCTCACTGGCAGAACCCACACTATGAAAGTAGCAGACTTCAAATCCAACTTCAGACCAGTGACAAGTGGAGTACCACAGGATTCAGTCCTGGGTCCTCTCCTGTTTGGTATCTACTTCTCTGAAGTACAGGCTAACACAGAAGGTCTTTAGCTAACGAAGTTCGCAGTTGACTGCAAGGTAGGAGCCATAATCAAAACTCCTAACGATGTGGACATCCTACAAAAAGGGCCTCACTAAGACAGATGCCTGGTGTCAAAGCCATGGCCTCAAGCTCAATGTGAAAAAGTGCATTGTCATCCCTTTTGGTAAAAACTCTGTACCTATGAATTACCACATAGGCGGTAGTCTACTTAACACAGAAAGTGTGATGAGACCTTGGGACACAGGTGGACAGTAGTCTCTCCTTTGATAATCACTTTGCCACAGTCGTCAGGAAATCCTTCTCCATGGCACACCATCACAAAAGGTTTCTCATCCAGGAAAAAAAGAGGTAATTGTTCCCCTCTACTCGTCACTCATTAGACCCATTAATAGAGTACAACGCCCCTTTTGGTATGTTCCTCACAAGACATCTACAACAACTGGAAAGGCCACAGAAATACCTCACAAAGAGAATTACCGGCCTCAAACAGATGCCTTACACAGACCGTCTCAAAAAACTCCAGTGTTACTCCATCGTACATCGCCTACTCAGAGGCAATCTCTGCCTAACGTGCAAAGCTATGTCAAACCCAGAGCTGTTGGACATGCTCCACTTAAAGAAATCCCAGTCCCTCCATGCTAAACGCTCTAGGGACCTAAACCTTGTCACCACAATGAACAGAACATGCTGGAGGGATAGATTCCTTTCCCAGAGACTTCCCATACTCTGGAACAAGCTACCTGTCTATATCAAACAAAGCTCCTCATTAGCACTCTTCAAGAAAAATCTTGATGATTGGATGGGAGATGGGAAATTCACCCCGGGATCACTTCTGTGACTCTGCTTGAGAGGGGCACAGGAAAATAATTTTCTTGGGTGGTGAAATCCAGGGTACCGTTTGGCTAGGCTTATATAGGGCCTAGGGCCAATAGCCTAGTAACCTACCTATGAACCCTGGATTACCTAGCAGATCTCCTCCAAGGCCTATCATTCTCCTCCATTAAGATCCATGCCTCTGCTGTCTCAGCTGATTACAACACTGAGTTGCCTCTCTTCCCTCACCCACTCATCAAACAGTTCCTGAGAAGGGCAAACAACTTAAGGCCACCAAGGAGAGCACCTACCCCTGCTTAGGACCTTAACTTTGTACTGGAAAAGCTCCTGCTACCCCTCTTTGAGCCTGCAGAGTTAAAATTCCTCTTTTGGAAAACAGCCTTGCTTCTGGCCTTCACATCAGCTAGAAGAGTGTCTGAAATACAAGCACTTATGGCTGTGGAACCCTTCATTATTTTTCATGCTGACAGGGTCTCCCTCATGACTAACCCTTCGTTTATGCCTAAAGTCTTGTCCAGTGTGGCTCTCAACCAATCTATCCAGTTGCCAACCTTCTTCCCTATTCCTCAGAATAAAGGGGAAAGGATCCTGCACTCCTTGGACGTGCACAGACAGCTCAGATTCTACCTTGATAGGACTAAGCCCTTCAGGAAATCTGACCAGTTGCTAGTCAGTTTTGCACATGGGGCAGAGGGCAAGTCCATTTCAAAACAATCAGTTTCCAAATGGATATCACACTGTATCCATTTCTGCTACAAACACCATGGGAAACCAACCCCTTAGGGGGTCACAACACATTCCACTAGGGCAACCTCTACCTCTACAGCATTCCTCAGTGGAGTCCCTACCAGGGACATTCTGGAAGCTGCTATCTGGAGATGTTCTTCATGTTTCACTGTTGCAGTCATCACACTTGGGTTATCTGCCTGCAGGTAGCCCTCAGTCGGCCCAAATACCAGAGTCTTGGGATTTCTGCGTCGGATGCTGTTGCCTCTTCCATGACATCAGGGGAGTAAAACATGCAGCCGATGCCATTACATCATCTTTTCTTACCACATGGGAGCCAGAAGCAGAAGCAGTTCGCAAGTGCCTAGTTTCAAACCTGAAGTCTTCTAAAGCTAAGTACTCCATTGGGGATCCTTTTTACTTGCTCTAACCGATGTCAGAAAAATGTAACTGTTGTCCTGCCTGTGGAAAGCAAGTACCTCACAGAGATTTTCATTCTTACTGCGTCACCTGTTTAGGCCCAGACCATGGCATTCCTCGCTGCTGGTTTTGTGCCTTAACGTCCAAACTATTCATCGTCGGGCTATCTTTGTCGCTAAATTCTTTCGCTCTTGTTCTCTGTATTCCGAAATGGCTTCGTTAAGCCATCCGACTACCGATCTTTCGAAAAAACGTAAGGATAAAGACCGAGACCGCATAGATCCAAAACTGCAGATGATGCTTCTGTTAAGCTATTCGCCAGTCCGCCGGTACTCAGTGAGGTGCCTTCGCAGCCCCTGATACCCGCTTCTACAGATTCGCAGGCCTCAACTTAGACCCATTCGGACTCTGGTATGCTGCGATATGCTTCTTCGACTATGGAACCTGCGGATGTCTCTACCTTGGATTGGTCTGGAGCCACTGTGCAGGCACCGGCTGCTGAGGATGTATTCCGACCTTCCGATGTTCATATTAAACCAACAACTTTGTTTTTGACTAAAACTACCGAGATGATCTTCGTGTTTCACTGTTGCAGTCATCACACTTGGGTTATCAGCCTACAGGTAGCCCTCAGTCGGCCCAAATACCAGAGTCTTGGGATTTCTGCATCGGATGCCGTCGCCTCTTCCATGACGTCAGGGGTATAAAACATGCAGCCGATGCCGTTACATCAGCTTTTCTTGCCATGCGGGAGCCTGAAGCAGTTCGCAAGTGCCGGTTGGCCGCTACCTGACATTTTTCGAGTTACAAACCTGAAGTCTTCTAAAGCTAAGTACCCCGTTGGGGATCCTTTTTTCTTGCTCTAACCGATGGTAGAAAAAGTTAACAATTGTCTTGCCTGTGGAAAGCAAATACCTCAGAGTTTTTCATTCTTACTGCGTCACCTGTTTAGGCCTAGACCACGATGTTCCTCACTGTCGGTTTTGTGCCTTGTTCAATGCCTGAACTATTCGTTGTCGAGCTATCTTTGTTGTTAAATTCTTTCGCTCTCGTTCTCCGTATTCCGAAATGTTTTTAAGCCTTCCGACTACCGATCCTCCGAAAAAACGTAAGGATAAAGACAGACTGCATAGGTCCAAAGCTGCTGATGATGCTTCTGTTAAGCTAGTCGCCAGTTCGCTGGTACTCTGGTGCTTTTGCAGCCCCTGATACCCGCTTTTACAAATTCACAGGCCTCTACTGAAATCTATTTGGAGTCCGGTATGCCGTGAGATGCTTCTTCGACTATGGAACCTGTGGATGTCTCTGATCTTAGATGGGTCCTGAGCCGCTGTGCAGGCACCAGCTTCTGAGGGTGTATTCAGGCCTTCCGATGTTCGTATTAAACTGACTACTTCGTTTTTGACTAAAACTACAGAATTTCTCAGGCCCAGAGTTTGCACTATGCCTAGGAAACAGATGACCAAAGTGCATTCTCAAGCTCCCTTGCTTCAGAAACAAATGTTTAGAATGGCTGAAGACCTTATTACTTTAGGGGAAGTCAGCCTTCCCCCTCTAAAAGACAAAGAATTGATTTTCCTTCTGATTCTACAGACCATGAGTCTGAAGACTCTGACCCCTCTGATTACCAGGACATACCCTTATCCACCTATGAGGATTCAGATGCAGAGGATTCCATTCCCTGTGCTTCCCCTCCAGAGTACTTTTCTTTCAGTGAAACCTTGCATACCCTGAGAGAGCATTTCCGCGCCACCCTCAGTCAAAAGAGAGACTGGGAATTTTTAGACTTGCCTCAGCACAGGCCTCTAGCTATACCCCCTGTCCTGGATATTGTAGATGATGTATTCATGGAATCAAGTCTTACCCCTGATACTTTACCTCCAGCTCCTAGAAAGCCTGACAAGTACTAGAGAGTACCTGATGCTCACAAATTTCTCTTTAAAAATCCTACTGCAGATCTAGAGACCATTTCCCTGGGACCTACAGGTATTAAGGCTACTACAGCTAAAAACCCTACCCCTTCGGACATGGATTCTAGGGCTTTAGACAGATGGTGTAAGAAGGTATATACCTCTGCAACTCTTGCCATCAGGGCTTTAAATTGCCAGTTTCACATGTTAAAGTACCCGCAGCATATTATGGAACTAATTAAACAAAAATGTTGATTCCTGATTGTGCAGAAAATAAAGATTTACAAGAGTTAATGAAATTTGCAAACTAAATTGGTAAACATACTTTGCAGTGTGGTTTTGATGCCTTAGAAGCATCTTGCAGGGCTGCTGTCACTGGGTCTGTTCTGAGAAGGCATGCTTGGCTGAAGGAACAAATCTTGCCAGACCATGTCAAAGCAAAATTACTAGATGCTCCATTAAATCAAGAATGTTGTTTGGCGCAAAAGCAGAAGTTCTTAAAAAGATGGAGAAAAAAGCTAAATCCAGTCCCTCCCAGGCCTTTTCAGTCCAAACCCAGGGGCAACAGACCACAAAGACTACAGTCTCAGGGTATGCACAGATCTAAACAATGGAGTGATCCCACCTCAAAAACAGGGAGTGGTAAGCCAACCTCTTATGGAACAAGTTCATAATGACTTCTGCATCCTTCCCAGCCATACCCAAGCACTTGCACCCCTAGGAGGAAAACTCGCCCTGCATGCAAAAAACTGTATAGCCATTACCCAGGACTGATGGGTTCTAAACATTGTATCCCTGGGATACATATTCTACTTCCACTTACTGCCAACCCCAAGCGGATTGCCAGACCTTCCCCAAAACCAGTGGTCAGTGGCCCAAAAGCAAGTACTTTCTCTTCTCAGTATCAGGGCTATTCAAGCTGTTCCAACAGAGCAAAGGGGACAGGGTTTCTACTCCAGACTGTTTCTGGTGCCCAGAAAAGAAAACTCTTGGTACCCTATCGTGGATCTGTCAATTCTCAACACCTTCCTGGTGGTACCAAAGTTCAAAATGTTTGCACTCCCAACAGCTGCTGCCTATGCTAGCGAAGGACTCCTGGCTGGTCGCCCTAGATTTAAAAGAAGCTTATCTGCACATCCCCATAAGGGAATCTTTCAGGAAATATCTATGTTTCAGGGCAGGCTCTATGCACTATCAGTTCTCTGCACTTTCCTTTGGCTTATCTACTGTGCCCAGGATATTCAGAAATGCCTGTCTCCAGCCATTGCATACTGCAGACAGAGAAACATTCAAATTTACCCATACTTGGACGATTGCCTGATTTAGGCAGACAGTCAGGAATTGCTACTTCTGCACCTGAGATTTGTAAAGAGACTCCTAACTTCTCTGGGGTATACCATCAACGAAAAGAAATCCCATCTGGTACCCAGCCAAGAAATTATATTCCTGGGAGCAAGCTTGAACACAACTTCCCAGATGGCATTCCTCACTCCAGAAAAGCAGGTTTATTTGACAAATTTACTTTAAACTACTGGCCACCAAAACTCCGCTATCTGCAAGAAAATACTGCAAGCTCTAGGGTTCATGGCCTCATGCGTTCTCCTAATTCCATATGCAAGACTGCATATGAGGAAACTTCAGTGGTACTTAAAAAGTTTCTGGTGTCAACATTCTCAGGACCTGGGAACAGTGATTCCTATCATTCCTTGCCTAAGGACAGAGTTCCTTTGGTGGGCGGAGGCCTGCAACCACAACAAGGGACTCCCTTTCCCTCAACTCCCTGACACCCAAACCCTGACAACAGATGCATCAGACTATGCATGGGGGGCTTACATGGCAGGCAAATGCATTCAAGGCAAATGGAGCCCAAGACAAATGCACCTGCATATCAATCAAAAAGAAATGTTAGCTATATAGAATGCACTGACAGCCTTCAAATACCTTATCCTTCCAGGACAACTCTTGATAAAGACATACACCACCACCACAGTCCTGTGGGACAAAAACAAGCAGGGGGGGGGGGACTCATTCTTACCCACTCTGCAGGTTAGCTCTGGCTCTGTGCAACACAGCCTTGAGCAACCAAGTGCACCTGGAAGCTCAGTTCCTGCCAGGCAAACAAAATTCACTGGCAGACGACTTAAGCAGAAATCTAATGGACCCGCATGAGTGGAAACTGGAACCCAGTTCATTCAAGCTTCTAATCTACAGGTGGGGGACACCAGAGGTGGACCTCTTTGCTTCCCCCCAGAGCCATCAATTGAGCAAATTTTGCACCAGAACTCCCCACAGCCAAGCATGGAAAGTGGATACCCTACCCTTTGGATGGGAAAACCTCTCAGTCTACGCCTTCCCCCTCTGCCCCTCCTGTCGAAAGTACTACTCAAGATCAAACAGGACAGGCCAAGGACAATCCTTATTGCACCAGACTGGCCACGCCAGCACTCGTACCCACTTTTATGCAGTCTGACAACAGTGCCACCCTGGCACCTGCATCAGACACCCTCTTTGCTGTGCCAGCAGGAGGGCCAGATTTTGCATCCTCAGCTGCAAACCCTGAACCTAGCAGCCTGGCTTATTCTGTCAATACACCACCAGCAACCCTCAGCAAACATGTGATGGATGTCATCCGTGAGGCCAGGAGGCCTAGTACTAGGAAATCCTATTCAGAAAAGTGGAAAAGATACTGTTCTTGGAGCCAGTCTCAGGGAAAGGACACAACCGTGCCCAGCAGAGCTGCTCCACAAAGGCCTATCCTTCTCATCCATTAAGATTCATGCGTCTGCCATCTCGGCTCATTACAATACTGAGCCCAACCCTCTTCTCTCACCCTCTGGTCAAGCAGCTCCTGAGAGGAGCTAACAATTTAAGAGCCCCCAAGGAGAGCTCCCACTCCTGCCTGGGACCTTAACTTTGTACTAGAGGAGCTCATGCTTCCCCCTTTTGAGCCGGCTGCCACAGCAGAGTTAAAATTCCTCTCTTGGAAAACAGCTTTACTTCTAGCCATCACTTCAGCAAGAAGTGTCTGAGTTACAGGCCCTTATGGCTGTGGAACACTTCATTATCTTTCATGCGGACAGGGTTTCCCTCAGGACTAACCCATCATTTATGCCCAAGGTGGTATCCAGTATGGCTTTAAACCAATCCATCCATTTACCAACCTTTTTTCCTAATCCTCAGAATAAAGGGGAAAGGATCCTGCACTCCTTGGACGTGCACAGACAGCTTAGGTTCTACCTTGACAGGACTAAACCGCTCAGAAAATCTGACTAGCTGCTAGTCAGCTTTGCTACATGGGCAGAGGGCAAGGCCAATTCAAAGCAAAGTGGATAGCACACAGCATCCATTTCTGCTACAAGCACCATGTAAAACCTACCCCACAGGATAAGAACCCATTCCACTAGGGCTACCTCAACCTCTACAGCATTTCTCAGGGGAGTCCCTACCAGGGACATCTTGGAAGGTGCAACCTGGAGTTCAGTACACGTCTTCACCAAGCATTACCACTTGCCTATCTTTTCAAAATCCAGAGCTAGATTTGCTACAGCAGTCTTACAAGGCCTGCTAGCCAGCCCTAATATGTCTTGATTACCTCCACTCTTCCTCAGCTTTGGGAATCAACCCAAGTGTGATGACTGCAACAGTGAAACATGAAGAACGTAGTACATTTGTGTACCCTTGCCATAAATGTAGATGTTAGAGTGTATTCACTGTTGCAGTCCTGGTTACCCTCCCTCCAGCCCCCTGACTTTTCTATACTTTCTACCTATCCTCTTTTTTGGCTATAGCTTATGGCAGTGGTATTTACTTTTTACTGGATGTGTGCCACACCATGTAATTGCTTCCTGTTTTGGGGGCTCCTGACATCTGGGGCAAGAAAAACTGATGGAATGGCAGCAGATGCATGTTTTATACCCCTGACGTCATGGAAGAGGCGACAGCATCTGAAGCAGAAATCTCAAGACTCTGATATTTGAGCCATCTGAGGGCTATCTGTAGGCAGATAACCCAAGTATGATGACTGCAACAGTGAATACACTCTAACATCTACATTTATGGTAAGTGTACACAAATGTACTTTTCTCAGGCCCAGAGTTCACACTACGCCTAGAAAACCAGCCAAAGCGCATGCTCAACCTCTCATGCCACAGAAACAAATGCTTAGAATGGCTGAAGACCTTATAACGTTGATTAGGGGAAGCCAGCCTTCCCCCTCTAAAAGACAAAGAATTGATTTTCCTTCTGATTCTTCAGACCATGAGTCCGATGACTCTGATCCTTCTGATTACCAGGACGTACCGTTATCTACCTATGAGGATTCAGATGCAGAGGATTCCATTCCCTCTGTCTCCCCTCCAGAGGATTTTTCTTTTGGTGAAACCTTGCATACCTTAAGAGATCATTTCCGCTGGAAATGCCAGGACTGACCTCGGTCCAAAAAGAGAAGCAGAAAATATTTAGACTTGCCTCAGCACAGGCCTCTAGCTATACCTTCTGTCCTGGACATTGTAGATGATGTCTTCATGGAATCCGGTCTTACTCCTGATACTTTATCACCAGCTCCTAGAAAGCCTGACCGGTACTACAGAGTACCTGACTCTCAAATTTCTCTTAAAGAATCCCACTGCGGATACAGAGACCCTTTCCCAGGGACCTAAAGAAATTAAGGCTACTACAGCCAAAAACCCTACCCCTTCGGACAGGGATTCTAGAGCTTTAGACAGATTGGGTAAGAAGGTATATACCTCTGCAACTCTTGCCATCAGGCTTTGAATTGACAGTTTCACAGCAACATATTATGGAACCGATTAAACAAAAAATGGTGTTACTTCCAGATTGTGCAGAAAGCAAAGATTTACAAAAGTTAATGCATTCTGCAAACCTAGTTAGTAAACATAATTTGCAGTATGGTTTTGATGCCTTAGAAGCATCTTGCAGGACTTCTCCCACTGGGTCTGTACTGAGAAGGCATTCTTGGCTGAAGGAACAAATCTTGCCTGACCATGTCAAAGCAACATTACTAGATGCTCCATTAAACCAGGAAAGTTTGTTTGGCACAAAAGCAGAAGTTGTTAAAAAGATGGAGGAAAAAGCTAAATCTATGCAATTTGTTAAAGATTTCTTACAGGTACAACCACCTAGATGCAGTAGGCATTGGCCTTCTAAAAACTGGTCCTTTCCAGTCTCTCCCAGGGCTTCTCAGTCCAAACCCAGGGGCAACAGACCACCAAGACTACAGTCTCTGGGTATGCAGAGACATAAACAATGGAGTGCTCCCATCTCAAAAACAGGGAGTGGTAAGCCACCCCCTTATGGAAAAAGTTCACAATGACTTTTCTATCATCCTTCCCAGCCAGGCCCAATGCACCCCTAGGAGGAAAACTCACCCTTCATGCAAAAAACTGGATGTCCATTACCCAGGACCGATGGGTTCTAAACATTGTATCCCAGGGATACAAATTTTACTTCCACTCACTGCCAACCCCAAGCAGGTTGCCAGACCTTCCTCCAAACCAATGAGCAGAGACTCAAAAGCAAGTACTTTCTCTTCTCAATATCAGGGCTATTCAGCCTGTTCCAATAGAGCAAAGGGGATAGGGTTTCTATTCCAGACTGTTTCTGGTGCCCAGAAAAGAGAGCTCTTGCCCACCCTATCCTGGATTGTCAGTTCTCAACACCTTCCTGGTGGTCCCAAAATTCAAAATGCTTACACTGCAACAACTACTTCCTATGCTAGCCAAGGATGTGTGGCTAGTCACCCTAGACTTAAAAGAAGCTTATCTTCACATCCCCATAAGGGAATCCTGCAGGAAATGTATACGTTTCGGGGTAGGCTGTATGCACTATCAGTTCTCTGCACTTCCCTTTGGATTATCTACTGCGCACAGGGTATTCACAAAGTGCCTGGCTCCAGCTGTTGCATACTGCAGGCAGAGAAATATTCAAATGTACCACTGCGGTGGTGGTGCTGCGGTAGCGTTGTTTCCTCACAGTAAGACGTCCTGTTCAATTCTCAGCTAGAGCGTCTTCTGTGTGGAGACATGCGTGAATGGGCCTACCTTCATTGAAGGTTGTGCGTCAGGGCCGGCAACTCTGCACATAAACATCTACTGCCAATCATTAGCGGACCGGAGTTCCGCTGTGGCGACCCCTAACCGGGAAAAGCCGAAAGACACAACAGCAACCCATACTTGGACAATTGCCTGATTCAGGCAGACAGCCAGGAATTGCTACTTCAGCACCTGGCATTTGTAGAGAGACTGCCAACTTCTCTGGGGTACACCATCAACAAAAAGAAATCACAACTGGTGCCCAGTCAAAAGATTGTATTCCTGGGTGAAAGCTTGAACACTACTTCCCAGATGGCATTCCTCACTCCAGAAAAACAGGTCTGTTTGACAAAGTACTTCAAACTAATGGCCACTAGAACCCAGCTATCTGCAAGAAAAATACTGTTGGCCCTAGGGTTCATGGCCTCATGCATTCTACTAATTCCATATGCAAGACTGCATGTGAGGAAACTTCAGTGGTACTTAAAAAGTCTCTGGTGTCAACATTCTCAAGACCTGGAAATAGTGATTCCTATCATTCCTTGTCTAAGGTCAGAGTTCCTTTGGTGGGCAGATGCATGCAACCACAACAAGGGACTTCCCTTTACTCAACCCCACGCTGCCCAGACCCTAACCACAGATGCATCAGACTGTGCCTGGGGGGCACACCTGAACAACAAGTGCATTCAGGGCCACTGAAGCCTAAGTCAAATTCATCTGCACATCAACCAAAAAGAGATGCTAGCTGTTCAGCACGCTCTAACAGCTTTCAGATCCCTCCAGGACCCCTGCTAATAAAAACAGCACCACAGTTATGTGGTACATCAACAAGCAGGGGGGAACCCACTCTGCAGGCTAGCCATGGCCCTGTGGAGCATGGTCTTGGACAATGCAGGTCCATCTGCAAGCTCAATTCCTGCCAGGCAAATAAAACTCACTGGCAGATGACTTGAGCGGAAATCTCCTAGACCCACACGAGTGGCAATTAGAGCCCAGCACCTTCAGCCTTCTGATTCAGAAATGTGGGACCCCAGAGGTGGATCTCTTTGCCTCCCCCTGCAATCACCAGCTCAGCAAATTCTGCACCAGGACACCTCACAGCAGGGCCTGGAAAGTGGATGCCCTATCCTTCCAGTGGGTAAACCTCTCAATCTGTGCATTTCCCCCTCTGCCCCTTCTCTCAAGAATACTGCTCAAGATAAGACAGGACAGACCAAGGACAATTCTGATTGCCCCAGAATGGCCATGCCAGCACTGGTACCCACTCCTCCACAGCCTGTCACCGGTGCCACCCTGGCACCTACCCCAGAGCCCGACTCTGCTGACTCAGCAGAGGGGACAGATCTTGCATCCGCAACTGCAAACACTGAATCTTGCAGCCTGGCTTATTCCTTGAATTCTCCCCAATGACCAGCCTAAGCAAGCAGGTGCTGGATGTCATTCTTGAAGCCAGAAGACCCAGTACAAGGAAATACTATGCTGATAAGTAGAAAAGGTATTGCTCCTGGATTCAATCTAAAGGAGAGGACACAACTCTGCCCTCTCTACCTCTAATCCTGGATTACTTGGCAAGATCTACCCCACAGAGGCCTATTATTCTCCTCCATTAAGATCCATGCCTCTGCCATCTCGGCTCATTACAACTGAGCCCACCCCTCTTCTCTCACTCTCTCATCAAACAGTTCTTTAGAGGGGCAAACACCTTAAGGCCACCAAGGAGAGCACCCACCCCTGCTTTGGACCTTAACTTTGTACTGGAAAAGCTTACACTACCCCCTTTTGAGCCTGCAGTATCAGCAGAGTTAAAATTCCTCTCTTGGAGAACAGCATTGCTCCTGGCCATCACTTCAGCGAGAAGAGTGTCTGAGCTACAAGCACTTATGGCCGTGGAACCCTTCATTATTTTTCATGCTGACAGGGTTTCCCTAAGGACTAAGCTTTCCTTTTTGCCTAAAGTGGTATCCAGTGTGGCTCTCAACCTTCTTCCCTAATCCTGAAAATAAAGGTGAAAGGATCCTGCACTTCTTGGACATGCACAGACAGCTCAGATTCTACCTGGAATAGGACTAAGCCCGTCAGGAAATCTGACCCGTTACTACTCAGTTTTGCACCAGGGCAGGGCCATTTCAAAATGGACAATTTCCAAATGGATAGCGCACTGTATCCATTTCTTCTACAAACACCATGGGAAACCAACCCCTCAGGGGGTCAGAGCACATTTCACTAGGGCAACTTCTACCTCTAGAGCATTCCTCATGGGAGTTCCGACCAGGGCCATTCTGGAGGCTGTGACTTGGAGTTCTGTATACACCTTCACCAAGCATTACCACCTGCCTATATTTTCCAAATCCAGGGCGAGCTTTGCAGCTGCAGTTCTGCAGGGCATACTAGCCAGCCCCAAACTCTTCTTGACTGCTGCCACCCTTTACTACACCTTTGGGAATCAACCCAAGTTTGATGACTGCAACAGTGAAACACAAAGAACATAGTACAGTTGTGTACACTTACCATAAATGTAGATGTTCGAGTGTATTCACTGTTGCAGTCCTGGTTTCTCTCCCTCCAACCCCCTTCTGTTTCTCTCTCCTCTATGTGCATCTTATCCCTTGCAGGGGTATTGGTATTTACTTTTTTCTGGTGGTGATTTTTCCACCATGGCTTAACTCCCTATTGGGGGGCTCCTGACATTTGGGGGGGGGGGGAAACTGATGTAATTGCATCGGCTGCCTGTTTTTATACCCCTGACGACCTGACATCAGACCTGGAGTGACAGCAACCGACGCAGAAATACGAAGTCTCTGGTATTCGGGCCAACTGAGGGCCACCTGCAGGTAGATAACCCAAGTGTGATGACTGCAACAGTGAATACACTCGAACATCTACATATATGTTAAGTGTACACAACTGTACATTGTTTCACGGCTGTTTTTCAAATGTTTAAAACTTTTTTTAGTGCTTCCCGCTTAAATTAATGTAGCTAGTAGCTGTAGCATAGTCCAGATACAGGTTTGCTGCATCTGGATCTGTTTGTCATGTCTGTTGTATTCTGAGCACATTTTCCAAGCCATCTTTGATGGGAAGGGGCCCTTCTGCATCCTTGTGAGAGAAGTGTGCTGAGTGGAACCTGTCTGGTGAAGGGTGATTAGTCTAGGCTTGGAGTAATCACCATCATTGGTTCTTTTGATTTAGTTTTTAGTTTCTGGCATTTAAGCCCTGCATTTGAGCAGGTTTCTGCTTGTTTGTGCATTGCAGAGTACCACGCACTGCCGCACAATTGTGCGTCATAGCTGGACAGATAATTGACAGTTTTTCCCTTGGATACAGCTGTAGTACATTAGTGTAGTCCTCATGTTTAGTACATTTCTGGTCTAAGAAGTATTACTAGTGAGCCGTGACTTTTATTAAACCACCAGCCAAAAACCCCATCAGAAATACCCATCTAGAGAGCACTCCTAGATCAGTCCTGAAATCACCCCCTTTGTGATAAGTTCTTCAAACCTAGCATTATGGACAGTTGGACTACCCCTATTTCTTCTGCCAGCCTCGTTGACTTGGGTTTCCTGAGACAGTATAGCAACTGCCTCATGTACAATGACAATCCTCTACTAATAACTCACTGTAGTACAGAATGGAGAGATGCATCTACACCAAGAATCTTGAATGCCTGCTCCCTTGCACTTGAAACAGTATCACAAAAGAGATTAACTCGCCCACCACTACTCACGCACATAGTACACTTCCAACACATGCCTACATACACACAGATTCTCTCAAAAAACTTACAGAAACACCAGAGATCTCAAAAACACAAGACTGCTAAAAACTAACCTTTTCCACAGCACCCAAGACGCACAGCAACACCAGTGTCTCACCTACCAAGCCCTTAAGGCATAACACTCAAAAATTAAATTTTCTTGGCATTGGAGACTTCACAGTGAGCGACACTGATATCCCACTCACCAGGTTAGATAAGGAGAAATTCACGGTCAACTGCCTGTCTGGTGCCAGGATTTGTCAGGTCACGCATGCACTCAGATTTCTTGGCAAGTACCATTGTGACGCCGTCCTAACTCATGCTGGCATGAATGAATCGAGACTTATACTGAACTATATGAAGAAAGACACGATTTAGCTCTCTGTCCCAGGCAGGTATGTCCCTAGCCTTGAGCAGCATATTACCCTATCCTAGAATGATGCCACAGTGTAAACAAAAAATGATCAATTTCAATATTTGGCTTAGTTTGTGGTGTCATTCAAAGGGGATCCAGTTTCTGTCAGCCTGGGATGACGTGGTCGACAAACCTCGCTGCTTTGCTAGAGAAGGTTTGCACCTGGTGCCACTAGGCTTTTGGCTGCTGGCAAAGGCTTTTGCCTCCACCGTAGTGCCTTTTTTAGTCAGGGTCTCACAAAATTGCTGACACGAAAATTGAAAGTCATAATAACATAAGGGTTATGCTGCTAAACACTAGGAGCTTTATCCAAAAACTGCAGACCTAAAAGCACTTCTGTCACTAGACGATGTAGATATCTATTCAATCACAGAAACCTGGTTCAGGGCTTCAGAGAGTACCCCTGCCTTCCACACCTTCAAACTGCAAGACGAACATGTGAGAATCAAAGGAGATGATGATTCTGTCTGTATTAGAGATAAATTCACCTCCTGACTAGTTAGACTGGACAACTCCATGGAGTTGCTCCAAGTTCAGATTACTGTGGGTAAGACCCCCCCCCCCCCATTCAAGTCATACTAGTTATAGATCCCTTGCATGAATCATGATGATCATGAGGCCTACTTGACCAAACTAGAGTCGATCCAAATATTGCCAAACAATCTAGTCATGGGGGATTTCAGTTATCCCACCATCAACTGGGAAGCCTATTCTAGCCCTAACTCACTTGCGCAAAAGTTCCTCAACTTAACTCAGATGTCCTGGAACAAATTGTTCATACCCCAAGAAGAGGAACAAACATACTAGATCTAGTCCTCAGTAACATAAGCAGATGAAGCACCACAACATTTAGACCCCCAGTTAAATCTGACCACAAATCATTCGCTTTTGAACTGGTGCTAACACCAGAACTTACTAAGGGTGAAGTCAGACTAAAAAACTTCAGCAAGGCAAACTGTACCCTCCTAGGGGAAGGTATAAATGCATTCCAAGCCCCACAACCAGCTGGAGGTGGTAACTACACCAAAGCTTACACTGAAGCCCTGTACAGTCACTTGTATAAATGTGTAGACTCTTCTGTTCCATAGAAAATCAAAGCCTGAGCTCCAAGTAAAAATATGCACCCTGGTGGACATCCAGCATCAACAAACTTTACAACAAATGCAAAACGTTGCTATGTAAGACGAAGACCCAATGATGGGAAAGCACCCTCCTCGGCCTCAACAGGCAAGTAAGACACGTCAAATCCTCTATGGGTTACTTTGAGAAAAATCTAGCAATCACATCCAAGGATACCCATAAGGCATTTTACAACTATGTACACAGTCTAAAAGGTAGGATCCAAGCATGTGCCGAAGTAGTGACTAACTGTATCAAACATATACTGATCCTCACAGAGATGGCAAGCCTTCTAGTGGACAGAATTGGCAAAAATGTCCCTCCCCTATCCCCTGCAAACTTATTAGAAACCTTACCCTTAACCGCCCCCCCCCCCCTGCATATCTGAAGAGCAGGTCATTAAAGCCTTGTCTATGGAAAAAAACAAACTCTATGGGACCAGACAGCATCCCAGGCGGTCTTCTAAAGAAATGAAAACACGAACTGGCATCACCATTAAGTACCTTATTCAATCATAGCCTTTCCACAGGCTTTCTTCCTGTGGAATGAAGAACAGCAACATTTATTCCCCTCTGCAGTGGTGGCAATAGCAACAGACCTGGGGAATTATAGACCCATAAACCTGTGTAAGGCCATGGAACTTAACCTCATGGACCTCATAAATAAGGACATAGGCAACCTCCAAACCCTGGATCTGACCCAGTTCGGCTTTGTCAAGGGAAGATCCTGCCTGTTAAACCTGATGGATTTCTTTGAAAATGTGACCAAGGCCATTGATGGGCAAATCTGTGCGCACAGCATATCTTGACTTGGCAAAGGCCTTTGACGCAATCCCACACTAAGGCATTACCAATAAACTTAGCAAATTGAATGTAAACCCCTTTGTTGTAAGATGGGCTGCCAGCTAACTCACAAACTGGTCATACACTATCAAAGTGGGTAGACTTCTTAGGGGAGACTTATGCTTGGCTTACCCAAGCCTAATGAATCTGCTGCTCATCCATAAATCAAATGGGATTAGAGCCACCCGTTCCGGGGACCTAAATATGGCCTGCAACTTGAATAGGATGTGCTGGATGGACAGATTTGTCTCCCAGTGAGATGTGTCACTGTTAAAAAGGAACCTAGACAAGTGGATGGGGCACCGTAAACCCTTAATGGGGAAAGCACCTACAACCCTCCTGGACATGGGTAGTCATTACTAAATACAGTCCTGGGTATTGACTAGTGTGTCTAGTATTATATTGGGATGAAACAGCTAGGCTTGAAAAGACCTCCAGGTTGATAGCCTACTAACCTCCTATGATCCTAGACAGTATCAAACCAACAAAAAAGGAAAACGTTCTGGTAATCGTTATTCTTTCAAATTGTTAGTAAGAGTTCCACACATCATTCTTTTACCATGAAATGTTAAGTACTTAGCCCAATCTGAATCTGTCCTTTTACAATTTGTAAAATGTTAGCATATAATAAACTCTTACCAATGTTGCATTTCACTGCTATTACCAAGCAACCAGAAAGCAGTATTTCTGACAAATAAGCTTTTCCTTAAAGACCCAACTGATATCTATTATGTTATTCCAACCAGCTGTCAGTCTGACAACTCTGTATTGTTCAGTAGTAGTCTGCATTGTTCTCCAGCATTTGCTGCTGTTACTTCAGCTTCCTTTATATAGCCTTGCTAGATAATGTTCATTTTATAAAGATCAAAAGACAGTTGTGAAGATGAATCGCTTGATTTAACTGTATTGTCTTAAACTAGGCTTCTCAAGGGAATGGCATTTCAGTAAAACTGGACCATTTGTAAAATATGTTATCAAAATCTTCTATATTTTTAATTTAATTCCTGCTAAATATATTTAGTAAGAAACAGTCATTTTTGTCCTGTGGTTACTTAGTCTTAAAAAGCTGAGTGTATTTTCATGATCCATTGATTGGATCCAAGTTAGTGTCATTCATCCTAAGCTCGTTAATTTGAAGACATTTCTAATCACCCCCTTGTCTTTTATTTCTTAATTCATTATTTCTTACAATGAAAAAGACATCCTTATCTATCTGATCTTTTCAGGGTATCCTGTCGTGGTTAATGGTGATATGTTGGAAGTTATAAATTGTAGATAGTACTGAAGGGTTTAATGGTATGTAGATAAAGAAGTTATAATTTTTCCTCTGTTTTCAAGCCTCACAAATTTTGATATCAGTGAGGTTAAAATTTCTTTTCTCAGTGTTTTGTGAAATAAGTAGTTTACAGTATACTCCAGTGGTGCACAACGTCCAGCCCTGGGGCCAAATCCGGCCCTTAACACACCACCATCCGGCCCCAAAGAGTAACCAAATTTTTTTTTTAAAAAGTGAAAAAAATGCTACGCCTTACTCCAGTCACGCAAACTTTCCAGCACGTGCTTACTTACCTAATTGACTGCAGTTGCGCACACCTCTAATTTTAGCTGCGGAAGTAACTATTCTTTGTTGTTTATAACTTGTAGTCTGCAAGCAGTAGTAACTTTCTGCAAGAGTTTGTAATAAGTCATGGCTGCAAGCCAGAATAAAGTTAAATGCAAAGTTGATGTAGAAAACAGGCAATTTCATGACTGCTGTCTTAAGTAAAAATGCCAGTCACCTGTACCTATTCTTAACTCGTAACGACTTGACTGTTTTGAGGTGGCCCGCAGATGCATTAAAAATTTGTGTAGTGGCTCTCCCCACAAAAAGGTTGTGCACCACTGGTATACTCGTATAAGTCACTTTTAGCCAATTTTTGTCAGTTTCTGCCAGCTATTTTGATAACTTGCTTCTCACAATACTCGTTCTTAATCTTCTTCACTAATTTTCTCATGCTTTTTAAATGTAAATACCTCCTGCATATGTGAGCTGGCCATTATTTGTTTCATTTTTGCACTAAAATAAAATGTTAGTAAATACAGCAAAGGAGAATGGAGCTGCTGTGTGGTGCATCTTTGTGCAGACACCCGCCTCTTGAATACTACAGTGAGCCAGGGCAGATGTACACAACTGCAAATTCACAGATGTGAGGATATGCCAAACTCCTTGCCCCCAATGAGTTCATCTAAAAATATTGCCCCCAATGAGTTTATCTAAAAATATTGCTGTTTTATATATATATATATATATATATATATATATATTTTTTTTAAATTCTATCTACGATCTATGTTCTGTTTTGTCTCCTTCAACATGTTATAACTTGTATAACTTGCTAAATGTCTTTGTTAACAATTGTCTTTTACATATTTGTTACATGTGAAGGTAAACAAATGCAAATAAATTTTTATATATGTATATATACACACACACACACACACATATATATATAAGTATATGTATAGAATAGGTCCTATTTGTATCGTCAAAAGTATGGTTCATGAACTGTACTTTGTAAAACAAAAAAAAATGCCATTTGCATGTAAAATTAGTTGTACATCAACGTATACTGTTGATGTACAGCTAAGGAAACTCTTGTCGAGATCGTAGTACAGTTGGGGATAAGGGAATATTCCCTTTTTCCCCCACTGTAGTGCGATCTCGAAGTGATAATAAAGTGGGGGTGTGGGGGCATATATATATATATATATATATATATATATATATATATATATATATATATATATATATATATATACACACACACACATATACACAAATATAAATATACATCTGTATATGTTTATAACTATTTACACACACACACACACATATGCATATGTATATAAACTAATGCATACACACAAACTCACGTGTATATATACAGATGATCACATATATTACTCGCACAGGGACATAACATATATGCACACACACAGTTCCTACATCTCTCTGTGTAAACATATAGACACACACAAAATATGACCCTTGCACAAGCATTTTACTGATACCCAAAGTGACTTTTTCCCCAACAACCCCAGCAGGAGTTTGTACATGCATGCCCAAACACTTCACTGATGTCAAATGCAACATTTCCCCAAACAATCCCTTCAATAGTTTCTGTCTCCACAGGCATTTCACTAATACCAAATGCAACATTTCCCACAACAGTCCCTTCGAGAGTTTTTCCATATATGCCCAAGCAGTTCACCGTCACCAAATGAAGTATTTCCCCCAGTGACCCTGTGACACCCCACCTCTGGCCCAGTAATCAATGAGCCTTAATCCTCACCCACTAGCACCAGTGGTTGACATACATTGGGAGGATGACAAGTGCACACACATTTCCAGATGCAGCTCTTTGCATCAAGTGCATTTTCCTTTAAGAGCACACAGAGACCACAGTCAGCCCCGGGAATGGTTTCTCTCTCTTTCTCCAGATCTCCAGTAAGACTCCCCACTGGCACAGCTATAGGGTTGCGATCTCAGCTGAGTGGCCAAACCAAAAACTCCAGCAGCCTCTCTGCCCAGCCAGTGCTTAGTGTCCCTGCCCAAGTCGCTGACACACACACACACACACACACACACCTGGAAAAGGCTGGCACAGGTTTACTAGCTATGCCCCCTTCTGTCCAGACTATAACGTAGTTATTGCTGCCACCAGCATACTTTTTATCAGCTACTTTAAGGCCCTTAACAAAGGTTGTTCAATCTTACTGTGTAATGTTACTGTCAACTCAAATAGGAATTTGACCAAGAGCAAGGCTATTAGGAGTGACCCACAGTGTCACCAAATAAGTATGCAAGTACTCTCAGAACATAAATATGTTTCTGCACAGATCAGCCACAATGAAAGGTTTAACTATATCTAATAAAAAGAACAAAAAAATACTGTGTATATAATCACAGTAACATCTACAGGAAATATTTAAAACAGCATTACAGGACAGTCTCAAAGAAAAATATCTAAGCTAAGCTTTGCTATATTCCTGACTATATCTAAAAGAATTGTACTGTACCCTAGGTCTTCTGTTCAGGTCGAAGACAGACTACAGAATGCTCTCGTCCTCTCTCTGAGTTTTTAATATCTCAAATATTACTGCTGAGATAGCTTGCAGAATAACTTAATTTCTTATCCCAGGTGAAAAACAACCATTGATGCAGCTGGTAGCATTTTGCATCTACCTGTGAATATACAAACACAAGGGCTTTTCCTCAAATCTTGGTACTTGCTGGAAGTCGTAAAACATAACACTTGTAAGACAGTGCAGAAAGGTCCCTAGTTTTAGACATTGTCTCCCCTTTTGCTGCCATAAATTTAATTTCAGTTACTTTTCTGAAGTTAACCTCTTGTATTCCAGTGTTCACTGTTAAACTATATACATTCAAACAGTTACAATAGTGTATGCATATTTCTGTTCCCTTCCAGCAGGGCATGATGTGTATCCATTTTTAAGCTCAGTACTTTATAAAATACCATTTCAACACGTCTGTACAAACCTAGTTTGATATATTCATGACATACAGTTCTAATACAGTTGTAACACAAGCATCATACTTGAAGCATGGTGACATTCACAAATGAGAGACAACCATTTACAAAATTCCATACAGCTCTGCTGGCAGTATCTCTCTGTCATACTTCTATTTAAATCATGTTGATATTCACAAATGCCATATAATTATTTACAAAATTCCAGATAGTTGGGCTGGCAGTATCTCCTTTTGTGACAGTCCCCTTCAGTAGTTTGTCCATATATGTCCAAGCACTGATATCAAATGAATCATTTCCCCAAGACCTTTCCCATAGTATGTCCATGTCTGCGCAATCACTTCAGATCTCTACCATAGTTTGTCCCTGAATGCACAAACACTTCACTGACATCAAATGCAACATTTTCTGCCAAGGATCACTACATAAGCACTTCACTGACACCAAATTAAACTTTTCCCACAACAGTCCCTTCAGTAGTTTGGCCACATATGACCAAGCACTTCACTGTCAGCAAATTAAACAATTCCCCCAGCAGTCCCTTCAGCAGTTTCTACTTGTCTGACACCAAACAGAATATTTTCCCAATAATCCTTTCTATAGATTGTCCATGTGTGCACTAGCACCTCACTGACACCAAATGAAACATTTTCTCTAATGATTTCTCCACATATACTTTTATTGAGACCAAATGAAGCATTTCTCCCAATGACAGATGCTACTCTACCTACCAGAAGTAAGCCCAGAACTAGCCTCATTAAAAAAACAGCCCTGGTGGTATCCCAAATTAAATAGGATATGCAACAAAAGGAAAAAAATCATGGCAAAAATCCGGAAGGGTAATTCCCATAAAGGTAAAAATACTCAACAAACTGCATAGGCAACTAAGAGGACTAATTAGGTCAAGCAAAGCCAACTAAGAGGACTAATTGGGTCAAGCAAAGCCATCTTTGAGGTAGTGAAAGTCTCCCAGGTGAAAGATAACCATAAAGCCTTCTTCAGCTATGTCAGAAACAGCAAGGGTAGCACACAGCAATGTACTGAATTGGTAGTCGGTGTGCCACATTCACTGAGCCTGGCAAGACAGCGAACCTGTTAGTGGATAAAGTCAGTTCCACCTTTACCACCTCTCATCCCCAACCATCCCACAAAAATACCATCAAATATAACCTTCCCAACTATAACTGGGAAGCATGTAGCTCTTGCTAAAGCCAACACAGCTTCAGTGGACCCCGATAACTTTCCGGGATGCCTTCTGAACACACTAAATATGATTTATCAGGACCCCTGGAATCATTATTTAACTATAGTCCTAAAACGGGATTTGTGCCACCAGAATATAGGGCTGTGGTCATCCCCCTTCATAAGAAAGTACCTCCAACAGATGTTGAAAACTACAGACCCATTAGTCTGACCAGTCTTCTTGAAAAGCCATGGAAAGAATGATCAGGGAAATTATCAGCAGGGACGTAGGTGACCTCCACACCAAATCCATTTCAGTTTGGCTTTGTCAAAGAAAGGTCATGCTTACTTAAACTGGTGGACTTCTTTGGAAAGTCCTAAATCCAGTGGATGAGGGAAAAAGGGTACATACTGCCTACCTAGATCCAGCTAAACCATTTGATACAGTACCTCATTTTGGCATTATCAACAAACTTATGGAACTAGGGATAAACCTCTCTATAACATGCTGGCTAGCTAGCTGGCTCATGGATGGGGCTCAGGAAATTAGGATTAGTGAGGCAAACTCCACAAAGAGGCCAGTCAACAGTGGAGTCTTTCAGGGTCTGTGCTAGGCCCCCTCCTCTGTGGCATCCATTCTGGAATGTCAAAGTCAATGTCAAAGGCCTCAGGCTAAGCAAATTCACTGATGATTGCTAACTGGGAGCAATTATTGAATCCTCCAAGATGAGAACACCCTTCAGGAAGGTCTAACACAGGCAAACACTTGGTGCCAAAGCCATGGATTACAACTCAATAGCAAGAAATGCATTATAGTACTTTGTGGGAAGTTAGACACCCTGGATAACTACATTATCAATAAAACATCCCTAAAATTTGATTAATTAGGGATCTGGGAACTTGTGTAGATATCAACCGAGCCTGAGACCAAAATGCATCCAAGCTAGTAAGAAAATCTTTCTGTGTTGCTCGACGTGTCAGCAAGAGTATAGCATCTAGGTCCAGAGAGATTGTCATACCACTGCATTCAGCCCTCATCAGACCCATCATAGAGTATAATTCCCCCTTTGGCTTATACCTCACTATACACATGCAGCAATTGGAACATTCACAAAGGTTCCTTACAAAAGACAATCGTGAATAAACGCAAATGTCCTGTACCGATCACCTCAAATCCCCGTCTCTCTAATTTGTGTTATATAGACTTCTGAGAGGTGATCTTTGCCTGGAGAGCAAGGCATCCTTGGACCCTGTTTAGATCACCTTCTTGCACATGCAAAACAAAAAGCATCAGAATTACTTGATTAAAAAACCTAAACAGAACATGTTGGAGAGACAGATATGTTTTTCAGAGAATTCCCATTCTCTGGAACAGGCTCCCCATTCATGTGAAGTAGAGTTCCTTCCTAAACCTACTTAAGTGCAACTTGAACCAATGGATGGATAATTGGAAATTTATCCCTGATCTGCTACCCGTGCCTCTGATGGACAGGGGCAGTCGGTAAATCACGCACTGTATAAATCAAGTTAGTGGGTCACATTTGGGCTGCATGGCTAGGCTTATAAGGGCCTTGTGGTTGTTAACCTACTGTACATCTATGAACCTGTAAGAAAAATAAAGGTGTTCTATAAATTCAGACTAGATACAGAAGCCAAAGACCACTACAGATACTTCTTTAGTTATGTCAGAAAACTAAAAACCAGAACCCAATGTTACTAGTGGGCGCATTCCTAATAGTACCAACTATTCTGATCCAGTAGTCATTGCAAACCTATTGAATAATAAACTTAGTAACTTCATCCCAGAGAAAGGTATTCCAAATACACTGTCCAGTATCCCAGATGTTCTATTAAGTAAGGGACAGTTGAGAGCTAATGGGTACGATTTCCCTGCTCACCTTTCAACTTCTTTGGTCAAGAATTCTGAATACATCAAAAATAATTGGGAGGACAAATTGTAGAATAATTTCAGTATTGCTATAATTCATTTAAAATTTTCAAAGAACAAAAGGTTTTGCAACTCCTTACATTTTCTGAACAGTAAGATGTACGAAAATCTATTGTCTGGCATTACCTGCCTATAATGCTCAGCGAGTGATGTTTTAAAAAAAAAAAACACCAGTAGGTTTCCAGCCTGAGTCACATACTATAATTATAGCACAGCAATTAATAGCTTGTACGTTTCTCACATAATTCCGAAACAGCAGTACATTAGTGTGGATTTCCCAAAATGTCTTTCATTACACTTCCCTGTGTTTTAGAGCAGTTAAAGGGGTTAAAAGTACTGGGGTCATACCTCTGTCCAGATTTTCACAGAATGTCCAGACTTATCATTTTTTTTTGTCCGTTCTTCATAAACTTTGTGGCGTTCTTTGTGTCCTCTTATTTTTAAAAAGTCGCACTTTCTTAGGCTATGGGAACACACATTTTGCTTATCAAATGTGTTACTAATAGGAAATAATAAAGAGATTGATTTAAAGAAGATGGGAATTTTTATCTGTTTTTTTAGCCTGGCATTGGCCCTGGCACCACAGTCATCATTATACAGTTTTCCAGTAGTCTTTTCACTTGTTGTCTGTGCTGCAGCTTTCAAATGAAGTGTCCAAGACAATGCCTAGACGCCAAGGTTTTTCTTTTTATTTGGACATTTTGAACTGTCCTAACTGTCCTGCAACTAAGATGATGTTAAATGTTAATCTCCCTCAAACTACATGTTATTTGTGCCTTCAGTTTTTAAAATCCTGGCTTGTCCTGTGGCTTTTAGGTTTAATACATTTTTCTAACACTATACCTTGTATACAAGTTATTGTCTTTGGTCTTATTTTCTGCATCCTTGCCGGAGTGTTGCAGTCTTTTTTTATAAACTTGTATTGTTTTCACATCTTTAAATGTTTGAACATATCCTATAATTCTAAGCCGAGACCGTACCGAAGGATGTTTGATTAGTTGCATAGGTGCCAGAAGGATCAGGGGAGAAGATGAGCTTGAGTGGATGATACCAGCTTGCTTATCTTCAAGAACAGGGAGGCTGATAATAGGACAGTGGCACTGGAGATCCCTAATAGTGGCTGGATGCATCAGCTGCCTGAAGCAGTGGCATCAGGCAGGGACTTTCCTATTGAGTCAGCGAATAGAAGGGGTGTCAGTGGGTGGCAGCACACCTCATCCCCAACCGGGCCACTATGGTAAGTTTACAGGTAGCCTAAGATCAGGCTTCTGCAAGAGACCAGCTAGCTGTCTCACTTCCTACCTCATTCTCACCCTGGCGGAATGGATGGAATGATAGGGTTTTTCCAGAAGAAATGAATGGGCCATAGGAATCCTACCTAGGCCAGGAAGCCCGACTTCCACTACTCCCACTGAATGAGTGGGCCGACTGGATGCAGCTAGTAACAGCCATTGAGCAAAGGTTCCTTGATTGTGGGTAGGGGGAGATGAGGAAACGACAAGTGAGTGCAGGAGTCATAAGAAAATAATTTGTTTTTCTGGGTCAGGTTGCTTAGCACAGATATCTAGAGTTTGATCAACATGCTTTGTTATAAAGGACTAGTTGGTGAGGGTGGAACTGAAAGATTGGTAGCCAGATTTCTGATATGGAGGGATGTAGTGTACCTCTTCCCTTGCAAGCCTGAACACAGCTGAACCGTGATCTGATGCAAAACAGTCATCAAGGAGAAAGAAGCAAGACCGCTGTATGCTGCTGATAGGACTGGCTTGCACTTGTTTGTGTAAGGTAATAGTGCATTAGTGATGCAGTAACTTGGTCAGGGATTGCAAGGAGGAAGAAAACATCTAACAGTGGTGGATTTAGGCATGGGTGTAGGGGTGCGCGCCGGCCCCTTTTTTCAACTTTTTTTTTTTTGGAAAATCAGGTGCATCTTTCCTGAAGAATCCTGTCATCGACGTGCCAAATACATCAGAGATGTGATTGGAGGTTGCAGTCAAATTTTTTTTTTTAATAACATTTATTAACGGTCCTCCTCCAACTGCATCTCCATTTGTAATTTAGGCATGTTGGTGAGCGCTATTAATCGTAACTGTTGTCAGAAAGACAATCTTATTAAAATAACAAGTAGCGGGACAAAACTACTGCTCCGAGTTATCTGTTTTGATGTGCTATTCTTTTGACTTTGGTTTTGCAAAAAAAGATATAGTACTGTTTGTAAGGGTCCTTGCGAAAAAACACTGAAAATAACAAAAGAACAGCCGAGGGGTGCTAAAAAAATCCCAGTTCTTTATTGTAAGCGCTTTCGTTCATCCACACTATACAATGAACCTTTTCAGACCAAACTCTACCCAACATTCAATGCCTTATATAAGGCTCTTGGTTAATAAATTAATAAAACAATTAAGCTTCCTTAAATTAAACTGTTAAGTGCTATAAAAAATGCCATTACAAATGGAATTTAAAATGCTAAAAAGCACGAAGAAATTTAAGCACTATAATTCCTTATATAACACAAAATAAGACAAATATAAACTACACTAAAATGTATGTATTATCACGTTGTGTCTGTAGACAATGCAATGATAAACAGCCTCCACTTCCTATCTAGATGTTAAGCTAAAAAAGTGAATCAACTTTGACTCCCTTTTTTTAAAAAATATTATATATAATATAGAAAACTGCTACTTAAATTGAGCGGTATCATCACAGTAAAATGTAACTGAATAAATGTATACACATTTCATACTACATATTACCTATCCAATGAGGATTTACAAACACCAATACCAGATTGGCAAGATGTCAACTACTAATGCTTTGGCAAGGCATGTTATAGACAATCCCACATATAAATTCCATTTTATTATCATGGATCAAATAAGTAAAAATATTAGAGAGTTGTACTGAAATTGGACGAATGTGAACTATTATGGCAGTTAAGAACTAGCACCCATGTTCCACCAGGGCTGAATGAATTTAGTTCAATTAAATGCATTCTAAAGTTAAAATCACTGGATAGGTAATATGTAGTATGAAATTTCTATACATTTATTCAGTTGAATTTTACTATGATGATACCACTCAATTTAAGTAGCAGTTTTCTATATAATGTATGATATTTAAAAAAAAAAAAAAAAAAAAAAAAAAAGGGTGTCAAAGTTGATTCACTTTTTTAGCTTAACATCTAGATAGGAAGTGGAGGCTGTTTATCATTGCATTATCTATAGACACAACGTGATAATACATACATTTTAGTATAGTTTATATTTGTCTTATTTTGTTTGTGTTATATAAGGAATTATAATGTTTACATTTTTTTGTGCTTTTCAGCATTTTAAATTCCATTTGTAATGGCATTTTTTATAGCACTTCGTTTGATCAATTTGAGGAAGCTCGTTGCCTTATATAAGGCATTGAATGTTGGGTAGAGTTTTGTCTGAAGAAGTTCATTGTATAGTGTGGATGAACGAAAGCGCTTACAATAAAGAACTGGGATTTTTTTTAGCACTCCTCGGCTGTTCTTTTGTTACTGTTTGTAAGTGTGCACGCTGTAGACAATATTTATATACTCTACCCTGGATATTTTTTATATAGTGAAAAAAATAGCCACTGTCAATAATCCGCTTTCTTGCTTCTGTCTAAGCCAAGATTTCAGTTCTCTGATTCCACCCAAAATGTTAAATGTTGGGGAGTTGCCTGTGCTTGATGTCTAGTCTAGCTCTTGTAGAGAAATCTCAATCATAGTTTCTTCATTAGGCAGAGTCCCTCATTGACTCTCTTCAAGAGGAATCTTGATGAGTGGATGGGAGATCGTAGGTTTACCCCGGGTATCACTTCGGTGTCACTGTTAGACAGAGGCACAGTATACTAACCTCGAAAAAGGGCATAGCCAAATAAATTTAAAATGGGTGGCGAAAGCCAAACACATTCTGGCTAGGCTTATAAATGCCCTAGGGCAGATAGCCTAGTATGAACCTATGAACCTCACAGTATTAAATTCTACGTGTATAACATTCTGCTATATGGTGCACTACAGATTTTTTTTTTTTTTTTTTGCTTTTTGCTTGCATCTCTTGAGGAATAGACTCACTTTCCCACACAACACGAAAATTCTTTTATTATGGAGATACTCAGAAGAATGCACATTTTTATTCTCTACTGCTGTTACATCTGGTGCACATTTTAAAATGTACTATTTCGGCCTCTAACGTGCGTGGAACCAACCAGCCCCTCTGCTGCAGCACTTTGCTGCCTCAGTATACTTGGTTATGTGCTATGATAGCTTCTTTCCAGAGCTCACACATTGGTCCTATGTCCAGGAGGGGTTTTGCCTGCCTTATACTTAACTGTATTGCTTTGGTTTATTGGGAAAGTCCAAAGTGGGTACAAGCCCCTTTTTCAGCAAACAGCTGGAAAGAAAAAAAAACTCAAATACTGATCATAATTAAATGCAAATGCAGAAGAAAACTATGATGCCCCCCCCCCCAAAAAAAAAGACAATTAATCAGCTATCGAATTTCCACAGCAAATTATAGGTTAGCACAACAGCTAAAAATTGAGACATTTGGAATTTTCTCCCGTATCCCGAAGCTATATGTATGTATATACATGTAACATCTGCATACATCCCCATGTGACCAGCACCCTAGATAAGACTGTGCCCATTAGCCTGTTGTCTGCAAGGGCAAGCTCGGTCTTCCTAGAACCCTAAATTGCCGAAAGCAAGTTATCTAACTTGGTTATTTTACAGAAGAGTATATGTATGTTTTTCACTCGTTCATGCATACATACACATTCTTCAAATAATTATATGTAAGTAAATATATCTGTATTCAAAGATATACACAGTTGTGTACTACTATGCAAAGAAGTCTCAACTGTCCTTGATTTTGCGTAACGTACCGGCTTTTGCCACATAATCTTGCCCCTTCTCTCTCTCGCTCTATACATATATATATATATATATATATATATATATATATATATATATATATATATATATTTTTTTTTTTTTTTTTTTTTTTTTTTCAGGTAAATCCTTAAGGATTCATAATGCACCCATGAGAATGTCATACTGTTTATTCACAAAATGCGGGCTTTGTGTTCTGTTGCCTTTCTGAATGGCTTAGCATGCATACAGGGTACAATACACTGCACAAAAGTGCACTGCGATCCTAGATCTGGCATAACATCTTTAATATTTTTAAATTGTCTCTACTCTTGGGCACTTGTGTCACGTTTAGCTGTTCTGTTTCTCTTTTTTACCCATTTATTTTTTAAGCAAATATGTGAAAGGTACACACCTTTTAAAACAAGTTTAAAGGAGAAAAGACAGTGTTCTCTAGTAGCTCTTCTCCTGTATTTGAAGTCTTATTTGTCGGTGCTTTTTAACAGGGAGCCAAAAATTAGTGCATTCACTAAATAACACCAGACACAATAATTCCATAATTGTATTTATTTAGGCAATCAGGCATAGCATATCAATGGAAACCCTGCTATTTTAACTGTGAATTGCAGCAATGTTTTAAATTGTCCCTTACTCCTGTCCTCTTGTTTTAACTTGGCGAATAACAGCAATAGATTAAACTGTCCCTTATTCCTGCCTTCTTGTTTTATCTAAATGAGTAAGAGCTATATTTTTTAAAAAGTGACTATTTTGGGGCCTTTGAGAACATTACACAGACCCAGTCGGTCCCTTGCTTTTTCAGTTGAAAGGCTTGAAACTGTGCTCGAGGGCTCTCTTCTCATCAAACTGTTCTTAACCACTGTTGTCATAGCAGATGTCTTCATCTGGCAGCATTGTTTTAGACAGTTTTCTTAAATCCCATACTAACTGAATTACGTCTGATATTAGTAAGTTATGCAACCATTGCATTAGTTACTGTTTTAAATACCAAAATCTGTACAAAAGGTGACCGAATATTGTGTACATCTTTTACAAATGTGCAGTGTGTTTACTTATTGCCTCGTGTCATTTTAAGTGACTTCAGAAGCTTAAAGTTTTTGTTATAGAAGCGTGAACACTAACTTTTAAAGAATAAAACTGCCGCATAGCACTTAGATTCACTGCTTCTACTCCTCTGTTTCAGCTGTATGGTTGCCATGGCAATTCCTGCCCTAATGAGTGTCAAAGAGCAAAGGGGGAGGGTGGAGAAAAGAAGTTGGAATGTGCACTCTCAGGCTCGCTCAACCCCCCTTGGAGTCTAGTGAACTTTTTGATAACTTCTTTGTTGGTTAAAGATGCTAGTTATTTATAGTTAAGATTTTGACTTCTTTTTAAACCCAACTAAAAATGTAACCTAAATGTTTTTAGAACCTAAAATATCACATTTTGATATCTTACGAGGAGCGCAGCATTCTTCATTTGGGAGAGGTGGTTTTACTAAGTGCATATTTGATGGATTCTGCTCTACACAACCCACCATAAGGATGTGTGATATGGAAAAATAAACAATATACATGCTTTACTCCCAGTGCAGTGTGTGCAGTCCCTGTTTAGTCAATTTGCAGAAAACACGTGCTTGGGTGGAGGTAAAGGCAGGTAACAAAGACATACTTTCTGGAGTCTCAACAACTAAACAGTTAAGGTAGAAGGTGATGACATAAAAACAGTGGTGTATAATCGTGTATAATCAATCTACAGGAAGGTCTCCAGGAACAGATGGTATTCCTGTGGAAGTCTGGACATTGGGAAAGATTGAGTGGAACATCCCTTTTTTAGTGGATGCCTGGGGAGAAAAGCTCCACAAGATTGAGAGAAAGTAAAACTGTAGTAAACCTGTCAACTAAACTAACATTTTATAAAAACTGCAGATGTGGCTTTTGGTGAAATCCATTATGAATGTAACACACACATTTGTAGAAAAAACAATGATGAGACTTTGCATCTTCCAAACAGGGAATGGCAAGTGTCATACAGCAGTTAGACAAGTAAAATTCTAGATGTCCTTCAAGGATGCATCTGCAGTCCTAACAAATGGGCTGTCCTGCCTCAGGCAGCCCTTCAGTTGGCCGGATTCCAAAGTCTGGGTCTGGCCTCGTCTGATGTCGCACTTCACCCGACGTCATAGCTGCTGTTAACCGGGTATAAAGGCATCAGCCGACGCCATTTTCCTCAGTCTTTCTTGCCGCGTGGCGCCCGAAGCAGAAGCTGTTCGCAAGTGCCGGTCGGTCAGAACCAGAGATTGCTACTACCGAAGACTTATAAAAAGCTAAGTACCCCGTTGGGGACTCTTTCTTGCCTCAGCCGATGTCAGAAAAAGTGAATAACTGTTTAACTTGTGGGAAACAAATACCTCATAAAGATTTCCACTGTTACTGCCTACCTTGTTTAGGCCCAGACCACGACGTAGCAGCTTGTCTAGCCTGTGCTTCCTTCAACCGACGGACACTTAGACGTCGGTCGGAGTTTGCAGAGGAGTTTTTCGGCTCCGCTTTTGCTTACAACATGCCGTCGGAGACTCCGACTTCACAATTAGCTAAAAAACGTAAGGAAAAGGACCGACACTCGCGGTCCGCGGTTTCGGCCGAAATCGCGGTTAAGCCAACCACGAGTGTCTCCGTTTCGGCTGAAACAGAGTCCACGGTTCTTCCTTCGGCCGAAAGCATGCCTCCTGCAACCGAGGCCTCATCCAGCATGGCTGAATCTGCTACTGAAATTCCACCTGCTCTTACAGGTTCTCAGGATTTATCAGATACTATCCCTTTAGATATATCTACTCCTGCATGTGGAGCTGCTAGGCCCCCTGCTTCCATGTCAATTAAGGCTTTTACCAGGGCTAAAGCAGCTAAATCTACAAAGACCGTGCCTGCTAAAAACCCCTCACGCAGGCCTAGCTCTAGTACTCAAATGCTTAGTCTAGCAGAGGATCTCATTTCTTTGATCAGGGGATCCCAGCCTCACCCTGACAGGGCCTCTCACCCCCCTCCAGAGAAGAGGCCTAGAGCAGAGCCCCCTGAGCCAGTTTCTACAGATTACTCCTCTGATGATTCAGAAAATACAAACCCTCCAGAAGGCCCTTATCCTCCATATGAGGACTCTGATGCAGAAGACTCCATTCCTTCTGCCTCTCCTCCTGAGGAATTTTCTTTTGGGGAAACCTTGCATGCTATGAGAGAACAATTTCAATGGCAGGGCCAGGATTTTTCAGACTCTAGGAAAAGGCTTAGGACCTTTTTACATTTGCCACAGCATAGGCCTTTAGCCATTCCTCCAGTACTTATAGTTGTGGATGATGC
Organism: Protopterus annectens; assembly: GCF_019279795.1. NCBI lineage: Eukaryota > Metazoa > Chordata > Ceratodontiformes > Protopteridae > Protopterus > Protopterus annectens. The sequence continues at coordinate 1,435,001,600 of NC_056743.1, read as the reverse complement.
ATTTAATGATGCTTGTACTGCTCCTGACTCTCTTCCTTCGGCCCCTGCTAAGCCTGACAGATACTACAGGGTTCCGGACACACATTATCACTTGTATAAGGCTCCTATTGCAGATCCTGAAACTATTTCACAGGGCCCCAAAGCTGTAGCAGCTGCCTCTGCCAAAAACCCCCTCCCCTCTGAAAGAGAATCTAGGGCCTTAGAGAGATGGGGTAAAAAAGTTTATACTTCTGCTACTCTTTCGGCTAGGGCCTTAAACTGTCAATTCCACATGATTCAGTATCAGGAATTTATGTTAGATCAGCTAACTAAAAAACTGTCCTCGCCTGAACCTTTAGACCGAAAGTCCCTTCAGGAAATGGTACATAACATTCAGCAGGTCAGTAATCATTCCTTAAAATGTGGCTTCCTTTAGATCAGCTATGACTGGTACAGTGATCAGAAGGCATGCATGGTTAAAAGAGCAATCCTTACCAGACCATGTAAAGTCAAAGCTTCTAGATGCTCCCATGGAAAAACACAGTTTGTTTGGCTCCCCTGCACAGCAAGTGTTGAAGAAGGTGGAAGAGAAAGCAAAATCTGTCCAGACAGTCAAGGATTTCTTACAGGTCCAGCCTCCGAGGTTTAGTAGGAACTGGCCTTCCAAGAATTGGTCCTTTCCGGACACCAACAGAGCACAGAGAGGCAGGAATAGGCGCCCAAGAGGCAGAGGTCAATCCAGAGGTGCCTACAGGGGACGTCAGTGGCAGCCTAACAACCAGAGAAGTACTGCCACAGATCCAGCCACTACCACTTCCACAGGACAAGCACAGTGACTTGGCTCTGAAACCGCCTACCAGGGAACAACTAGAAGCACCCTTAGGCGGAAAGCTAGCCTTATTTTCAGTAAACTGGCATTACATTACAGGAGACAAATGGATTTTACAGACAATAGACAAAGGTTACAGGTTTCACTTCCATACTCTACCAAGGAAGAGAGGAATGCCAAACCTACCTCCAAATCAAAAGACAAACGCTCTAGAGCAAATAGACCACTTACTAAGGATGAGAGCTATAGAAAGGTACCGTCTATGGAACAAGGGCAAGGATTTTACTCCAGACTTTTCCTGGTGCCAAGAAAGGAAAACCAATGGAGACCTATTCTCGACCTGTCCGCTCTGAACACATATCTCATTGTTCCAAAATTCAAGATGCTGACCCTACAGCAGCTTCTTCCCATGCTGGGCCAGGAGTCTTGGCTGGTAACTCTAGATCTCAAGGAGGCATACCTGCACGTCCCCATACGACCAAATTGCAGAAGATACCTCAGATTTCTTGCAGGATCAGAGCATTATCAATTCTCAGCATTGCCTTTTGGCTTATCTACTGCGCCCAGAGTATTCACGAAATGCCTGGCATTGCTCATTGCAGGCTTCAGGGAATTCAGATTTACCCATACTGGACGACTGCCTGTTACAAGCGGACAACAAGAACAAATTAACAAAAGATTTGAGAAAGGTCATTCACCTATTGCAAGCCCTGGGTTACACAGTCAATATAAAAAAGTCAAGGCTGATACCATCCCAAAGGATAACTTTCTTGGGTGCGGAACTGGACACATCAAGCCAAATGGCATTCCTCACAGCAGAAAAGCAGAAGCATCTACCACTCTATTTCATGGCATTAACAACGCAGAACCAGCTTACAGCAAGGAAAGTCCTGCAAGCCCTGGGTTACATGACATCCTGCATAATATTGATTCCACATGTCAGACTACATATGAGGAAGTTGCAATGGTACCTAAGGAATTTATGGTCTCGGCACAAGCACAGCCTAGAAACCCAAATTCCAATAATTCCATGCCTGAAGCAAGAATTCCAATGGTGGGCTCAGGCCTGTCAATTGAACAAAGGGCTGCCCTTCCACAGCCCTCACCCAAGCCAGACTATCACCACAGACGCCTCAAACCTCGGTTGGGGGGCACACATGGTGGACAAGTGCATACAAGGCTTATGGACTCAAGACCAGCTGAACCTACACATAAATCAAAAAGAGATGCTGGCAGTAAAGCTGGCAATTCAGACATTCAGACAGTTTCTTCAACAGGGTCATTTGCTGATAAGGACGGACAACACCACAGTTATGTGGTATACCAACAAACAGGGAGGCACACATTCATATCCTCTATGCCGGATGGCAATGGACCTCTGGAATGTGGCCCTGAACCTCAACATTCAGCTCCAGGCAATATTTGTGCCAGGAAAGGAAAATATACTAGCAGACATCTTAAGCAGAACTACCACGGATGCCCACGAATGGATGCTGCATCCAGACATCTTCAAATCCATTACAAAGAAATGGGGACTACCAGAAATAGACCTATTCGCATCCCCACACAACCACCAATTGGAAAAATTCTGCACAAGGACATACCACCCTCTAGCTTGGAAGGTGGGCTCCCTATCTTTCAGTTGGGAAAACCTAGTAGTAAGGATACTCCATTTCTCGTTTGACTACAGAAGATGAGGTTTTTGATTGTAAACCGGGGATGCTAGTCGGCAATCTCTTAGCAAGAGGTTATAATGAGAAAGAAGTAGAGAACATCTATTGCAATACCGACTCGAGGAGAGGCAAGGACAAACCATATTTATATAGACACCAAGGCTGTGATACCGCGGAAGTTAACAGAGGACATCATACAGCTATTAATAGGATTACAATTCCTTATTCCAATAAGAATATGAAAATAAAGGATATTATAAACAAGAACGGGAGTATCCTTACTACTGATGATACTATTTCTGAAATAGTAGGTAATAAACCTAGGTTCAGTTATAGGAATATGAAATCTCTGAAGAGGTTACTTTATGAGGACAATGACAAGGGAGTGCCTATATCAAATAGGAAGGGTACATTTCCCTGTAGAGGGTGTCATCAATGCACATATATGTCAGAAAATAATGTCTTTATACATCCAGATACGGGAAATTCTTTTAATTTTGACCTCTATGCTGATTGTAAGTCAAGAGATTTAGTTTATCTGGCTGTCTGCCAGGTATGTTCGTGTTTTTATGTAGGTAAGACGAACAGAAGTCTCAGGGAACGTGTGAGGGAACATGTATATGCCATCAACAAGGAGGATGATCACAATGCCTTAGCTAGACACATATCAAGTGTAGGGACATCACACTGTTTTAGGTTTAGTGTACTACAGTTAGTGAAAAGAACGAAAAGATTAGGGAATATAAAAAATCAAACGGAAGAATGTGAGAATAGATGGATCATCAGATTACAGGCATATAAAGGACGAGGGCTTAATGAGAAGGTTAGTTTAAAACCTTTTCTAGCAGCACGTCCTTACAAACATTGATTTTTGGATTTCCTTGATTCTGCTATTTTTATTGATATAATATATATAACATATATATATATATATATATATATATATATATATGTTTGTTGAAATGTTATGTTTGTTTTTATATTTTAGGAAGGCACATTATGTTTATTATGATAGATATATTCTATGGTGTATGTCTTTATTTTTTTTAAGTGATCTAAACATGTGATGATGTTATGATGATGTTGATTGGGTGCTTTGTATTGGTGTCTACATTTAAGAATGTTTTTTGAAATGCAACTGTTTTGAAGTCTGATGAAGCGTTGAGAGAACGCGAAAGTGCTTACTTGCACTGCAGTAATAAGAGTTTTTATTAGCCGTGGTGAGCCCTATCTGTTTTTTGACTTTTGATATTGGATCTGAGAGGGCTCCTTATCCAGGACTGTTTGTTGTGTTTTCTCTAACATGGAGATGAGATAACAGCTGGTGTCTTGCACTTGAATGGCAGTGTAGAGTTCTGTTTGTAAGGATGCAAGTAGAGAGAGAGACTGCTGTATGAGAATAAATAGTGTGCAAGAATGCAAGTAAATAACGACTAATGTCAGAAATAATGGTCTGTATTTGAAGATTAGCATGGAAAATAGTTAAGTAGATATGGAATATATAGAAATTATATTAGGTAAAGGGAATAGTAAAGAATAAAAAGCAGAATATTTAATATATTTTAACAAATGTATATTTCTTTACATCTAGTTAAGCAGGAATTCTATGACAAAAAAATGTAGGACCTGATTTAATCATAAGAACCATGATATATATGGTGTCGGGAAAGCAATTTTGTTGTATTTGTTAACTGGGGTAGGCTGCTGATCCCATTGGTTCATTTAGGTTCATAGGTAGGTACTAGGCTATCTGCATGAGGGCATTTATAAGCCTAGCCAGAGTGTCAGCTTTCGCTGCCCCATTGATTAATTAACTGAGCCTCTGTCAAGAAGAGACAATGAAGTGATCCCAGGGGTCTATTTTCTGTTACCCAGCCACTCGTCAAGGTTTCTCTTGGAGTGTTAGTGAGGGGCTCTGCGAGAAAACCACAAATTTTATGAGGAACAAACACTGCAAACTGAAGTCAATGACCTACATTTGAGTTTCAGACTTCATATCCTTCGCATAAATTCATGCTAACAAATCCTATTATTCTAGCAACTTTCTAAAATGTAAAATCTGTCCTTATTTTTGAACATTTGCCCTGCCAATATTTTAGGCATTGTCTAGATTTCTTGTAAGTTTAGAGGTATGTATAAACTATAATTTAATAAATTACAAGACTTTAATTCACAGTACTTAGAAGAACCTGTATTTTCATTTCAGCAAAAAAAGAAAAAAGGTGATAAAGCTCAGAAATTAGCAACTTTTACAGATAGACAAGCACAAGAAGAAAGAGGGAACAGCATGAAAAAAATGGCCTGGCTTATTAGGAAATTTTTTCCCAAACACCTTTATTGAACTAATCACTTGTGACATTGACTACATTTATATGAATGCAAACTCGTTTAACTATATTAACAAAACACCATACTTCACATATATACATCATAATTTTTAATAGACTGATAGATGCACAGGATATTCTCCATGAAGTGATCCAAGATCCAACATCCAAAAAATAACCATGAGAAATGAAAGACTGAGTGGCTCAGTACTGAATTAACTATTCACAACTTGTCAGCTAGGTAGAGAAACCAGGAAGACTTGCTCTCTACATTTACAGTCCGACAGCAACAAACAGAATAAACTTGCTCAGTATGATACAATTTATTCACATTCACTTCCCTGTAAACTTGCCCCCTTCCCCCATTTTGCCAACAAACGGCCATACTTTTCTTGGGGAAATAAACTCTGTTACAGTAAAACATGAAACCTATCGTATTTGCTACTCAGACCCCATGGAGAATTCTGGGCTTTATACTGCACATTTTGCTCAAATGAATGGAGACTTGCACACGTCAATGAAGTTTAATTGGGAAACCTTCTAAAATGAGTCCATTTCTTACAGCTTTTGCTTAATTTACCTTTTTACATTTTTCAGCAGTTAGTGTCTGCAATAAAGGACATTCTTCATCTTTTTTTTTTTTTTTTTTGCAGTTTGCAGGGTTCGATGGCTGCAAAGTGTGACTACTTCTACATACGAAGCAATGGAAGAAAATCTGGATTTTTGTGGCACACTACTTGCTAAATACCAGAAAATGCACTGCCTATGCTTGACTAAATCAACTGAACAGCATTAAATTAGTAAAAAATACTTCACTCTTCATTCACTAAAAAAAATCACAATTTCAGAATTACTCTGGGCCCATTGGACCCATTTCAGTCTCATCCCTGGGGAAACCATAGTTACACAATAATTACATGACATTATAGAGTGAAAGATGTCATGCAATATATACATAAATTATATACAAAGTGAATATCATAGTTTGCTTGAGGGAATATAAGCAACAGATAAATGACATTATATACAGAGCGAGTAAAAAACAATATATACACGTGTTATATAGAGAGAGTGGAAATTAGAGCATACTGAAAGAATTGCAATCAAAATAGTCAGGGCAAGGTATGTAGATGGACGAAAGGAATGAAGAGGTTAAGTTGCATGACCAGAGAGAGATCAGTCGCACTTTCTTAGTTTGATAAGTGCTTTTATTTGTGAATGGAAAAGGGGGTAATGGGAATGATTTAAGAAAAGAAGGGAGAGATTCCCACAATTTGGGACCACAGTTTGTGCAGCAAAGCTTAGTTGGGGGAGGGGGGTTGGAGGAGAGAACATGAGTGGTTAACATGTCTGCTTGTATGTTGCTGCATCTCTTAATAGTCTGGAAGATAGTGGAGGGGAAGGTGTCATTCTTGGTAAGCTTAAATAGTTGAGAAGCAAGTAGTAAGTCAGCACGTTGTTTCACAAGTAGCCATTTAGCTTTTTGAAGGGTTTTACAATGGTGGTCATTCATTGGAGAAAGTGATGAACCTGCAAGTGGCATTTGAAATGGATGAAGTGTGGTTACATTTCTTTTAGAAGCTGCAGAAATTAATGGGTGCCAATATTCTAGCCGAGTCAGTAATATACCTTTACCTATAATATTTCTGCATGGTCTAGATAGAAAAGGGGCGAGATCCTATTAGCCCAGAATAGAAGAGTCAATTTTTAAAATTTTTTTTATGTGTAGTCCATATAGAGTTGGAAGTTTAGGAAGGGGTCAAATCAGATGTCTAGGTGTTTGAATGAAGTGGCATTTTCAGTAGTACTATTAAGATTGAGGATTTTTAGAGGTCTGGAGATAGAAGTGAGCTTTTGCCTAGTGCCAAAAAACGTTTTTTGTTTTACAGGAGTTCGTGGCCCTGGCACTGAAGGAGCAAGGCAGGGAAGAGAGAGTGAAGGGAGTGTCCAGCTTACCTCTCTCTCTTGGGCAGTGGATGCTTGGAGAGAACATGGGAAAGTGCAATTTCTGTTGAGACTGGGAAGGACACTTCCTGTGGCTGCATACTGGCAATGTCCCTTGCAGAAGTGTGGTACCATCAGCATGGGCAGCCCATTGCATGATCCCCTTTGGCTCCACAAGCCAGATGTCAGTGGTGAGGAATGTAGGACTAGGGAGAAAACCCTTGAACCACACCTAATGGCTCTGTAAATTAGTCTCTTCCAGTCAAACCTCTCTCAGGTGATGGAGAATGAATGTGATGATTGGCTGGCGGGGGGTGATGGCTGACAGGGCAAAAAAAATGTAAAAAAAAAAAAGTCAAACAGTATTTTGTCAATGCCAATTACCTGTGTCAGCAAGTTATGCACATCTTTCATTCATTTGAATATTGTCTTGTTACAGCTAGTGTTCTGATGAAGCATTATGTTGCATATGCCATGTATGCAAGTCAACACACAAAGTAACAAGCTTCTGTGTTACAAATCTGCAGGTGAAACAGTTAAGTTCGTATTTTGTGTATTCTTTTCCTGGCTTCTACCTCTCTCAACCCCCCTGATAAGCCAATTTTTCCTACTTTCTTCACATGAAAGGGCACCAAGAAGAAGAGACGAGTAATGGGTTGCAACATCACCCTATGCAGGGCTTGAAGATTTTCATACAGTCCTACAATTGTTGCACTACCTGATTTTTTTTTTTTTTAGCCTTAGTGGAGATGCAAGCTTCCATAAACCTCAGCAGAATGGCAGGCACTTGGCAAGCACATACTTCTCAGACTCCCTTTTCAGAGGGTGCTCCTTTGTCCGAGCTTAACTGTAACTTTTACTAGATGGTAGGTGATCTGACATCAGCTACCTGATTTTGTTCTTACTTCGCCTGCTCCTCCACTTCCTCTGCTGCTTAATAAACTAAGGCTGTCTCAGATAGTCAGATCATTATACTTCTGTACCATAGAACCGGCATTCATTTCTTCAATGGTCAAAAAACTTTGTAGCAGCACAGCCAGAGGGAGAGTTATTTTATATACAGATATTATAATAGATTAAAACAAGCAGGTATTCAAAGTATACAGGGCTGAATGGAGAGTGAGATGAATGCTCAGCGTGGCAAATCAAGTTAATTCTGTTTCAAGTACAGAAAGAACTGCTGAATTTATTCTTAAAATATGGGAAATGTGACATTGCAGGACACAAAAAAAAATGCTGATAAATTAAATAGTACTAGATGTATACGTTTCCCTGGCATGCATTGTTAATGTGTGTCGTGCAAACTATTAATGGGAACATTAATGGGGTAAATCAGTGTTTTCTTAATGTTATGTATGTAGCCCAGGATTTGTAATTATTTATTTTATTTTACATTTGTTGACCGGGCTAGTCCAACTGGATATATGTCCATTTTCAGTGGAGGCCCGAGGAGAAAAGCTCCAACAAACACAGAAAAAAAACACAATATCATTTATAATACGAGACCTTTACAAATGCAGCTAAATTGACATATACTAATCACATTCAATTACATTTTGTTGCATTTCAGTAAAACAGGAATCATGGTACATTTCAGCTATCGTTAGCCATTTGAACACATTTCCTAATAACAATTTGTATATGAGAAAACTTAGTATTTAGAGAGACTAGACAGTGTATTTTAAGAGAATAAATCTAGAAACAGAGTAGATAAAGAGAAAAGAGAAAATCTGATAGAATGTGTAGACGCTTATAAGTAGTCTGGGATAAGCAGAGCTAAGTTTAATCTGATGGATAGATGCCTAGTCAGGTTTAGTACAGGGGCACAACCAGTGTGTTGTAAGGTAGAGTTTCAGTCTATTTTTGGAGAGTGATGGTGATGGAAGAGAGGAAAGGTTACTAGGGAGAAGATTCCAAGTTTTTCCAACAGCATTAGAGAAAAGAGATTCACCAGCCTTGTTATTAGGTTTAGAGGTATGTAGAATATTTTTATGTGAGGAACGTAGTGATTTCAGATTTGTATATGGAGTGATGAGGGTAGATAAAATAGGAGTACTGAATGGTTTATAGAGAGTTTTATGGACAATGGTTAGTTGATGGAATTTAATCACGTTTTGTAGTTCAAGCCATCCTAGCTGCTTTATATTTATGCAGTGGTGGGTTCTGTAAGGGTTTCCTGTTGCAAATCTAGCGATGTTATTGTAGGAAGTTTCCAGTTTGCTGAGGTTATTTTTTGAAAGGTTAGTAAAAATAAGTGAGGCATAGAGGAGAGGAGAGATTAGATGAGTGTGAGCTATGGTTGTTCTAGCTGTATGGGAAAGGTAAGGTTTAATCCTATAAAGGGAGCCTAGTTTTTTGTTGACAGTTTTTATTGTATTGTTGATATGGGTGTCAAAGTTCAGATTATCTATGGTGATATCTAATAGTTTGGTGGTTGGCTCGGGTGATATAGTGATACCATTGGTAGATGCAACTGAGAAATCAAGTGGAGAGGATTTGTGAGTCTGATTAAAGAGGAGGAGTTTAGTTTTTTTGGGGTTCAAAAGAAGGCAACGCTGTGTAAATCATTGTTCAACTGTGTTAAATGTCTTCTGGGTAAGAGAGGAGTTCATATGTGGATTTGGCTGAGCATATTAGTGTGGAGTCATCAGCATATTGTATGCATGTGGCTTGGGGGATGGCTAGATGAAGGTCGTTAATAAATATTGAGAAGAGGAGAGGTCCTAGTATGGACCCTTGAGGGACACCTAGGGTAACTGGTTGTAGGCTAGAAAGAGTCTTATGCCAAATTACTGCCTGTTGTCTTTTGTCTAGGTAGGACTGGAACCATTTTATGGTAGGTGCATCTAAAGATAGGGATTTGAGTATGTTAATGAGAATCTGATGATTGACCATGTCAAATGCTTTGGACAGGTCAATGAATAGTGCTGAAGAAAGGTTATTAAGGTTACGGTTTTTGTTTATGCAATCTGTAAAGGAAAGAAGGGTAGTGGTGGTGCTGTGTGAAGGTCTGAAGCCATGTTGAGAGCTGGAAAGTAAGTTATTTTGAGTTAAGTGGTCAAGTAATTGCCTATGGATACATTTCTCCATGATCTTTGCCAAGGGTGAAAGAAGCAATAGGGCGGTAGTTGGAGAGCTCATAGGAGTTTCCACCTTTATGGAGGGGGATAATATGAGAGACTTTCCATAAGCTAGGTATATGACCTTCAGTAATAGTCCTATTGATCAGAATGGAAATAGGATAAGCTAAAGCTTTGGCTGATAGCCGTAGGAAATCAGCTGGTAGTTGATCTGCCGAGGGAGAGCATGGTTTTAGTTTTTGTATAAGAGTTAGAATATATGTAGTTGGTACAGGTGTCAAGTGAAAAGGAGGGGGTGAGGCAGAGTTATAGGAAGGCAGAGTAAAGCTATTTGGTGAAAACTGACTAGGTAGTGATTGGATAGTATTAGTAAAGAAGGTATTAATTGTATTGGCTATATTCATGGGATTAGTATGGTCAGTATTTTGAGGGTTAGGTGTGGAGGAATGACCTGGGTGGAGTAATTGATTAATGCTAGTCCAGAATTTTTGAGGGTTATTTTGATTAGTTTGTTGAAATTGTTGGTAGTAATTTTTTTATCAGAGTATAGCTTTCTTAGTGTCATTTCTTAACTGTCTAAAGGTTTGTTGATCAATGGGGTTTTTAGTCATTCTCCATTTGGCCCAATGTTTATTTCTAAGGTGCATTTTCTGTTTGTTTACTTTTGAAAACCATGTGGCAGACTTGGTTTTAACTCTAATGAATCTGGTTGGAGCATGTTGGTTGAGAATAAAGTAATTGATGGCTTCTTCTAAAGGGAGGTGTTTTAATGGAGACCAATTGCAGGCTCTTAGTTCTAGTTCAAATAGCTCAGGGTGAAAGTTCTTTCTGGATCTAATATTTTTGACAGATGTTTGATTGGGAGTATGGGTTTTGTGCCTGATTAATATAGGTAAGTAAGTGGTCACTTGTATCGTCAGGGAGGGTTCCTGAATCATAATTTTGATTCTGATGGTTAATGAGAATCCAGTCTAATATTCTTCCTTTCTGGTTAGCTTTATTGATCCTGTTGGGGGATGTAATAGTTTGAGAAAACCCATATAGGTTAATATGGGTTGTAGGGAGGCTGCTACAATAGCAGTTCCAGTCAATGTTTGTCTCCTAGGATTATGGTTTCTTGAGGCAAGTGTTGGGATAGCCAGCAAAGAGTATTTTCCATGGTGGCAATGTTATTACCAGGAGGAAGATACATGCAGATGATATAGAAGGATTTGGCATTGTTAATATGAAGTTTGGAGATGAGGATTTCAGCATTGGAATCGAGAGGTATTTTACAGTTGTGTGTGGTTAATTGTAAGCCTGATTTAAATAGAATAGCTACCCCTCCTCCTTTCTTGGCTACTCGGTCGAGTCTTAGTATGTTGTATCCAGGTGGGATGATTTCATTATCTTTGGTAGTAGGTTTTAACCGTGTTTCTGTTAGGCAGAGGATGTCAAAGGAATATAATTCTACTAGATCTTGGAGTTGAGGAATTTTATTGTTTATGCTGCGTATATTGAGATGGGCTACTTGTAGGGAGTTAGATGTTTTAGTAAGAGATTGTTAAAGTAGGGATTTTGGTTAAGGAGAGTACTAGGAGATGTAGGGCCTGGGTTAGGGTGGATATCTCCAGCTTTTATTGAGAGTATTAATCTTGTATAACTTGGGTTAGGGAATTTGTTGTATAGAAGTGGATTTTTCCTGAGATTGCGTGTTACATTTAACATGTAGTATTCTATGATACTTTGCAAGTAGATAGTTGGGTGAAGATGTTATATTAGCATGGTTCAAGAAAAGTGGACGGGAAAGAGCATTGGTTATAATATCTTCAGTAAGCTTGCTTTGCATCCATAAAACATAGTTTGGTGTCTCAGTATTTATTGAAACATTAACCAGTGTGTAAGCCAGTCACTGAAGTATCTGAATGTCTAGTTCTATAACAATTTAAATTACTTTTCTTAACTGTCATCATCCCCACACACACACACACACACACACACACACACACACACTTAATAATACATTACCCTCCTTTCCCTTCTTTCATGCATTTCATTTTGCAACCCAGACAGCAAGTCTTCTCATTTAACTTGCCCTTCTACTTCGGTGCTGTGCCAGTCCCAAGATGGAATTTTGTATGACATTTAAGCCATTCGTAAAAGCAGAACTACACGACTGCTAATTCCTGTTTTAACACAGTGAAACGATCATATTAAACTGTATTGTATTGCATCTGCTGAAAAAAGTAACAGAAATATAATAGTCCAGATGCCCCAACATGACTGAGATGATAAAATAAATATAAATCTAAACGAATCCCAGAAATTCACTTGGAACGTTAGGTCATCATTTTCACTAATTTCATTCAAAAAATCTACAGTAATAGACTTTTGAGTGCAAAACAGAATCATGTTAATTTTTTTTGCTGGACTTTTTCACGCTCAGAAGTACTGTTTGTGTAAAGAGACTTTAGACCAGAATCCTCTTATAAATTAATCCTTTAATTCTGTTTCACTTTTTTGAGCCATTGGTCCTTATGTGTGTGTCTTGATAATCCTTTGTCTCTTTAGCAGCTGAATCACGTTTCTGGTTCAATTCATTCCTTGCCTTCTGTGGATGATTTGTGACTACCCTAGCAACAAGAATCACAACACTTTCCTAGACATTATGGTGTTCCAGGAAGCAGTCTCACACACATCCACTTTGGTGCTGGACAATATCTTACCAGGAACTGAGGACGTAAAAGGAGCTAGTACAGATATTACAAATAATTAGCCAAGATTATAAGAGCAATATTCAAAATCTGTCCTGATTTTTGTGCCATTGTCCCTCCATTATTTTAGGCTTTGTTCAAATTACTTGTGCTAAGAGGTTGAGTGTTGTGTTTGAAGTGCAGACCACCATACACGCTTCACACACGTACTCATGCACATTTGCGCGAGCTCACACATTCACATATTCTCACACTCGCACATGTGCATTCTCAATATGCACACACACACACACACACACACACACACAGTTTTACATGACATTGCTAAATACCCCTCAACTGTCCAGATTTTTGGCTCCTGTTTATGTTCTGTACCTCATAGTTTGTGGTTTTCTGGCAAATCAAAATACTGACTTCCTTGTAAGTTTTAGACTGCATAACCTTCAGAAAATGCATGTAAACACAAAACCTTTTATAAACATAATGTTGCTAGAATAAGAGTAATATTTAAATGTGTCCCTATTTTTGGTCCTTTGTTCCCCATCGCTTTGGCTTTGCCCATACGCTGGTGATGCAAGTACTAGGTCTGAAGTGAAAATTGTGCTTTCTCATCTTCAGGGTAATTTTCTTGTCTAAAGCATGCCTGCCTCTTTTATACAAGCTCTGAACTGCAAGCCCTGATCAGTGTAGCAATTGCACTCTATTCACATTTAAGAGCAAGCACCCCATTTCTGTCTGCAGTAGAATTAAATTCTTTCACTTTTTTGTTTTGCATCAGAATCTGGTAATGCATGCGATTTATCAAACTTTAGTGAGTTACCATGTGAACCAAGTAATTAAAACTACTCACAGCCAGTTTGCTTGAGGCATAGCTCTCTTTTCAATACCTATCTAACAATCTTGATTTCATACCAAAAGTTGTTGCCCAATGGTAGTATTTTCCTTGCCAGTGTGATTTTTCAAGTTATCAGTGTTATAGTATTGCGCAGTTCCTGTCTGTTAGTAATCATTATCAGCCCCTCTTTGATCCTATGTAGGAAGAAATGGGAAGAAGGCCTTGCAAACTGTCACCATTTCTCTTGATTCGATACCACTCTCCTATCTTATTCGGCAGTCATGTCTTACTGTTGCAGGTCTTCTTTCACATAGTCTATATTCCTATGGTATCCAGTGTGTTGTTTTCAGTGCAGGGGTTTGTATCTGAATGCTAATAGGTCGTGTTTATAGCATTTGAAAAGCCTAAAAAAGTCTATGAATAATCAGTTTACATTGCAGGAGCCTCATTCTCATAGGACCTATGCATTATTTTGAGCTTGTTGCATAGCCAGAAAGCACTGTTCCGAAAACTCGTCTTATTGTCTGTTGCAATTATCAACAATCTCCGTGAATTTCTTGTGAAAATGGAGATAACATTGCAGTCATTTAAATGCTTTCCTAGAAGAGCGTGCTAATATTTACTAATAACTATAAAAAATTAAATGTACATAGCAGTGCTGCCAACCTGAGCATTTAAATGACTGCATTGTAATCTCCTTCATATTTCACGTGAAATTCACGGGGATTGTTGCTATGTCAACAGAAGATAAGACACCTTACCGGAACAGTGTTTTTACAGCTTTGCAGCTGTATTTAATAGCCTGCAGCCTACATTTTTTTCTTTTTTGCCCCTTTATGCTGTAGGACTGTTAAGTGGAGAAAAGGTGACCATTATCTGAGGAAAATGGTCAGTAGAAACAGCCCAAATTGAGTGAAGAAATGTAAATGTTTAGTAGATAAATCACAACATTCACAGAAGATGCTTGATGAACACAAGTGAGGGATTTGTTCACAATGGGAACTAAAACAAGACTGGGGAAGGAGATGTGGGCAGGGGCCGTACATGATGTTGTCAAGGTGGGTGTTACTTTTGTCATCCTGAATTTGTACCCGAATTTTAAACGCTGGGATTGGCCCTTTAAGAAGTAGTGCATGGGCTTACCCCGAACTGATTCAGCTAAATTAAGTCATGCACTGTTATATGTAATGCTGCCACTTGCAAAATAATTCACTTTTCTCAGTGTCTAGCTTTTACTTATTTTTACTGGGCTGCTTGCCAGTTCCCCCTTTAAATACTAGTTATAAGATGTTTCTTATACAGATACCTTGGATCATATTCTTCAGTAATTTCCTGATTAATTGCGTGCTCCTGTGGACATACATCTGCAGCTACTAGCACTTGCTAATGGAAAAAAACTGCTAATAACTTCGCGAATACAAAAAAAAAAAAATCAAGTAGTGGAGATTAACACATTTTCATGCTTCTTCATTTTGTAGTCTGTTTACTTGGGGAGAAAAATTCCTTTGTCTGTTGTGTAAATTGAAAACATTAGGTCTGTACTCCCACTTGTATTTTAATACACACATTATATGATCAAGCACTTATACAATCCCCTCTACAGGCCAGGATTACAGCATTGTACTGCTTATGTCCAGCCTTTGTTTACAGACAGTATATATCCTGGATACATTACAGTCAAGAAAAAGTACTTTCTTTACTATCACTAGCATAAACAGTGTTCACTGAGACTCCTCCCCCCTTTTCACATTTAAAATCTCTTTCCATGCTATACAGAACAACTTTATTTTATATTATACAGATTACTTCAAAACATTTGTTATACAGATTTTACTGCGGTGGTGGTGCTGTGGTAGCGTTGTCGCCTCATAGCAAGACTTCCCGTTCGATTCTCAGCTAGAGTGTCTTCTGTGTGGAGGCATACGTGAACGGGGCGTGCCTTCGTTGAAGGTTGTGCGTCAGGGCTGGTAACCCGGTACGTAAAAATCCACTACCAGTCTAGCGGACCGAAGTTCCGCTGTGGCGACCCCTAACTGGGAAAAGCCGAAAGATACAAACAATCTAAGAACAAAAATGTTTGTATTACTTAGTTACATCTTCAATCCCTTTCTTATGTGCATTCCACATCTTATGGGAATGACATTTTACAGTTTTTGTTATCTCTACTACCCAACACCAGTCTCTGGTTTAAGTCAAAGATGCTCCTGATTTTTGTAGTCACCTCCTGGCTTTTTACTGTTGCTCTTCATTTTACCTTGGAACAATGTAAAAGGTTTCAGTGTCAAGTCCTGTCTCTGGGCATTGCTACTGTCCAAAGAAGGAGAAGCAGCATCATTTTATTTATTTATTTATTTATTTTACATTTGTTGACCGGGCTAGTCTAGCTGGATATATTTCCATTTTCAGTAGAGGCCCGGGGAGGAAAGCTCCAACATTAATAGTTAGATCATTACTTAAAATACAGCAACAAGGATGGTAAACATAGTTGAAACATCGTAAATGAAAGTAGTTCAAATAAGTATACAAAAATCAGTAATAATAATAAAAAAGTGATCAAAAAAGATATTTACACTAGTATAGAAATCATTAAGAATGGTGAGATGAATTCTATTACACAATAAAAGTGACATAGTGTTATGTACTAGGTTGTACTAACAATAAGCAATTATTTTCAACTTGTTGGCTTACTCTCTTTGCTGGGTAAACTTTATTTTTATTTCCTCCTTTGCCTGTTATGCATCTAAAAAGTCTTTGAACCACCAGGAAAAAATATTCTAAAAACTGTTGTGTACAGCATCTAGAATCTCACACTTGCCTCTTGGCATCCCTTCATTGCAGGCATAAACTTGCTTCTCTTCTGCTTGTACAGTGAACAATTATTTTCCATAAACACCGTAATGTCCTCAGCTATTCATTTCCTTCCTGCCACAATTTTGTCAGGAGCAGCTCTTACTGCTATAGGTCTTGGCTTCTTTTTGATTGCCAAATTTGGAGCATGTACAAAGTGTGCCTTTTTAAGAAACATATCCTACTATAGAATGTAAAGTTGCTTATCTGCTCCTTTATAAAATTAATGCTGTTTGTTTCAATTTCTCTGGTATAGCAGGCAACCTCTGTTTTTCTCTATGTGCTCTTATATCCTAAGGTTCCTATTTGTTTAAGCTGTTCCTCTTGAAAAATGTTATATTCAGACCGTCTTTCCTCAGTTCAGCCTTGGATTTCTGCACTTTTATCAGTTGTCTGTATAGCTACTTAAAGCTTATTCCATTCTTTCCAGCATTTTGTCTTTTGACTCTATATTCCTGCACAGTCTCATTTAAATACCTCTGACTGCATTTCATTTATTGTTTCCTTTGTTACTGGGAGCAATCTCCTGTACCAATGCAGAAACTTTAACTGCTTTTTGCTGAACAGCTACAACAGCTTTCTTCACCAGAAGTTTTTTTCTTCTCCTTTTCTAGTTGACTTCCACTTACTTTCTGTGGTTTACTTTGTTGCTGACTGTGACGTCCCACCACTGCCAACTAATATGTGATGGGGATATTGCACCACTGCCCACAAATATGTGATGGGATATCCCACCTGTGGGCCAGTAATCCAGGAGCCTCAATCCTCACCACTGGCACCTGTGAGGAAATGTTCACTGGCAAAATAACAGGTACACACACAGTATTTCCAGATGCAGCTCTCTGCATCAAGTGCAATTTCCCTTAAGAGCAAACAGAGACCACAGTCAGTCCAGGGCTGGTTCCTCTTCCTCCAGATCCCCAGTATGGCTCCCCACTGGTACAGCTATAGAGTTGAGATTGAGTGACCAAGCCAAGACCTCCAGCAACCCTCTCTGTCCAACCAGTGCTTCGTGTCCCTGCCCAAGTAGCTGACACACACACACACACACACACCTGGGAAAGGCTGGCACAGGTTTACTAGCTATGTCCCCTTCTGCCCAGACTCTGTAAGATGGTTACCACAGCCACCAGTCACTCCTGCCAGCTACCACAAGGGCCTTAACAAAGGATGACCAATTTTACTGTGTAGTATTAATATTAATACAGATGGTAGTTTGACCAAGAGCAAGGCTGTTAGGAGTGGCCCACAGTGTCACCAAATAAATATGTAAGTACTCTCAGAACTTAAATATCTCTACAAAGATCAGCCACAGTGAAATGTTTCAATATGTTTAATAATAATAAAAGAACAAGAAAATACTAAATATATATTCACAGTGACATCAGAGTTCAAAACACAGGAAATATTTAAAATAACATTGCATGGCAGGCTCAGATAAATGAAGAAAAATATCTAAACTAAGCTTCACTGTATTCCTGACTGTATCTAAGAGAATTACTATACCCTAAAAAATTAATAGAGCAAGGCAGATGATGTGGTGATTGTTTTTTTTCTTGTTGCTGTCAGGTCCAGGACAGAATACAGAATGTTCTGTCTCACTAAGACTTCTCAAAATAATATCTCAAATGTTACTGCAGGGTTAGCATGCAGAATGATGTCATTTCTTGTTATCTGACTTCTAGTTCCCAGGTAAAACCCCCATTGCTTGAAGTTGGCAGGACTTGGCACCTACCTGTAAAAAATACACATACAATGGCTTTTGCTCAGATCTTTGGCAGGTGCTAGAAGTCATAAAACAATTGCATTTCCTTATGAGTAATAAGTTCACCCCAAAGACAATACAGAAAGCCTCCTAGTACAGACTTTGTGTGTCTGGCTGCATTGAAACCTGTGAAGTAGTATCTTTATGGCCTAGCATATAAAGTGATTTAATTTCAGATGTTTTCTAAAGTTTGCTGGACTAAAGTTAACCTCCTGTATTCCAGTTTCCACTGTTAAAATATATACATTTAAACAGTTATTATAGTACATGTACATTTCTGTTCTGTTCCAGTAGGACACTGTGGGATACATTTTAAACACAAGCACTATACAAATACCTTTTCAACACAAACATCTGTACATAGCAGTTTGATATACACACACAAGTTTTAATACATTTGTAAGACAAACATCTTATTAGTTTGATATTTACAAATGATATATAATTTACAAAATTCCAGCTAGCTGTGCAGTACCTCCTTTTTATCACACTGGCAACGAGGCAGCATGATAACTGGCCAGTAACTGAATTTTAACCAAATTCTTAGCTCTCACTTGCTATTTACAGTTTTTTTCATTTGCAATTTGGGAGAGCACCAATAAACCTGCTGTTCATACCTCTCAGCCTCTTACAGCAAGAAATCTGGACAAAGCCATAAATAATGGGGGGGGGGGGGCAAAGGCCCAAAACTAGAGAGACATTTTAAATATTGCTCTTACAGATGTAGAACGTTAATAAAATAACATGTTATGTATTAGCATGAATTTTCTGAAGGGTATGAAGTCTGAAACTCGCATGTCTGTCATCATTTTCTGACTTGAACCCTCAACTGATTTGCTAGGGAAAAAAATTGAGAAATAAGCCAAAAATATGAGGCAACAATCTGAATATTCTGCAAAAATGTGTACAGTTGAGAGGTATGCTGCTATTCAAAGTGCAGCCATCTTGGAATCCCCCATCACTGTGCCTGTTTGTGTCTCAAAACGAAGTCTACAGGTTAACCATGTGCTCTGACAGATTAGTCTGTAAATCTGTAATGCAATAATCCCTTGTATATGTTAGCTAGTTCTGCCATAGTGCAAAATCCCATTTAGTTTGCTTCAGACTTTGAGAACTTGTCTGCTATTCGGGGAGGGATGTCTTATTTTTGCAGTGCTGAGGCTGAGGGAAATGTTTATCCCTTTCAGTTAGATTATTAAAGTTTTTATGATGGAAGTGACAAATAGACATTTCTTCCTATTGTAGTCCTTTGTGTCCATTTGTCCCGCTCATCTATTTGAATTTTCTGACTCTGTCTGCAGTTGTGTCCTCACAGATTTATTGCCCCTGCTTGGGTTGTCTGATTTGTCATTATGGTGCTGTCTGCTGTGCACACCCTAGCTCTTACTACTATCACTGCTTTCTTGCCCTTTATGAAGTCCACTGTACATTTTGAACTCCATCCCTAGGGAGTTGTACTTCTGCTTTGTCTGTCGACCTGCTTCTGTATGCAGTAGGTTCTAGGCAGACTTTTTTCTGTAATCTGGTGTTGTGCCTTGTGTTCATTTTGTTAGACGCATGTAAGGTTGCAGAACTTTCTGCTCCACTTTTGCTGCGCATGGTTCTTGTACAAGGTTTACTTGACTGTCCTCCTCTGCTAGTATAGTAGAGTTTCTGTTTCTAGCTTTATGCCACCCTATTAATCTTGTTTTTGTATTGCCTCCTTGACTGCTTATTTCCAGTGGCAGCTAGTGACTTCAAATTAAAGGGGGGATGCAGGAAACAGCTGGATAGGTGGGGCCAATGGGAAGGGGTGTGACCAACTAGAAAGGGGTGGAGCTATGCTCAAAACCACAACGACTGGAACTTTAATTAAATACGCTGCCCTGTGTGCCAAACTGT
Source organism: Protopterus annectens (assembly GCF_019279795.1). Lineage (NCBI taxonomy): Eukaryota > Metazoa > Chordata > Ceratodontiformes > Protopteridae > Protopterus > Protopterus annectens. The sequence goes on along the minus strand of NC_056743.1, from coordinate 1,434,981,747 downwards.
CATTACGAGAGTCAAATCAAGACAAAATGAAGTGTAGAAGAAAAAAAATATTTCAGTGCATTGGCTACATGACAACTTACTTAATATCTAGATGGAAACACAAAGGTTGTGAGGCATGAAAAAATAAATAGCTTTTTAAATACATTACTGGAATGCCAGTCAAAATCAAGTATAGAAAAAAACAAGCAGCACTCAGCTCAAGCCACTTCTCCTTGCACTGCAGTTCTAATTATAATTTATATTCAACTTTATAAAATTACCAAGTAACATGCTGAAAGTAGCAATCTCTGTGATACCCCCACTTGTAAAAATGTTTCTTATCAAAAAAAGATCTGCTGCCTGACAACAACTATCTACTTGTTTCATGGGGAACACATGATCAAAGTAAAAAATGAACAGCGAACAAGAAACAAGCTCAAGATAAATTGCTTAAAGGATTACTGTACAAGTTATGGACAACACATGATAAATTAGCAATCTGTTTAGTTTACGGGTAAAGCCTGCAAAGATAACTGCAAGTCTCCAACAAATGTAACGAGATTCTGAAAATGCTGTAATCCTATCCTTTATTACAAATACTGTCATATGCATTTCAATACCTAAGGCTTATACGTTATGTAAATGTTCTCTGCATGGCAACAATGAAAAGGCTTTCAGTGTTGGTAATTCTTTAACAGTATGCTTATTAAAGCTTACTTGCATCTTGCAATCTCCAACAAGCTTACCTGATGGTCATTAAAGCATTACTACTGTAATACAGAGCAACAGGGCACTGCAACAGCATGCATTTTCTGAATAATAAGAAGCATAAATCAACAGTATAAAAATGACAGAAAACCAGAACATTCTGCAAAATCAAGGACGGTTGAAAAGCCACGGTCGTACTTGTGGTCTACCTTGGCTGGGGGAATACTCTGCACACTTACACTGCATAACTGCTCCTTGCCTTGCTTGGACACATCCAGAGCCACTACAATGGGGAGTGGGGTGCAACAAGTAGGTCACAGTTTGAAATGTCTGTCTGATTGTGATGGCTCTGACACTCATACCTCTCAACCTCAGAGCAAGAAATTTGGACAGAGCCATACACAGAAGTGGGACACAAGCCCAAAAATAGACAATTTTTAAATATTGCTCTTATAAACTTGGAAAGATAATAGACTAGTAGTAGGTCTTGCATTAGTATGAATTTTCTGAAAGGTATGAAATCTGAAACTCAAATGTCTGCCATTATTTTCTAACTTCAATCTTTAATGATTTACTACTAATTTGCCATAAAACCACAATTTTATGAAAAACGGACCAAAAATGTTATGCAAAAATATAGAATTGCCACACAATACAGGTGGGAACCTGTCAAAGAAGGGACACCTTTTTAAAATTAGTACTGTTAACTTGAGCAGCTGACAAAATAAGAACATCTACATGCATTTCTGAAATAAAAGTAATCTATAACTCTGATCATTACAGTTATTTATAATTGTAAACCCTCCACGTTTTCTTCCAAAATTGCCATTTTGCAGAGGGATTATTGGGGGGGAGAGCAACATTTTGAGCCAAAAGTGGGGACTGTTGAGAGGTTTGGATATTCCTAATTCTGTAAAGCGATTTATTTGCACGTACCTCTCAACCTCTTAATGCAGGAAATCTGGACATGGCCAAATATATTGGGGGAACATACAAACAGTACTAAAAATTGCTCTTGTATAAACTTGACAGTTGATAGAATAACAGGTCTTGTTTTAGCATGCATTTTTCTGAAGGTTATGATGTCTGAAACTCAATGTCTGTCATTATTTAGTGACTTAATTCCTAAATGATTTGGCAGAAAACCACAAATTTTATGAGGAACAAACCAAAAATAAGAAGCAAAAATCTGTTCATTCTGCAAAATTCTGGACAGTTGAGAAGTATGGTTCAGCCGGGGCTGCCTGAGTTTGCTGCCATTCCCCCCCTTCACAAAATCATGGTCGAATGGAGCGTCCCCCTGCAGCCATTCCAATGTCCCATTCCTTGGTTATTTCGCCCCATTTGCCATAAACACTGTAATGTGCATACTGCTTTACTTCTGCAATGATATGGATTTCATTTGAAAGTTTTATTTTGTTTTACAGCATAAACCCTAATAAATATCTGCTAAACAAAGCAATGCAGTCTCACAATGAAAATAGACTTGGCATTAAAACTTCTCTGCCCTTGAAACTCATATTCATTGAAACAGCATTGAAATCCACATTCAAAGAAAATACATTTTGCCAAAGGCAGATGAAGATCAATTCCGGGCTGTTTTCAAATCATAGGCCTCTTGAACACAAAACATGCTCCTTGATACACCTTCCTGACTGTATTAAATTATATTCCTTGTTACAATACAGTACAGTTGTTAGAGGGCATTTTAAATTTATTGTTTTCAACATTTTTCCAGTAAACAATGAAACAAAATGCATGCACCAATAATGACAAAACTGCCCAATTCAGAACATTTCCATCATAAAAGTCTACTCAAACTTCTACAGTCCACCAGTATCCGTAAATATGCACGATCTCTGAAGAAGTAAAAGTCATCTTAATTCCACATTAAAGAAATCTGTTAACTAATGAGGTTACTGCTAGCAGACAACTTTATATATAATCATGGTTTCATCTACAAATAAAGTGCCTGTTGCCCTTGAGGAATAAATTGCCTATGTTGCATTAAAAAAATAAGCTAGTAATATCACAATAGGGAATGGATGGCAGACTGATAACAGGTTGATAGTTAAGGTAGCTTCGCCAAAGAGGACTGCAGCATCCATCTCATTTACAACAGAGTACAGTATCAGCAATGCATCTACCTACTGTGGGAGTAGAACCCACCGCCTTCTGCATCAAAAGCAAGTACACTACCTGTTGTGCAATTAACAGTGTAAGAAGACTCAGCATAAGGAGCACTAAACTTTTGTTCCCCAGCAGCTCTCAGCTCCTTGTAAAATCTACTCGATACTCCGCTGCATCTCTGAACTTTGCAGCACAAGATATCTGGAAAAAGCCAAACTTTATTTGGGGGGGGGGGGCAAAAGCTCAAAAACCAGGGACACATTTTAAACATTGCTTGTATAATGTTGGAAAGTTGCTAGAATAAAATGCTGTGTTACCACCATACATTTCTCTGCCGAGTATTGAACCCAGGACCCTGTGCAAAACAGTCAGAGCAACATACCACTATGCCAAATCATCTGCCTTATGTAAGAAAGGAAGACTGAAACTTAAATGGCTACCATTTAGTGAATTCAGTTCTCACCATAGCTGTCAACATCTTAGCACAAAACACCTGAACAAAGCCAATAATGGGGGGAATACAGCCCCCAAACATATTCAGTGAGTTCAGTTATCACCATAGCTCTCAACCTTGGCACAAAAAACCTGGATGAAGCCAATAGTGGGGGGGAGGGGGGGATACAGTCCAAAAAATAGGGACAAATATCTATTGAGGACACCAGGGCAAACCCACACAAACACAGGGAAGACATGCAGACTCCACACAGAAGGCACCCCAGCCAAGAATCAAACCAGACAATATGTAAATGCCAGGCAACAATGCTACCACTGCACCACTGGCAATGTTAAGTAACAAAAATACAGAAACCGCAGATTTTATGAGAAACAGAACAAATATGAGGCAAAAATCTGCAAATGTTTTACAAATGGTGGTGGGTAGGGTATTCAGGCTTTTGTCACTTGGGCTCAAGGTACAGGGTTCAAGCATTATTCTCTACCCACCGCCATGTAGCAACTGGGGCATTTTACACACACACAAGCACACGCCGACACACACACATGCAGACACGCACAATTCTGTCCTCCATAAACACCCTACCTGTGTCTCTCCTCCATAAACACCCTACCTGTGTCTCTCCTCCATAAACACCCTACCTGTGTCTCTCCTCCATAAACACCCTACCTGTGTCTCTCCACCATAAACACCCTACCTGTGTCTCTCCACCATAAACACCCTACCTGCGTCTCTCCTCCATAAACACCCTACCTGCGTCTCTCCTCCATAAACACCCTACCTGCGTCTCTCCTCCATAAACACCCTACCTGCGTCTCTCCTCCATAAACACCCTACCTGCGTCTCTCCTCCATAAACACCCTACCTGCGTCTCTCCTCCATAAACACCCTACCTGCGTCTCTCCTCCATAACGGCCCGTAGTGATCCTGTACTCTGCAGCAGCCCAGCTAAGTCCTCTGTAGCGATCCTGCAGCCCGTGAGGAGGCTGGTGCCTCCGGCTGTTGGATCTCCGCAAGACGTGAGGAGGCTGGAGCCTCCAGCCTGTGGGCGATGCAATCCAGTGACCTTCCGGTCTGTGTGGTCATCACCGCACAGACCTCTGGGCTGGAAGGGCTGAGTTTTTGCCTTCCCTATCAGGACTGCCTAACAGAGCAGTCTGGAGTACAGGAATGAGCACACATGCATGTGTGGATTTCTGGTCTGCCTAACCAGCAGTCGGGAACTAAGCACGAATGTGCGGAGTCCGGAACTACTCGTGAAATTTTTTTAATTTAATTTTTTTTTGTTCTACAGTAGGGGGAATTTATTTTATTCATTTTACAGGTGGTGGGCTGCAGTCCTGTAGCACGAGCCACCCCTGCTTATTTCTGCCGTCTGTTGTCCTTGCCTATGTATGTAATGCATTTCTGTTCTCATGCTGTGTAATGAGCCACAGCCATTACATTTTAGCAATCTGTCCTTGCACTCTACCTTTTGTTGTGCCTTTTAAGTTGCTGCTGTACTTCACATTCAGGCTTCCCTGTCATTTCAAATTTTCTTCTTCAGTCAGTATCTTTGTACAAAGAATGACTGTAGATGTTACAAAATCAATAAAGTTCCTACACAATACCAAACATTTACTTTTTGTATTTATTTATTTCTTTGTGACAAATATTTACATTTAAAGTGCTTGAACTTAATAAATATCTGCTTTGAATGCAAAGTCTTTAAATTTGATTACAAGAACAGCAGTTGTTCCTTTGTTGTGTCTTCTAAACAGTGTGGAAATGAATAGGATTAGAAATTATGCTAATTCTTTTAAACTATCAGTTTAGGTAATGATGGACGACTCTATGTTCTAAAACTGGTGAGTGATCTTTCAGTAGATATTAATATATTTTTAGTGTATAAATTGAATATTTTTCTATCCCGTAATAGGGTGCACATGTGACAATAAATGCTCGGGCTGAGGAGGATGTTGAACCAGACAGCATCATGGAGAAAGTAGCCAAAGCATCCGGTGCCAACTATAACTTCCATAAGGAGTCCAGCAGATTTCAGGACAGTGGCCCTCAAGGACCAGTGGTAAGTGGTCGTGTACTTTGGCGGTGGACTTGGTACTATGTGACTAGGGCAATAATGTAGGGTACATGCACACTTTTTGTTTCTTTTACATTCCTCACACTGACCGCTTCAGGAGCCTGTATTACATCATCTTGGCATGCTTGCAACAGCAGACAAGAAATGCAGGACTGTTTGCCCAACGTTTAATAATGTTTGAGATATTTGATGTCAACAGTATTTCTGACTGTCAGAGGTAATTAAAACACAAGTGACCTTATTAAGCATTGCATTTGCTGTTCTGTCACTTTTATGTTGCAATTTCTCTAACAAGGTAGTTCATCAAGTAAGAGGCTTACCCTAGTCTGCAGATTGTGATGGCATCGCCAGCTGAGGGACATTTAGGAGTGCCATTATTGGCTGCCGATTGCTGAAGAAACATCAAGCATTGCAGGAATTATTGCATTCTAATTCAATGGAAGAGCATTTGGGAGGGATGTCTTGTAATTTTTTGATAGTTTACTTTGCCAGCTCACTGCTTTGTATTACAAAAGCCAGTATTGTTAAAAGACTAACTTTACTTGAAAGAACCACTAAATAGAAACAGTCAAGGGAAAGGAGAAAAGGATACAAGGAATAGAGGGTGTGGGGCAATTAGGCAAACATTCTAGAACCAGGGAGTAGCCATTCTATATTACAGAATATATATCACTGGAACAGCTTTAATGACTTCATTTTACCAGTAAAGAGCACTGTTTACAAAATTCCACGGTCTACCCTACCATCTGTGACCCACATTAATTAATTTTAGGATTTCTGTGAACCAACAAATTAACCAGATCTTATGTAAACTGTTGGCCTTCCAGTATAACCACACCAACCAAATTCAACCACGGTGCTATTTGGGTGTATAATCTTCATAACTTGGTACTTTTGGAATCTGCTTATTTTGTAGGTTCATGTACGTTTGGAATCCATTCCTGTTGTAGATGGATGTATAGGTAGGTAACTAGTTTTTAGCAATTTGTAAACACATTTACATGCAGTTTTTGATGTTTCCTTCAGTAATGGAGCCTGTAAGAGTGGGATCACTTATGGGCTAGAGACCCCAGATGACTTCACCACTTTGGCAATCTCAACTTCCCAGACAAAACTAAACTACAAGCCCTCACAACCACTACCCAGAAGGATACAAGCTGTGAGCACTCTGAAAACATATGCTTTCAGTATCTCGGCACCACTCTTACATCACTCAGGCTAGCATCTCTGATACATTCTAGTTGACTTGTGAAGTTGAAAAAGGCATACCACCTTTTCCAAACAGAAGTGTGTATATTTATTAATTTACATTTGTTTACTGTGTACTGGGTGCATTTAATTTCAACAGAAGCTTATGGAAAAAAAGTTCCATGTAATAATACAAGGCATTTGCTGTATAAAAGCTAATGTGTTGCATATAACTATAAAGGAATTTTACACTAAAACTGAGCAATGTATTCCAGCTTTGACACGAAAATGCAAAATAAGTTCAAGTAAAAGAAAATACCAGTGCATGGTTGCTGTTAAAGGCTAATATAGGTTATTGTACTCAAGAAGTTATGATTAGATATTTAAAGAGTTATAATAATGAAGAGACTGTGGAAGCAGCAAGGACTTGCTAGCTAAGGATGCATGCAGCATTTATTGAAGAAATAGGTTGGTAAGAAAGGGAGAGCACACTATAGCAAGCCATGGAATAAAGTGCTCATTTACAAAATAGGATCTGGGGAGTAACAGAAAGTTGCACAGAAGTCAAAGATATAGCTGGGCATTCTGTGGAGCACAATACGGCAGATGACACTTAAGTCAACATTGTCTGATAAATCATTGTAATTAAATCTCTGAAGCTGTTTGGTGATTTTCATGCATTGAATCAGTATGTCAGGCAATGCAGTTGCATGACCATAGTGCAGAGACCTGGAGAGATGTTTTTGGAGGGGTTTACCAAGTTGTATTAAAGTTTATTCTAAAGCTTAGACAGTATGTAAGCAAACAGTGCTCCAAAATGACTTGAAGTCTTAAACATCTTAATCAGACCTATAAGTTATGATCTTAGGCTGTGTATTGGCAATGAGTGAAAATGGTACCAGTAGAAAGACGGGGAAAGCACGTGACAGAAGGAGCAAGGCGGTGTTCATAATTAAGTGTTTTAAAGCAGTTTCACTGAATGAATATTAGCATTTATAACAGAATCAATAACTATATCAAATCATTAATAAAAACATCCAAAATAATGATAATCTTACACATCAATTGCTTGTCCATTTAGGTCACATTAACTTCAAAATCTTGTTTTAGCATTTAGTTTACATCAGCAACATTGCATTTCATTGTCAACTTAGTCTCAGTAATTGATTTAGCACCATTCCAGTCATACCTTTTCGTGTTACAGAGCCCAAAAACTTTGGTATCCACTTGCCTATATATTTACATAAAGAGCTTTCCTGCCTTACCTTCCCTCCCCTATTGGCTACATCTGTTATGTCAGCAACGTCCTGTATGCTTTGGTGAACAGTGATTTTTCCAATTCTTTACCTCTGCCTTCTTGTGCCTTTTATTAACAAAATTAATAGACGTTTTCTCTTGGTGGCTTGACTTCTGTTTAGATCAGTCCCTAAAAGTAGAAGCGTTTTTGTTAATTGCAATGGCTATGAGAAAAGACAAGTAAGAATCTTTTGAAACTTATTTTTAGATTCCCTTAAATGTTGTCATTCCTAAAACCTATGTTCCCATGTCCCCCTCTGATCCCAGTTGCACTTCAGCAAGTCCCTGGTGTCTGAGGGAATATATGTTAGATTCTTGAAGAGGTATAAGAAATACCGTGTAAGCACTTCCATGTGAATATCCTAACTTCCATGTCAGTATCTTAAATCATCTAGCCTTATTGGCTCATGTTGACAAGAAACATGTGATCCAGTGTTATCTTATTCATCATTCCTAAACTGTGTGTTATCGGATCTGAGGCTGGCTGTATTCAGAATCTTCAGACTTAGAGCTTCACCTCTTCTACCCATAAAGCCCATGCTGTAGCACCCTGTCTTCAGATCTCGTTTGCTACCTTTGTGATCAAATCATGAATGACAATGAATGACCAGCTCTACCTTGATGTTTGGATGTAGAAGTGCAAATTTTTCAAACCTCCTTTTTTTCCTCTACCTTACCAACAGGTGTAGAATAGTAATGTTATCTTTATTAGTGTTAGTGCTGGGCTAGTGTTATTTCTAGCATTAGATTTTTGCTGTGCGGTGTGACTTGGCATTTCCCCTCTTGGTTCCTTAACTTTTTAGGTTTTATTAGTTAAGATTATATGAACTTTTTTTCATTCTAGTGTGTACATTTTTTCTTTGGCTGTTTTTTCATGGTTAATAGATAGTAATGTTTGCTGTATTTTCCTTATTGGGTAAGTAGAGAAGTAGGTAGTCTTTATTGTGTATGTTCTTGTTATTGTGTTTTTGCGGTGCCCTTAGGATGGAGAGCTCTAAGGTCTCTGTCTCTTCAGTACTTCATCTCCTTGGGCACATGGCAGGTTCTGCTTGTCACGTACCTCTTGCAAGATTCCACATGAGAGTTTTGCAGTTCAGTGGTCTTGTGTATCTCATCCTATGGACTTCTTAGTGCTTCTGACAGGTGTTTGTCACAACCACATTCAGTGGTGGTTGGAGTCCCCACTGGTCACAGCAGGATGTCACTTTTTTCTTTCCAATCCCCAGAGCATGATAACTATAGATTCTTCTTTTCTGGGGTTGGGAGTTGGGCATTTCAAGGGGAAGACTATCTAAGGTATCTGATCAAAGTATTAGGCCAATATTCTCATCAGTGTCCTGGAGATGAGGGAGGTCTTCCTAGTGTTGCAGACATTTCAGGGCCCTTCTCCCCAAGGGTATGATTGTCATACAGACCGACAATACGCCAATGGTGGTGTATCTGAATGGGCAAGGAGTAACTTGGTCCTATCACCTGTCAAGAGGACAATGTCTTTTCAACAGTTTTTGGTCACAACACATGTCTTAGGGAGATCCAGAATCCTGGTGGACAGCTTGAGCAGGAACATTCTTCTGTCTCGTGTGTGGTCCCGGAATCCTGCATCAGTCAAACTTAACCATGCCTCCCTCCGTGCCCCCTCCAAATTATTTCTTTAATGAATGCTCACGACTGGCCTTGGTGGTATGGCTGCTAAACCTGCTCTGGAGGATCCATTTCTGTGGTCCTCTCTTCCTTGAACTTTTCCTCCATTCCGATTATACTTAGTAGTAGCTCAGGGCTTATCTACATAGGTCAAACCCAATCCAAGGAAAGGGTGCTACACTAGGGGCTGTGGGTAGAGGAGGTCAAGCACTACATCTGAGGATACTGAATATGGCTGGCCTCAGATCCGATAACTCGCAGATTGGGATGGATGGGCACAGATAGCATAGATCTGTCATTATGGAAAGTGCATAACTTTTGATCTGATTATCCAAGTCATCGCTCATCACTGTAGGGTCTAGGATTCGATATCTGATCAGAGTCAGCAACATACTACAGAGCCAAGGCTGTAGCTCTTCCCTCTCCCATGCTGCTCTGCCGCCTTCTGACCCCCCCCCCCAATCTCGTTTGCAGTGTATCCTGGGCAGATGCGATGTTCATCGTGCGTACAGCTGCAGTCATAACAGATGGGGTTCTCCTGCCGTCAGGCGGGTCCTCGGTCGGCCGAATTCCAAAGTCTTGGTCCGGCATCGGTTGTCGTCGCTTCTTCCCTGACGTCAGTGCGACAGGGGGTATAAAAGAACCAGCCGACGCCATTTTCTTCAGTCTTTCTTGCCGCGCGGTGCCCGAAGCAGAAGCAGTTCTCAAGTGCTGGTCGGCCAGCTCCTGAAATTACGAAAATTTTGCAACCGAAGTCTTCTTGAAAGCTAAGTACCCCGTTGGGGAAACTTTTCTTGCCTCAGACCGATGTCAGACAAAGTTAATAATTGTATTTCTTGTGGGAAGCAAATACCGCATAAGGATTTTCATTCCCTCTGCATTTTTTGCTTAGGCCCAGACCACGACGTCTCGGTCTGTCGTTTTTGTGCTACATTCAACAAACGCACCATTTATTTATTTATTTATTTATTTATTTATTGTAGTTGGTTTACCAGGATAGTCCATTGGGCCTTAAAGAACCCGTTTTCAATGGAGTCCTGGGGAGAAAAGCTCCAAAAAAAAAAAACCAAAAGTACATATAATATTCGACAGAGACAGTCTAGGGACAGAACGTTATTAATACAATGTAGGCAGAATAAAGTGAAACTAATCAGATATATAATAGCAGTCATAACAATTAATACATTGAGAGAAAAAAAACATGCTAGCAATAGAACAAATGCAAAAAATTAATACAAATTAGAGAACAAGCATAGTAGCTAAAAGTAGGATGTGATATTAAAGGACATTAAGTAGAGTTAGTTATGTGGGGTGGGAGCAAGAGCATTCCCACTGTGATGCTAGGTGTAAGAAAAGAGACTTCTTGAAGGTAGAGTGGTTAGAGGTGGTGCGGATGTCTGGTGGTAAGGAGTTCCAGAGGCGAGCGAGGCTGAAGGAAAGAAGTTTTTTGCCTGGGGGATGAGTAGGTTTATGCACTTCTAGTAGATTTTGATTATTAGACCTTAGAACTCTGTTAGGTAGGTGCATTTTAAAGGCAGAGGAAAGGGAGGGACAGAGGGAAGGGTTTAGAATAAGCTTATGGGCTAAAGTTAGTTGAGTGTAAGTTAGTTGTTTGGGAAGTTCTAGCCATTTTAGCTTATGGAGGGAGAGACAGTGGTGAGTGGAAGACTTATGGCTGGTGGCGAATTTTGCAATTTTGTTATAGCAGGAGGTAAGCTGTTTTATTAATGAGGACTGAAGATTAGTAAGTAGTGGGGCACCATAGAGAAGGGAGGGGATAAGGAAGGATGTAGAGAGAGTGATTTTAGTGGTGGATGTGAGGTAGGTATTCTGTCTATAAAGCATGCCAAGTTTTTGATGCGTTTTTTTGATGTTTGTTTGTAGGTGGGAGTTAAATTTAAGTTGGTTGTCGATTTGGACCCCAAGTAGTTTGGTCTCTGACACTGTTTTGAGAGGTGTGTTGTTTTGACTAGTAATAAAGAATGAATTTATGTCGGAAGGAGTAACTTTGGAGGGAGTAAATAACATTAGTTTGGTCTTGGTAGCATTGAGAGCTAGATGATTGCTTAGCATCCATTGCTCTGTGGAAGAGAAGGCATCTTGAGTAAGTTTTTGTAGTGTAGTGATAGAAGAGGCAGAGCAGATGATAGTAGAATCATCCGCGTATTGGATGATGCTAGAGAAAGGGATTGATTTGTGGAAGTCGTTGATAAAGATATTGAAGAGAAGAGGACCCAGTATGGAGCCTTGTGGAACTCCGGTGGGGGTACTAAGGAAGGAGGAAGTGGCTTTTTTCCATTTTACAGCTTGATTTCTGTTAGATAGATAACTAGAGAACCAGTTCAAAGAGGAGGAGGATAGGTAGAGTTTGGAGAGTTTAGTTAAGAGCAGGTTGTGTGAGATAGTATCGAAGGCTTTGGAAAGATCAAGGAGTAAGGTGGAAACAATTAGTCCAGAGTCGCGGGCTTTATTAACGATTTCAAGGAAGAAGAGAAGGGCAGTCATGGTGCTATGATTAGGTCGGAAACCGTGCTGTGTGGGAGTTATAAGATTATTGTCTAGGAGGTGGGGAACGAGTTGAAGTTGCACACATTTTTCAAGGATTTTTGAAATGGGGGACAGGATGGCTATGGGGCGGAAATTAGTGACGTTATTATTGTTACCACCTTTGTGTAGTGGTATAATAAAGGCTTGTTTCCAAATTTGGGGAACTATGCATTCTTGTAGGGAACGGTTAATTAAGATGTTAATAGGGTAGGCAAGACTTTCAGCAGCTATACTAAGAAAGTAAGAAGGGTCAGGAGCATTGGTACATGGTTTCAATTTCTGAAGGAGTTTCTTGATAGTAGATGTAGGTATGGGATTTAAAGAGAAGAGAGTGCAGTCTGGGGGGGGGGGGCTTTTTGGGAGGTGTTGATGAGGATAGAATTTGTGTAGAAGAGGGACTGGACGCTCATTAAGCGTCGGGCGGAGTTTGCCCAGCACTATTTTGGCAAAAAATTTAACTACATTATGTCTGATACTCCGACTCCAGTTTTGACTAAAAGACGCAAAGATAAGGGCCGACACAAGAGGCCCGCGGCCTCTACCGACACCACGCCAAAGCCGACTACAGGTGGTTCGGTTCTCAGCGAGGCGCCTACGCAGCCCCTGTCTACCAACGACACTTCATTGGCGGTGTCTACTGTGCCCGAGGTTGCAGGCTCCTCTGCCCACACCCCGACTACAGATACCGAAGCCACTCTAGGTGGTGAAACTCAGAATGTAGACAAGTCTGCCTCCTCTCAAGGTGTCTTCAGGCCTTCCTCTTCTTTTTCCATCAAGGCTTTCACTAAGTCTAAAGCAGCCTTGCATTCTAAGAGACAAGCTACACAGGGCCCTTCTCCAGGCCCCATGCCTAAAAAACAGATGCTTAAAATGGCTGAGGATTTAATTACTCTTATCAGGGGTTCTCAAACCCCCCCCCCCCGGACAAAAGGCCCAGAGTGGAGGAAGAATCCCCCTCCTCGGACCAGGCCTCCATTATTTCAGAGCACTCTGATGAACACGAACATTCATACTCCCCTTTTGAAGATTCTGATGCAGAGGAGTCCATTCCCTCTGTCTCTCCCCCCCCCCCCCCTGAGGATTACTCATTCGGGGAAACCTTGCATACCTTGAGGGAACACTTCCACTAGGAAGGCCAAGAGTACTCAGACTCCAAGAAAAGGCTTGGGGATTTTCTCTTGCTCCCTCAGCACAGGCCTCTGGCTATACCTCCTGTCTTAGACATACTAGATGTGTATTCGGAGGCCTGCCTTAACCCAGACTCTTTACCTCCAGCCCCAGTCAAGCCATGCGGCTGACCCAGAAACCATCTCACAGGGCCCCAAGGGAATTAAGGCCTCCACTGCTAAAAATCCATTACCTTCAGAGAGAGATTCCAGATCTTTAGAAAGGTGGGGGAAAAAGGTATACACCTCGGCCACCTTAACCATGAGGGCATTAAAATGCCAGTTTCATATGTTAAAGTACCAACAGTTTCTGTTATCACAGTTGAGAAGCAAAATGTCACAACCTGAACAACCAGACTTGAAGGAGTTGCAGGATTTGATGCATAGTGCAGAACAAGTGGGTAAACATACCTTGCAATGTGGTTTTGATGCGCTAGAGGCCTCATGTAGAGCTGCTGTTACAGGATCAGTCATACGTAGACATGCCTGGCTCAAGGAGCAAACCTTACCAGATCATGTCAAAGCTAAATTACTAGATGCCCCTCTACAAAAAGATGTATTATTTGGTGTTAAAGCTGAGGAGATATTAAAGAAAATGGAGGAAAAGGCTAAATCAATGCAAACAGAGAAAGATTTTCTACAGGTACAACCTCCGCGTTTCAGTAGGAATTGGCCTTCCAAAAATTGGTCCTTTCCAGCCACGGACAGACCCCAAAGGGGTAGATACAGGCGCCCGAGGGGCAGAGGGCAATCTCAAGGATCGTTTAGAGGCAGACTATGGCAAGCTCCTACACAAAGAGGTGGTGAGGATAGTTCACAGCCATTCAGAAAGCAAACCCAATGACTTCCCCTTTGCATGCCAAGCAAGGCTCAAATGGCAGCACCCTTAGGCGGAAAACTGGCATTATTTTTGAAAAATTGGCATATTGTCACAAAAGACAAATGGATCCTGGACATTATAAACAGAGGCTACAGATTCCATTTTCACACCCTTCCACAAAAGAGAGGCATGCCAAACCTGCCACACAATCAAAGGGCATAGGCACAAAGACAAATTTCAGATCTCATGGACATGAAAGCTATTCAAGAGGTACCTACTCAAGAACAAGGTCAAGGTTTTTATTCCAGACTATTCCTGGTACCAAGGAAGGGAAAAGATTGGAGACCTATTTTGGACCTATCCATCCTAAACACATTTTTACTCGTGCCAAAATTCAAGATGCTCACATTACAGCAGCTTCTTCCCATGCTGGGCAAGGAGTCTTGGCTGGTAACATTGGACCTCAAGGAGGCATACCTGCATGTCCCAATCAGACAAAATTGCAGAAGATACCTCAGATTTCTTGCAGGTTCAACCCATTATTAATTTTCTGCATTGCCCTTTGGCTTATCTACTGCACCCAGAGTATTCACGAAATGCCTGGCATCAGTAATTGCTTACTGCAGACTTCAAGGGATACAAATATACCCATATTTGGACGACTGCCTGATCCAAGCGGACAGCAAGCACATACTTCTGAAACATCTGGCTTTTGTAATAATGTTGTTGAATTCTCTGGGGTACACAGTCAAAAAGAAATCAAGGCTAATACCCTCACAAAAAATTATTTTCCTGGGTGCCAACTTGGACACAAACACCCAGATGGCCTACCTCACGCCAGAGAAACAGGGGCAACTAACTCAATACTTCAGAAAACTAGCAAATTTCACCAGGCTGACTGCAAGGAAAATCCTGCAGGCTCTGGGATTCATGGCATCTTGCATCCTACTAATCCCATGTGCAAAGCTGTATATGAGGAAATTTCAATGGTACCTGAAAAACCTATGATCTCAACACAGCCACAGTTTGGAAACAATAATACCAATAATTCCATGTCTTCAAAAGGAATTTCTGTGGTGGGCTCAAGCATGCCAAAGAAACACAGGTCTCTCATTCTGCAAGCCTCAAGCAAATCAAGTCATCACAATAGACGCCTCGGACTACGCCTGGGGGGCGCACATGACAGATCGGTGCATTCAGGGCAAATGGTCCCAAAAAAAAAAGCACCTACACATCAATCAAAAGGAAATGCTAGCAGTAATAAATGCTATTATAGCTTTCAAAGACCTTCTGCATCCAGGCCAACTATTGATAATGACAGACAACACCACAGTAATGTGGTACATAAACAAACAGGGAGGAACCCATTCATACCCCCATGCAGGCTGGCCATGTCACTTTGGAACATGGCTCTGGAATTACAAATCGAACTTCAAGCACAGTACTTGCCAGGCAAGGAAAACACGCTGGCAGACAACCTAAGCAGAAATATGACAGACCCACACGAATGGAAGTTGCACCCTCAAGTTTTTACAGAAATAATTCAAGCATGGGGAAGGCTAGGCGTAGATCTCTCTGCCTCCCACAAAAATCACCAATTGACAAAATTCTGCTCAAGGACTTTTCATCCACAGGCCTGGAGAGTGGACCCTCTCTCTTCCAGTTGGACAACAATGACAGTTTATGCCTTTCCACCTCTTCCTCTGCTGCCCAAAGTTCTATTAAAAACCAAAGCAGACAGACCAAATATGATTCTCATTGCTCCAAACTGGCCAAGACAGCACTGGTACCCACTCCTGAGGAGCCTGACGCATTCCCCACCATGGACCCTACCTCTAATGCCTCTTCTTCTGACTCGGCACAGCTTCAAAACTCTTCACAGTCAGCTGAAAACACTCAATCTGGCCGCATGGAAGATTCCTTAACTTCACAACAGACCCTACTCTCCAAGGAGGTGCAGGATGTCATTTTGGAGGCCAGAAGGCCTTCTACTAGAAAAGCTTACTCTGCAAAATGGAAGTGATTTTGTGCCTGGAATGAGGAAAAAGGGCCAGAATCCTGGAATACTGAATTTACCTCAAATACTACAGTATCTAGCTGAGCTGCTAAGCAGTGGACTTTCATTCTCCTCCATCAAAATCCATGCCTCAGCCATTTCTGCAGAATACAACACTTTTCCTCCTTTATTCTCTCATCCCCTCTTAAGACAGTTCCTCAGAGGGGCTAAGAATATAAAACCCCCAAGGAAACAACCAATACCTGCTTGGGACCTCAATTTCATTCTAGAAAAGCTGACCTTGCCTCCCTTTGAGCCAGCTGCCTCAACAGATTTGCAATATTTGTCCTGGAAAACAGCCTTCCTTCTGGCTATCACCTTAGCTCGCAGGGTATCGGAACTACAAGCCCTCATGTCTGTGCAGCCTTTCATCATTTTCCATCAGGACAGAGTTTCCTTACGAACCAATCCGTCCTTTATGCCAAAGGTGGTATCCAGGGTAGCTTTGAATCAGGCTATTCACTTACCTACCTTTTACCCTAATCCTCAAAACAAAGGGGAGAGACTACTACATTCCTTGGACATTCACAGACAGCTACGTTATTATTTGGACAGAACAAAGCCTTTCAGAAAATCAGAATAACTCTGTGTCCTATGCTATAGGAGCTCAAGGGAAGCCTATTTCCAAACAGACAATCTCAAAATGGATAGCCCACTGCATACGCTTTTGTTACTCTTTTCATGGTAAAACTGTGCCTGCAGGTATCAGATCTCACTCCACAAGGGCCACAGCTACCTCTGCAGCTTTTCTCAGAGGAGTTCCTACCAAAGATATTTTGGAAGCAGCCACTTGGAGTTCTGTGCATACCTTCTCCAAGCACTACCACCTGCCATTATACTCCAGAACTAGAGCAGGCTTTGCCACTGCAGTCTTGCAGGGCATCCTGGCTCCTTCTAGTTCCACCTAGTGCCTACCACCCCTTTTTTAGCTTTGGGATTCTACCCATCTGTTATGACTGCAGCTGTATGCACGATGAACATAGTACAGTTTTGTACCTACCATAAATGTAGATGTTCGAGTGCTAATACAGTGGAGTCCAGGTTTCCCTCCCTCCTTCCCCTCTTTGGACAGGCCTATTGGCTAACACCTCCTTATACAAATTGATTGGGGTATTCATTTATGGTGTATTTGCTTGCAACTACTGTTTTTTGATTATATTGCACTGCATTATTACATTTATGTATTGCCTTCCTTCTGGGGGCACCTGACATCTGGGGCAAGAAAAACTGAAGAATATGGCGTTGGCTGGTTCTTTTATACCCCTGTCGCACTGATGTCAGGGAAGAAGCGACGACAACCGACGCCGGACCTAGACTTTGGAATTCGGCCGACCGAGGACCCGCCTGACGGTAGGAGAACCCCATCTGTTATGACTGCAGCTGTATTAGCACTCTAACATCTACATTTATGGTAGGTACAAAACTGTACTTTTCCATGGCTCTAGCTCATTAAGTGCTTATTTCTTTTATTTCTTACTTCAGGTAGTTTTCTAGTGTGGAGTCCCTCACTGAGGATATGGACCTTGGTGAAGGAGACGGGTCCTCAAGACAAAGAATACCCTCGCAAGTACAGCAAGTGCACAGGCCCAACACACTTTCAGCAAAATCAAAAATCAAGGCCAGCACTAAAAAGTGGTAATTGTAACTTCTTTTATTGAAGCATGAATGCCAAAAGGGGTAGGGAAAAGAACCCTATAAACCCACAATAAATTCAACCAGACCGGTTTCAGCTGAAATAGCCTTCCTCGGTGTAAAGCATCACCATATCACATCCACATATTTGTACATTTTCAGTTAGACAGAGTTGGTTATTGGTTACTCATAAATGGTCATTTAACCCAGGCTGAAAAAGCCCACATAATTTGATAATCCGTTTCCTTTCTTTAGCATTAAGGACAGCACGCCACACAGATTTATTCACCTTATCTCCAAATATTTGGTCAATAACAGTAAATCTGTATGAAGCATTTCCATGTGTAAGTGTGTGTTTAAATAATGCATTTGATTGTCTTATTCCTGATATCACTCTGATGTTCCCCAATCCTGATATCACTCAGATGTTCCCCAATCTGTAACCGTAGGGGTCTGGATGTTTGGGCATTGTAAAAAGCAGAACACGTACACATGGCTAAATATATAACCCATTCTGACCCACAATTGGCAAAAAATTGTCATAGAGCAATGCAGTATTTTGACTACTAAACTGTTTAGTTTTGTTTACTCTGTTACAATGTGTACAATGCCCACAGGGTATGCAACCACACAGTATCTCACCTGTAATGGTATGTTGTATTATGGAACCCCCCGATGGTACTTATGACTAAAATACGAACCCAGTGTTCTCCCTCTCCAAAAGGAAAAAAAACATCTCCTTCCTAGAATCTCAGATAATCTCTGATCTGATAACAGAATGTTCCAATGCCTGTTAATATCTTTAAAAAAAAAAAAAAAAGCCCCAGTATTCCGTCCATATGTAGTGACCAACCTCAAATCTAATGTTTTATCCATTGAATGTTCCTTGTATACTAGTAGGTCCTTCCTATCCTGACTGGAGGTCCAGTAGCTGGCAGTAATAATGTTGCCAATTTTGTAGCCCCGATTTTGAAATCTGTGTATCAGATCATCCTTATATAGTTCATATTTCTCCAAATTGGAGCAGACCCGTTTGACTTGAAGGAATTGAGATTTAAGAATGTTCCTAATAATATGTTGTGGATGAAAGCTAAATGCGTGAAGTAGGGAACTATATTGTGGGTGTTTTCAAATAATTTCTGTAGCCAGAGTATTATCCTCGTTCCTTTTCACCAGAACATCCAAAAATGTAATCTGTTTTACATGATAATGAACTGTAAACTGAATTCCCCGTTTAGATATTCCACAAATTCTTGAAGATAGATGCTATCCGCCCTCCACACAAGCCAACAGTCATCCAAATAGCACCTCCAAATGTCGATTTCCTCAATATACAAATTAAGCCCTGGGTCATAAATAAGGTGGTCTTCCACATAAGCTATAAAGAGGTCAGCATAAATGGGGGCAAAAGATGCCCACATTGCTGTCCCTTGAATTTGCCAATAACAGTGGTCTTGAAAATAAATGTCTGGTTGAATTTGTTGTGGGGTTATAGGGTTCTTTTCCTTACCCCTTGTGGCATTCATGCTTCAATAAAAGAAGTTACAATTACCACTTTTTAGTGCTGGCATTGATTTTTGATTTTGCTGAAGGTGTGTTGGGGCCTGTGCACTTGCCATACTTGTGAGGGTATTCCTTGATTTGAGGTTGTGCGGTTTCCTCGCTGTTGGCTTTGGGTGGTTATTGTCCACATCTGTGGTGGATTCATCGAAATTTAGCTTTTCAGCTGTTTGTGGAGTTGGTAGAGTTGGTCATTTGTGAATATTGGGAGGATTGTGTACCTATTTGATATTATCACTTTCTATACTGCCAGCTTTTGATAAGGGAACTGTATGTACCATCTCTCCTTTTTCATCTTTAACCAGGGGATAAGTAATCTGTATATTTCAGGCCTTGAACACGACATTTTGGGAGTTTGCCTGATAAGCAACAGCGATTACTGTTTTTTGCCACTTATTCCAATTGCTGAGACGTAACGAGCCATTTTGAGCAGAATCTGCCCTTTACACATTCAATAGGCTTTAATGTGGTGAGAATTCATATATACTGTTGTCTACCTATATATGGGAATTTCCTTTCAGGGACATCAAGAATATCTTTTTGGGACATGGAACTTGTATGCTGTTCGCCACAAATGTGTTTTCTTTTTTACCCAAATTAAGAATAGCGGTCACCATTCTTTGGGCACTATTTAAACAGAAGACACACGTGCTTCAATCGTAAAGGGCTTTCTGGCTTTTCTTTCTTATGACCTGGACTTATCGTATAATTAATAGGGTTAACTTGCATATCACTGGCCATTTTGAGTTGTATTAAGTTTGTTGTCTACGTGTTGAAAAGTTGCATAAACTGTGTTGAGTTTTTAATTTTAACATTGGGACTGGGCTGTTTAGGAGTAAATGGGCATGTTTTGCATAGGCTGAATGGAAGTATTTGAACTTTTAAGGACATATTTATATGGGTTTGTAGGCATATATGTATCTGTACCATTTTTTCAATTTCATTGAATGTGGGGATGTTGTATTGTGGTTCGGGTGACAGTTACTCGTTCCAGGTTTGCAATTGTTCACATTTAATTTGTTACTACATATTGTGCTTGCACATCTATATCCCATTGTCAGTAATTGGTGTAATTTACATATATTGTTCTTAACGGTCATTTATGAAAAAGGGGCCAATAATTCAGTGGTTGTGTGACCCTAATATTGTGAATTGAGGATTTATACATAACATATGGGCAGTTCTTTTTGTTTGTTTAGGGGAGTGTAACACTGCATGGTGGGATCGATGCACTTTAGTTACAAATATTGCATTGGCTATTATTGTTACCCCCCTTTTTTTTGGCACTTTGGTCGCAAATTAAGGCTATTGAGTTATTTTGTTCAGAGGAACATAGCACTGTGGTTTATATAAGTTTGTGTTAAGGTATTAATTGCAGGGGCTATTATGGTTCCTCTTAATTTCCATATGGTTAAATGTTCAGTATCACATCATTTTTTTGATCGATTGCATGGGGGAACATAGCACTGTGTTGTCTCATGATATGTACATCTATTGATTTTTTTCAAAATAATTGCAGTGGCTACACTTATGTTTCATATGAACCTATGTGGACAGTAACCATTCCTTACTCTCGTATCCCAAAGAGATGGAATGTGGATGCCCCTTTAGGGCCAGGAAACATAGGGGAGGTAGAAAACATAGAGGGAGTAAAAGATCTCGAGAGTTTGCTGAAATTAATGGTGCAGAAATAAACAAGCTTTGTAATGTTTTGAACATCTCTTCTAAACCACTTTCTGAGGTGGAAACACAGATTTTAAATAAAGGTTTATCATTTGTACCTGGATTTGTTGTGACGGAAGATTCTTTTGCACAGGATGTAATAGCCTTTTGCCGTTTAAGATTGTTTTTTGATGTGGATGCTTCAGGCACTAGTACTAACTCATTCAAATTTCACAGATCTACTTCCACTCCACCCATGCAGCCACAAGTTGCCTCATTCCAGTCCAGTATTCTGAGAGATTTACATTTTCATACTCTTGAACATTGCTCATCACCTCATAACCTCTCTAAGATCGAACTACAGATAAGTATCTAACTTACAAAATAATAGGAATCTAGTTGTCTTACCTGCTGATAAAGGAGGAGCAGTGGTGGTTATGGATTGGGAGAAGTATAATGAAGAAGCTCGGACACAACTTGGGGTTGAGCCGGTATTATATGTCTATGCCTCTAGATCCAACCTTTATATTCAGAAAGAAATAGACATTTTTCTCAAGCAGGCAAGGGATTGAGGGTATAATCACAGACTCAGACTTGTATCTTTTAACAGTACAGGACCCTAAATCCCAGTATTTATATCTTCTGCCAAAAATACACAAGGATTTACATAATCCACCAGTAAGACCGATTGCATCTGGCAGAGGGTCCCTTACCAAACCCCTTTCACTATTCCTAACCAAGTATTTACGGCCATTATTGAAATTTGTTCGAGCACGCATACAGGATACTATACAATTTTTGGGCATTATTTCTAATATGCAATTGGAATCAGGTTGGCTCCTATGTGCACTCAATGTTATGGCTCTTTATAGTAACATCCCACATTGGACTGGGCTTTGTGCATTGCAGTACTGGTTAGAGAAAAGTGAACTTTACCGGCCTGGATTTAATACATTTTTGATCTGTTTAGCAGATCATGTTCCGACTAAAATGTCCTTTATTTTCAGGACCAATGTTATTTGCAAATTCAGGGGACAGCAATGAGGACATCTTTTGCTTCCGTTTATGCTGACCTGTTTATGGTTTATGTGGAAGATCACCTTATTTATGACCCAGGGCATAATTTGTATATTGAGGAAATTGACATGTGGAGGTGCTATTTGGATGACTGTTGGCTTGTGTGGCGGGTGGATAGCATCTATCTTCAAGAATTTGTGGAATATCTAAATGGGAATAAATGGGGAATTCAGTTTACAGTTTATTGTCATGTAAACCAGATTACATTTTTGGATGTTCTGGTGAAAAGGAATGAGGGATAATACTCTGGCTACCAACATTTTTCGAAAATACCCACAATATAATTCCCTACTTCACGCATCTAGCTTTCATCCACAACATATTAGGAAGATTCCTAAATCTCGGTTCCTTTGGATCAAATGGGTCTGCTCCAGTTTGGAGAAATATGAACTATATAAGGATGATCTGATACACAGATTTCAAAATCGGGGCTGCAAAATTGGCAATATTATTACTACCAGCAGCTGGGCCTCCAGTCAGGATAGGAAGGAACTACTGGTATAAGGAACATTCTGTGGATAAAACATTAGGTTTGAGGTTGGTCACTACATATGGTCGGAATACTGGGGCTATTTTAGATATTAACAGGCATTGGAACATTCTGTTATCAGATCATAGATTATTTGAGATTCTAGGAAAGAGATGTCTTTTTTTTCCTTTCGGAGAGGGAGAACACTGGGTTCATATTTTAGTCATAAGTACCATGGGGGGGGGGGGGTTCCATAATACCACAACAACGTACCATTACAGGTGAGATACTGTGTGGTTGCATACCCTGTGGGCATTGTACACATTGTAACACAGTAAATAAAACTAAACAGTTTAGTAGTCCAAATACTACATTGGTCTTTGACACAAAATTTTTTGCCAGTTGTGTGTCGGAATGGGTTGTATATTTGGCCATGTGTACGTGTTCTGCTTTTTACATTGGCCAAACATCCAGACCCCTATGGTTACAGATTGGGGAACATCTGAGTGATATCAGGAATAAGACAATCAAATGCATTATTTAAGCACACAAACATGGAAATGCTTCATATAGATTTACTGTTATTGACCAAATATTTGGAGATAAGGTGAATAAATCTGGGTGGCATACTATCCTTATTGCCAAAGAAAGAAAGTGGATTATCAAATTAGCTGAGCTTTTTCAGCCTGGGTTAAATGACCATTTATGAGTAACCAATAACCAACTCTAATTGAAAATGTACAAATATGCGGATGTGATATGGTGATGCTTTACACCGAGGAAGGCTGTTTGAGCTGAAACCAGTCTGGTTGAATTTGTTGTGGGGTTATAGGGTTCTTTTCCCTACCCTTTGTGGCATTCATGCTTCAATAAAAGAAGTTAGTTACAACTTTTTAGTGCTGGCTTTGATTTTTGATTTTGCTGAAGGAGATGGGTCCCCCAGATCTTTGCCCGACAATGTCTCCTTTGGCTGCATCCTTGAACGCTTGAAGCAAAATGGTGGATGGTCTCCCCAACCCCCCGTCTTTGGAGGAGTCTTTATTTTTGAAGGCCTTTGGGATGGGCCCGTCTACCTCCTGGGTGTCCCCCCTGCTGATGAGTTGGTAGATCTGATTGCCAGCAGGGCCTGGAAGGAGCCAGACGCAGTGGAGCCTGTTCCTAAAAGGGATGACAAGTTTCTTACCCTCCTGCAGACCATTCCTTCTGGAATAAACTTGTCCCAGTCAATGCCATAGTGGTTGCCGCCACCACTAAAAATGAGCTAGCAGAGCTCCATGTTCCATTCCCTGAACAGGATGTCCCGGGCAATAGTCCATTTTTGTGAAGCGTGTGTACGCCTCAGCTGCCTTTGGACTGAGAACGACAAATTATCTGGCACATTTTATCCACCTCCAAATGGATTCAGTCCAAGAGCTTTCCACTTTGCTTACAGAGTTGTTGCCGGCTGTGGACCTTAAGAAGGTGTTTCCCAAGCTATCCACTCTGACTTCCCTTGCAAATTCCTGGATGAGGTTGGTTTCCAATGCTGCGGAAGCTACTCTCGGGCAGCTGATACAGGAATTGCTTTGAGGCGTAATGCCTGGTTACATTTATGTGGGTTTGCAGAAGCCTTCAAGGTGAACTTTACCTGTGCCCCCTTCGATGGTTCCACTCTTTTTGAACCTTCCGTGAAGGACACTTTGACCCGTCACGAGCAGGAAGGAAAGACTCTGCAGTGGGGATCAAGCTTTCTACTCTGCAGAGGTTCTTCTCTAAGACCCAGTGGGAAACTAGGGAGATGTGGTTCCCTAAGGCACAGTCTTCCTTTCATGATGCTCCTGATGAATCCTCTTCCAGAGGCAGGAGGAGAGGTTTCAATGGATGATGACACCCTCGAGATGGGGCGGGGTCTGCAAAATCAGGGCTCCAGGGAACCCTTCTCTGAGCAGCCGCATCAGCACTCCTGAAGCATTGCCCGACAGCTCTGCCTTGGAGGCAGTCGGGGGTCGCATTTCCCTTCACCTCTAGCCTGGACAAACTTTACTTCTGATCAGTGGGTGTTAAATGTGTTTCCAGAGGCTATTTCATTCCTTTTTGGAACCCCACTTCAATAAGAACTTACCTCCCAGGCGTTCCACCCAGTCAAAGGGAGTTAATCTTCAAAGAAGTTCCACAGCTGCTTCTAAAAAGGAGCAGTCCAAGATGTCCCAGCAGGTCAATGAAGATCTGGCACTTACTCTCGTTTCTTTTTAGTACCAAAAAAAAGATGGGGGGCCTACATCTGTTCTGGATCTGAGTGAGCTCAATCTTTCAGTGAAGAAGTCAAAGTTCCGGATGGTCACTGCTCAGTCCATTCTGCCACTTTTACACAAAGGCAACTGGATGTGCTCTGTAGATCTCCAGGACGCCAACTATCACATCAAAATAGACAGTTTTTCCAAGAGACATCTTCGCTTCTGGCAAAGAGCCAATCACTGCCAATTCAGAGTCCTACCCTTCTGTCTCATCACAGCCCCCCCCCCCCGATGTTTACCAAATGTGTGGCACTGGTAATGACTCACGTGCGACTGCAGGGGTTCCAGGTCTTTCTGTACCTCTATGATTGGCTCCTCATGGCACCTTCAAGGCATCGACTGATAACAGGCGATTCTCTGTTCTTATCCCTCTTCTGTCAGTTGGGGATAACCATCAACCTTGCGAAATCCAATCTAATCCCCACTCAACAGTTGGAATTCATAGGAGTTTAGAAAAACACACTAAAGCTGGAATATGCACCACAAATCCACGACATCATAGAGTATTGTAACCAATAAGTTTATTTCTTCTTAAGAACATGAAGGGAGTGCCGAGAGGCAGGGGCTGGGACAGGCGGCGGGCCTTGAGGTGGGTTAGCAGTCCACCACAAGATGAGCTACCAGCCCCTGCCTCTCCGCGCTCCCTCGATGCTCTTAAGAAATAAACTTACTAGTTACTATATTCTGGGGTGTCGTGGATTCTTGGTGCATATTCCAGCTTTAGAGTGTTTTTTTCTGTATCATTTTAGCTATTTTTAGTGTTTTACTATTCATAGGATTTCAGTTACTGTTTCAGAGATTGCAGCCTTACCTTTGCACAGAATTCAGTTGATACGGGAACAGGTCACACAGATCTCATACCGGTCATGCCTCTTGGTTTACTTGGTTCTTCAGGCTCTGGACCCATGGCATTAGCCGTTCATCTGGTTTCCCTGGCCAGGTACCAAGTGTGAACGTTGCAATGGACCTTAGCTGTCCAGTGGTTGGCTCTGCTTCATCCCCTGTCTATGACCATAAAACTGACACCCGTGTGCAGACTTCACCTCCAGTGGTGGCTTCAGTCTCAGGATCTGTCTCTAGGCAGGCCGTTTTCTGTCCCGCCAGTGGCCACAGTGACCATGGACACCTCCCTGGTGAGGTGGATGGCATTTTCAGGGGAAGACTGTCCAAGGCATGTGGTCCCCAATAGAGACCAAGTTACGTATTAACATTCTAGAGATGAGAGCAGTTCTTTTATCATTTCAAGCCTTCCAGGACTGCCTCCTCCTAGGAACGATTGCAATTCAGTCAGACAACATGGCAGTCGTCCGGTATGTCAGCAGACAGGGGGAAACATGTTCTTACCCATTGTGCAGAGAGACCATGAGAATGTGGGAATGGACAATGTCCTCTGGCTGCTTCCTTATTGCAGTGCACTTACCCAGGGAGTCCAACACATTGTGCAACAGGCTCAGGAGATCTGCCTCGAGTCCTTATAAGTTGTTCCTCAATCCTTCAGTGGCAAAGCAGATTTTTGACCATTGGGGTCAACCATGCTGTGATAATTTTGCCTCCCCAGCCAGCCACAAATGCAGCAAGTACTTTGCACTGATCTCCCCTCAGGGGGAGTCAACAAGGGATGCTCTAGTTCACAGTTGATCTCCGAGTCTCCTTTATGCCTACCCTCCTCCCCTCTTAATACCCAAGGTTCTGCAGAAAGCGCAATGCCTGAGGGCATCCCTTATCCTCATTGCCCCTTTCTGGCCTCGTCAATCGTAGGTCCCCTTCATCAGGTCTCATCTGATGCATCTGCCATAGGCACTGGATCCACGTCGGGATCTGATTTCCCATCTGTTGGGGCTTCCTCTCCCAAACCTTCTGACCCTTCATCTAACTGCATGGTTTCTCCAGTTCCAGTGATCATAAAACAGTCTGGGCTAGCATCCCCCATTCAACATATTCTTGCCTCCCAGAAACCCTCCACTAGAAAGGTATACAGTAGTAAGTGGAAAAGGTTTTCTATCTGGGCTAAGAACAGGAATCTGGATCATTTCTGCTTCAGTTTTCTTTTGTTCGTGTCCTCCCTTTTCCAAACAATAGCAAGTTTTTCCACCATCACACTTCAGTTGACAGCGATTTCCAACTTTCATGTGAACTCTTGAGTCTACCTTTTCATCTTGGCTTTGTAAAGTGTTTATGAAAATGTTTTTTTGCTTTGGCTTCTGATTAAGGGCCCTTTGCCTCCTTGGGACCTTACACTGGTTTTGCAATCTTTGACTAGAAGCCCTTTTGAGCTGGCTAGTTCCTGAAACCTCAAGTTTCTATCTTGGAAGATTGCATTTCTGGTGGCTATCATATCAGCCAGGAGGGGCTCAGAACTGCAAGCTCTCACCATTACTCCTCCTTGCATGATTTTTCACAAGGACATAGTCTCTCTCTGGACAAACCTCTCCTCCTTGCCCAGGATTGCTTTTGAATAGTCTCTAAACCAATGTATTCAGCTTCCAGTGTTATTCTCCAACTACACCAACAAATGGGAGTATATCCCACATACCTTGGATGTTAACCAACAGTTATGATTCTACCTGTATAGGACAAAAGGTTTTCATAAGTCAGAACAGCTCTTTGTGGCCTTTTCCCGTAACAGACGTGCCCTTCAGTTTCTAAAGTCACTATTTTTAAATGGATATCTAGCTGCATCTGTATGGTCTATGACCTTAACCACCTTGAGGTTCCTGGAAATATCAAGGCTCATTGTTCTAGGTCCATACCAACTTATTCAGCCTTTTAGCAATGTTTTCTATTGATGACATTTGTGCTGTGGCCACTGGGTCTAACCCCACACATTTATTTCTCTCTGCAAACTTGATCTAGTCTCTAGGAGCAGAGCTTCATTTTGGCTCCATGGTGCTCCAGCATTTCCTTCCTTGAGGCCTCCCAGGGTTGACCCTATAGTGATTGATGAAGACTTTGATAACATCAGGTTGAGTTATGTACTTAACACTTGGCATGTGTGTTATATGTCATCATTCATCACATTTTTCCCTCCCACCATCCCCCTACCTTGTAGTTCAGGGAGGAAGTTGGAGATGTTCTTCCTGTTTCACTGTTGTAGTCATTACAATTGGGTTATCCTGCTGGCAGGCTAACCTTAGTCGGCCTGAATTCCAAAGTCTAGGTCTGGTGTCTGTTGCTGTCGCCTCTTCCTGACGTCAGTGAGCCAGGGGTATAAAAGATGCAGCAGACGCCATTTTCTTCAGTCTTTCTTGCCGCGCGGTGCCTGAAGCAAAAGCAGTTCGCAAGTGCCGGTCGTCCGACTCCTGAGATTTTCGTGTTCGAATTTCAGATCCGAAGTCTTCACTAAAAGCTAAGTACCCCGTTGGGGAAACTTTTTTTCTTGCTCCAGACCAATGTCAGAAAAAGTTAATTGTATTTCTTGTGGGAAGCAAATACCTCATAAGGACTTTCATTCTTACTGTATTTCTTGCCTAGGCCCTGACCATGACGTTGCTAGTTGTCTGTTTTGTGCTAGATTTAACCAACGCACTATTAAGCATCGGTAAGATTTTGCATTTTACTATTTTGGCAGAAGATTTAACTATACTATGTCGTCGGGTAGCCATCTGTATTTCACAAGAAACGCAAGGAAAAGGACAGGCATCAGAGGTCCAAAACCGACAAGGCTTCTTCTAAGCCAGTCGACGGTTTGCCGGTTCTCTGTGAGGTGCCTTCGCAGCCCCTAACGACCGCTACTTTAGACTTGCAGGCACACCCACATGGAGTCGACCAGGCCGCTGGAAGCTCAAAGTATTGGACCTTCGGAAACTATTCCCTCAGATGGGTCCGGAGCTGCTGAGCAAGCATCTGCGTCTGAGGGTGTTTTCAGACCTACTCAGTTATATGTTAAAACGACTTCAGCTTCAAAGGCAAAGACTAAAGCACTGTTAGACAAAGAAACGAGTACTACAGCCTCATGGACAGGCCTCCATGCCTAAAAAACAGATGCTCAAAATGGCCGAAGACCTAATTACTTTGATCAGGGGTTCCCATCCCCCTCCTGATAAGAGGCCTTGGCAAGAGACAATATGAATCTTCAGATCAGGTTTCCATTTCATATGATTCCTCTTCTGATCAGGAATACTCTCTTCCTCCCTATGAGGATTCTGATGCTGAAGAATCAATCCCTTCAGCCTCTCCTCCTGAGGATTATTCTTTTGGAGAAACTTTACATACCATGAGGGAGCATTTCCACTGGGAGAGCCAAGATTATTCAGAATCTAAGAAAAGGCTCAAAGACTTCCTTTTACTACCACAACACAGGCCTCTAGCTATTCCCCCTGTGTTAGACATTGTAGATGTATTTTCAGAGTCCAGTCTGACCCCTGACTCCTTACCTCCAGCTCTTGTTAAGCCGGACAGGTACTACTGGGCTCCCGACTCATAAATTCCTTTTCAAAAACCCTGCTGCTGACCCAGAAACTATCTCTCAGTATCCCAAAGGGTCAAGGCTTCCACTGCAAAAAACCCTACTCCCTCTGACAGGGATTCTAGTGCGCTGGACAGATGGGGAAAAAAGATTTACACTTCTGCTACCCTGGCTATAAGGGCTTTAAATTGTCAGTTTCATATGCTCAAATATCAGCAATATATTATGTCACTGCTTAAACAGAAAATGTTAAATTCTGAATGTGCAGAAAACAAAGAAATGCAGGAATTATTGCATGCAGCTGAACAAGTTGGAAAGCATACTTTGCAATGTGGTTTTGATTCTCTTGAGGCCTCCTGCAGGGCCGTAGTTACGGGTTCTGTCATTAGGAGGCATGCTTGGTTAAAGGAACAAAATCTACCTGATCATGTTAAAGCAAAATTATTGGATGCTCCATTACAGCGTGATACTTTGTTTGGTGTTAAAGCAGAAGAGGTGTTGAAGAAAATGGAGGACAAAGCTAAATCTATGCAAACAGTCAAGGATTTTTTACAGGTACAGCCACCAAGATTTAGCAGACACTGGCGTACAAAGAATTAGTCCTTTCCAGTGTCAGACAGGCCATAAAGGGGCAGATACAGACACCCTAGAGGCAGATCCCAGCCCCAAGGTTCGTACAGGTCTAAACAATGGGGTGCTTCTACCTCCAAATCTGGGGAAGACAAATCACAGCCATACAGGAAACAGTCCCAATGACTTCCCCCTGCCTGCGCCAAGCACTTATTTTCTGGCAGCAGCTTTAGGGGGTAAAATAGCACTTTTTTTTCACAAACTGGGCACATAACCCAGGACAAGTGGGTCTTAAACAGTGTCACAAGGCTACAAGTTTTACTTCCATACCCTGCCAAGGGCAGACATTTGGCCTGACCTGCCAAATAATCAATGGGCAGAGGCACAAAAACAAGTCTCATCCCTCATGGACATGAGGGCCATTCAACAAGTACCAGAGCAAGAGCAGGGGCAAGGATTTTATTCAAGACAGTTCTTGGTACCCAGAAAGGACAAAGCCTGGAGACCAATATTGGAACTATCTATTCTAAACGCATCTGGATATTCCAAAATTCAAAATGTTGACTCTACAGCAGCTTCTGCCTATGTTGGGCAAGAAGGCTTGGCTTGTGACTTTAGATCTAAAGGAGGCATACCTGCATGTCCCAATCAGACAAACATGCAGATACCTCAGATTCAAAGCTGAGTCAATGCACTACCAATTCTCTGCACTGCCCTTTGGCTTATCTACTGCGCCCAGGGTCTTCACAAAGTGTCTGGCACCAGTAATTGCATTCTGCAGACAGAGGAATACAAATATATCCTTACTTTGACGACTGCCTCATTCAAGCAGAGAACAAGGACATTCTACTACAGCATCTGACGTAAAGAGATTACTACCATGCCTAGGGTACACAGTCAACGAACAGAAATCAAAACTAGTACCCTCTCAAGAGATAATATTCCTGGGTGCAAGCTTAAATACAACTGCCCAGATGGCTTATCTCATGCCAGACAAACAAAGGCAACTGACTACCTATTTCAAACTGTTGGCAACAAAGGCTCAGTTATCTGCAAGAAAAATTCTGCAGGCTTTGGGCTTCATGGCATCCTGCATTCTACTAATTCCATATGCAAGACTGCATATGAGGAAACTTCAATGGTACCTAAAAAGTGTTTGGACTCAACATTGCCACAGCCTGGAAACAATAGTTACTCTCATTCCCTGCCTGCAACAGGAGTTTCGATGGTGGGCGAAGGCCTGTCACCAGAACAAGGGACAGCCATTCACTCTATCCCCAGCCACACAGACATTAACAGTGGATGCATCGGATTATGCCTGGGAGCCCACATGGCAGGAAAATGTATTCAAGGCACATGGTCCGCAAACCAAATGCATGTACATATCAATCAAAAAGAGATGCTAGCTGTTCAAAATGCCCTGACAGCCTTCAAGGATCTACTTCATCCGGGACCAACTACTGACAGACAAACACCATGGTCATGTGGTATATAAACAAGCAGGGAGGCACTCATTCTTACCCCCTTTGCAGATTAGCCATGACTTTGTGGGAGACAGCATTGGCTTACTAGGTACATCTGCAGGCACAATTCCTGCCAGGAAATATAAATACTCTGGCAGATGAACTATGCAGAAACCTCATGGATCCCCATGAGTGGAAATTGGATCCAAAAGTCTTCAGCATGATAACAAGGAAATTGGGATGCCCGGACATAGATCCATTTGCCTCACCTCACAACTGTCAACTAAAGAGATTCTGCACAAGGACTTATCACAGACAAGCATGGAAAGTGGATTCCCTATCTTTCAGCTGGAAAAAACTTAACAGTATATGCCTTTCCTCCTCTGCCTCTCCTCCCCAAGATACTCCTAAAGGTCAGACAGGAGAAGCCAAAAATGATACTGATTGCCCCAGACTGGCCATGCAAGTACTGGTATCCAATCCTAAGGAACTTGTCTCAATGCCCAGCCTGGACCTTACCTCAAGTGCCTCATCTATTGTCCCAGCAGAACGATCAAATCCTGCGCAGCCAACTCAAGACCTTAAATCTGTCAGCATGGCGAATAATGTAGTCCTACAAAACACACCTCTCTCTAAAGCAGTGATGGCTGTCATTTTGGAGGCCAGGAGGCCTAGTACTAGAAAATCCTGTGCTGGAAAATGGAAGAGATTCTGTGCTTGGAACCAGGCACAAGGAATTGACACAGCTGTACCAAATATTCCTGAGATTTTGCAATACTTGACTGAGATGCTGGACAAAGCCCTATCCTTTTCGTCTATAAAAATTCATGCCTCTGCCATTTCAGCTCATTACAATACAGAGCCACCAATGTTTTCTCATCCTTTATTAAGGCAGAACCTCAGAGGGGCCAAAAATTTAAGGCATCCAAGGAGATCACCAATACCTGCATGGGACCTCAATTATGTCTTGGAAAAACTCACCCTGCCTCCTCTTGAGCCAGCCACTACAGCTGATATAAAGTTTTTATCTTGGAAAACAGCTCTGCTCCTAGCAATAACTTCTGCAAGACGAGTCTCAGAGGTACAGGCACTCATGGCTGTGGAACCTTTTATCATTTTTTATCCAGACAGGGTCTCTCTGAGGACAAACCCGACATTTATGCCTAAGGTAGTGTCCAGTGTGGCCCTTAACCAAACTATTCATTTACCTACCTTTTATCCAAACCCACAGAATAAGGGGGAGAGAATTCTGCATTCTTTGGACATACAGACAGCTACGCTTCTATTTGAATAGAACCAAAGCTTTCAGAAAGATTACTAGTGGCATATGCTGCAGCATCACAAGGAAAGGCTATCTCAAAGCAGACTATTTCAAAGTGGATAGGCCACTACATTCGTTTCTGCTATTCACAACATGGCAAGCCAGTACCTAAGGGCATTAGGCCACATTCAACCAGAGCAGCAGCCACTTCAGCAGCCTTCCTCAGGGGTGTACCAACCAAAGACATTTTAGAGGCTGCTACTTGGAGTTAAGTGCACACCTACACAAAGCACTATCACTTACCACTCTACTCTAAATCCAGGGCAGGCTTTGCCACTGCAGTTCTGCAGGGCCTCATAGCCGCTCCTAATGCTATTTAGCTCCAGCCTCCCAACCTTAGCTTTGGGATTCAACCCAATTGTAATGACTGCAACAGTGAAACATGAAGAACATAGTACAGTCGTGTACACTTACCATAAATGTAGATGTTCGAGTGTATTCACTGTTGCAGTCCAGGTTACCCACCTGCCATTCCCCATGTCTTTGCTGGAACTTATCTGTACTTCTCTATTCTATACAACCTATGTGGTGTATTTGCTTGTAGATGAAGGCAAAATATATACTTTGGTGCATGCATGTTTTGTTGACATTTTTAGCCTACCCTTTTGGGGGCACCTGACATCTGAGGCAAGAAAAACTGAAGAAAATGGCATAAGCTGCACCTTTTATACCCCTGGTGCACTGACGTCAGGGAAGAGGTGACAGCAGCCGACGCCGGACCTAGACTTTGGAATTCAGGCTGACTGAGGGTAGCCTGCCAGCAGGATAACCCAATTGTAATGACTGCAACAGTGAATACACTCGAACATCTACATTTATGGTAAGTGCACACAACTGTACTTTTCCCCCTCTAGTCTTGCGGGAGTAGTATTGAGGGCACATTGCAGCAAACTTAATCTGGGGGTCAGAGGGCACCAGGGCATCATGGGAGAGGGAGGAGCTAGAGCCTTGGCTCCATCTGTAGTATGTTGCCAGCTCGTATCTGATCCTAGACCCTGTAGTGATGAATGATGATGTAGAATAACGCAGATGCTAAGTTATGGTAAGTATATTACTCTTATTCACCAAACTTCTAAAAGTGTTTCTCTGCCTATCTTTTGTGTTCAGAAATTCTTGAATTTCAAAGAAGCTTCTCTTCTGTAGCAAGCCAGATCTTTGTATGACCTATTAACTTCACTTTGATATAAGAACTTCACACTTGTATGTTGAGTCAGCATCTGTGGCTGCTTGATATCACATTGTGGAAATATTTCTAACTTTATCAATGATGTATGGAGGACAGAGTAAGAGGGAAAGTCCTTTTTTAAGTGAAAATCAGCTCTGAAAAGCCTCCAATTACCCATTTATCTCCTTGTCTTAACTGCTTCAGAAAATTAGTAGGCTTCCTCCTCTTTCCCATGATCCTTAACTCTTCCCCTTCTCTGTTACCTTCTCTTGACAAACCAGTTGGCAACAGAAAAATATTCTACCTCACTGACCCTTCCTGCTTTAATAACCTCTGTGATAATTAGTTGCCTTAAAAGATACAGTATTACTCGCTCATTATGTATGAACTGCCAAAGCGACATCTCTTGTCATCGATACATTTGTCACAGTTCCAAATGGAAGTTAATGCATTTCCCCACCTCTGTCTAACTTGATATCTTAAACTGGACTGCTTCATAATCAAATTTTTCCATATTCAAGCTAAGGTTAATCAATCTAGTGAAGTGTTGGGCCTAGTCCCATCCCATGTAAATTCACAATGATACTCTTTATAGCTTTAATCTATACTTCTGCGGTGGTGCAGCGGTAGTGTTGCCTCACAGCAAGAGGTTCTCCCATTCGATTCTCGGCTTGGGTTGGGAGTGCCTTCTGTGTGGAGTCTGCATGTCCTCCCCATGGTTGAGTAGGTGTTCGAAAGACATGCATTGAATGGGCGTGCCTTCGTTGAAGGTTGGGCTTCGGGCTGGCAACTTGACACCATAAAAACCAACTGCCAATCATTAGCAGACTGGAGTTCCGCTGTGGCAACCCCTAACCTGGAAAAGCCGAAAGACACAACAACATTCTTTATAGCTTTAATAAATGACTGAGGAAGTATGTCAGGCAGGACTACAACACATATAACCACTGAGGCACTACTAAAGAAAAATTTTGGGGTATGCTGATCGATCTCTAATGGTATAATTTTCCTTTTTTTGACATCTTCCGTAATGCTTTCAAGTATTTCCTCATATGTCTTGGTCAGAGATGCAGCTTTTGAAATGCCAAGTTATAAGCCCAGGTAAGGCACCTTGTGTTTCATAAGTATGGCTGTCTTAATGAAATGTCTAACTCAGGGGCATCATTTATTTCTGTAACCCTAATTTTGTGTTCATAATCTAGCGTATATCCTGAACACACACTAACTTTTTATATCTACTGAAACAGTTTATGTAGGTCTAGGCCCAGGTTGGAAAGACAGATCAATGCAATGTTTATGTACGATGCAATTTTCTCTTCTGTGCTACCTAGCACATATCCCTTAATGTCAGATGTCTGTATATTAACTTTCATGTAGGGAGTAATAAAATATGCATTTGGGAGCATCCTTACATTATTCCTTTTGACAGTGAAAATGGTTGTGAGAACACTGAGTGAGTTTTCACCGAGCATTTGAACCACTATATTGAATGAAGTAGTCATCAGCTTGTTTGTAATTTTACATTTTACTATTCCCACCCTAAGTATGGCCACTTATCTCTGCTGAGCACCTTCTTGGCATTGAACCTGATTAGCAGGACTTGTTTTTCCATACCCTGAGCATCTTTGAGAATTGCTTTTCAGAAAATTAAAAAAAAAAATCTGAATAGACATAAAAGGTTTCCATAGGTATTGCTGCGTCCATGGCAGCTCCAGTCTTCTGCGTAAAATACTGACCTTCAAACAATAAATTTGTTCGAAATAACATCCAACAAGTCTGTTAAGGACATCAGACACTGAAAAATCAGTACTGCCTAGTAACATTTTACAATAATGTCATGCCCATTGTCTTTAAGAATAACAGAATGTAAAGTAACTAAAACGTTACTCAGTCAGATCTTAGGAATCCATGATGTAAGATTCACTTTTCACTGTCACACTTCTGAATTTCTGCTCAATATCAATAAGCAAAAGTTCTATCTTGCATCTAGAGCAACCAAGAGGATCATCAAAACACGTGTGTATTTTAGTAATCCCATAGCTCCAAGTTATGTGAATATTTGTCTTTTCTGATATTTATTAATGATTTTGTTTATTACTTTGGTTTGTTTGTGTTTTCAGGATATTGTCAAAAGTCTGCTGCCCTCACAAATCCTGTGCAGTCTACTTTACCAAACCAGGTATAAATTGTGAAAAATGCCTAGCTTATAGAGCCCTGAAAATTATTTTATAGCCTTGATTTAATATTAAGATAGATCTGTAGGAGGATAGTAGTTCCAGTTCCTCACTTTCTGTAGAGATCATGAAACCACTTCTTCCTTCCATTACTCTGGAATGTAATTTGTGCTGAAGATGTTATTGGCAAGATTCAGCAGCAAATTATACATTTCCTTACGTGCTTGTTTACAGAAATTTGGAGGGGTTTTGTCTGCCCCCCATAGTCTTGCCGAAAGCTTACTTGTTGATGCCATTTTGTATCTCCAGTGGAGTTACTGGGGCCATTGAACTCCAAATCTGTTCCTCATTAGTTTGGAAAGGTCCAGGTTCCCCTTCTCTTTTTCTGTCTTTTATTTCATCAGTAGAAAGATTTTCATAGACTTCACAGAATATTTTTGCACTCTTTCCTGAACAGCTGACTTTAGTCCGTATTGCTGGAGTGTACAACGTTGAAGTAATACATTAGGCCCCTTTACTTCAGTCATTGGACCGCCGACCTTTTTTGATATTTCAGTGAATTTTGAAAATTCTTGCACAAACTTGCATTTCTCTAGTTTTATTTTTGAACCGCTAACAATTCATTGTGTGATGCTAACTGCTTTGAATGCCCTGTATTGCTCCAGTACGGGATGGCAAGCAAATCAAATGGTTCTACATCAGTTACCTGTCCTCTCTGTAAGTTTTAAATTCTCATAGCGAGTTTGTTTTCAAGCCAGTCACCTCTCCCTACAGCAGTTTTCACTTTTGACTGATTTCACAATTTAATGTTGGTCACAAAGAATATATAGGAGAGTGAGTAGAAAAGACATAATTATAGCTGAAGATGCTACAAAAGAATAGTCTGATTCCAGTATAGGTCAGTTTCAGTTAACCATGTTAATGATAGAAAAAGTTCCAAATAGAAGCCAGTTATCTTATTAGCAGCCATCAATTTTTTAAGGGACTTTGACAGGGCAAGCACACCTTTTTTGTGCATAGCATTTCTTTATGGGAATTCCTACAGTGTTTTCCTCCAGTCTTTAAAACAAAAGATGTAGCATATGGTTACTGCAGAGATTAAAAATAGTTTATTAGGAAGGATATATTTACTAATCGTCATGGGGCAAAGATTCCTTTGTAACATAATTAAAACAATAAGTGAGAAGGTCACTGAAAAACTATTCCGTAAAAACAAAATGAAAACTCCAGCAAAGCTAGAACTTCCACTGAGTGACCTTCCAAACCTCTTGTATCAGAGGCACATGGGATATATGCAGATGACCCTTGTAAACATCAAGTGTTTCAGCTAATTGGCGATTCTGAATGCCCATGACTTGTTTCGTCATTTTAATGTACAATTTCAGGCCAATAATGCCAAACCCCACTAGCTGTGGATATGCATATTTCAGCCTTATGACCTTGTCAGCACAGCACAACCAAAGTGTTTGACTAAGCATAAGAAACAAAGGGCTGTTATACTGATGTCCATTACCATTAGGGTCACTGCAGAAATATCCCAAACAACAAACTGAAACAAGTGTGAAGGTCACTGAAAAACCAATCAGTAAAAACAAAATGAAATGACAGTTATGTACATAGTGTGTGTGTGAGAACTGTGATTTGAACAAGCAATACCTGCTTGAATATTGTTTTCTTTTTTTTAATAAAAATGCAAAGTGGTCTGAGACACAGATCTTACATAAGTTTTGACTACAGTATATTTTAATGATTCTTATGCCAATGTTGATTTTGTTCCTGTACAGTTTTCCATTTCTCTGTATGTATGTATATGTACAAGAAAGACCCAGCTAACCTACGATCTTCACTGTGTAATAATTTAGACTTTGTGTAGTAGTGACCCATGTTATATATGCAAATGACCCCTTTAGGACAACTTTTGTTTCAGCTAAATGGCTTCTGAATGCCCATACTTTTACTTGTTAAGTTTTATGGGTATATTCAGGTCAGTGCCAATCCCTTCTAGCTACAGACAGGCCATGTTTTGGCCATTTTATGACCACGTCGGTACAGCAGAAGTGAATTTTCAGCAATACTTTAGAAACACTGAGCTATATGATGAGGATAAGCTTTGTGGACAGCTTGTGTATTTCGCTCAAAAAAAAAAAAAAAATGTTAAATAGGCATGATGATCTGTTTACAAAATTAATACTTTTTTTTGGTGGGGGGGTCCAGCCTTGTGAGATTCTAGATACCGTAATTGGAGAGGTTTGTTATGGTACACTCCTTAGCTTTACAGGTCTGATTTGTCAGGCTTAGTCTGTAATTTCCAGGGTCAGTGGTAGGACCACTATTGTGGAAAGGCATCACCACAGTAGTGTACCAGAATTTGGGTACACAGCCTGTGCTTAGGCTTAAACAGTTTAAGGAAAGGTTCAGCAAAAGCCTGTTTGAAGCTATTTAACAACAACTCTGGTATGTTATCAGGACAGGAGGAGGAAGTGTTTTTGGTTTTAGATACATTTAGAACTTGCCCTTTAGTAAAGATAGGGGGATAATGGAATCTGGGATGAGTGGCGTTGGAGTACGTGTTTCATGGTGTAGTTTGAAGAGAACTTGTTTGCTTGTATATTTTGCAGTGTCATTTGGATCAGAGTGGGAAGGTCCCATTAAGAAGTTCAGAGCAATGCTGTGTCATTCCTTAGACGTTCATCGTGTTACACTGCTGCAGTCATTACACTTGGGTTATCCTGCCGTCATGCGGTTCCCCAGTCGGCCTGAGTTCCACAGTCTTGGTCTGGCATCAGTTGCTGTTGCCTCCTCCCTGACGTCAGTGCGACAGGGGTATATAAGATGCAGACAATGCCATTTTCTTCAGTCTTTCTTGCCGCACAGTGCCCAAAGCCAAAGCAGTTCGCAAGTGCCGGTCGGCCGTCTCCTGCGATTTTCATTCTGAATCTAGAACCGAAGTCTTCTACAAAGCTAAGTACCCCGTTGGGGAAGCTTTTTCTTGCCTCAGACCGATGTCCGTAAAAGTTAATAACTGTAGTTCTTGTGGGAAGCAAATACCTCATAAGGATTTCCTCTCCTATTGTATCCCATGCCTAGGCCCAGACCACGATGTCACTGCTTGTCCGTTTTGTGCTAGGTTTAACAAGCGCACTATTAAACGTCTGTTTGATTTTGCCTGACATTATTTTGGCAGAAAATTCAATTACACCATGCTGTCGGAACTTCTGACGACCGGAATACATAAAAAGCGCAAAGACAAGGACAGTCATCCGAGGCCCAAAACTGACTAGGCCTCTTCTAGGCAGGTCGCCAGTTCTCTGGTTTTCAGCGAGGCGCCTACGCAGCCCCTGACTACTGCTTCCACAGAACCACAGACCGCCTCAGACTCCCACGTGGAGCTGGCTGGGCCTTCGGACGCTCTAGGTTTTCAGCCTACCGAAACTAACCCTTCAGAGGGAACCAAAGTAGCTGAGCAATCCACAGTTTCAGAGGGTGTTTTCAGACCTACCCAGTTGACCATTAAACCCTCTGCTAAGTCTAAGCCCCCCTTAAAAACAAAGAAACAGATACAGCATTCTCCAGGACAGGCTTCCATGCCTAAGAAACAGATACTCAAAATGGCCATAGACCTAATCACCCTGATCAGGGGGTCCCATCCCCCTCCTGATAAAAGGCCCAGACAGGATGCAGACTATGAATCTTCCGACCAGGTGTCCATTTCTTCAGATTCATCCTCAGACCTAGGATAGTCTTTACCCCCTTATGAGGATTCTGATTCTGAGGAATCAATTCCATCAGCCTCTCCACCTGAGGACTACTCCTTTGGGGGGACCTTGCATACCATGAGGGAGCATTTCCATTGGGAAGGCCAGGATTTCTCAGAATCCAAGAAAAGGTTCAGAGACTTCCTTTTATTACCTCAACACAGACCCCTTGCTATTCCACCAGTGTTAAATATTGTGGATGATGTGTACACTGAATCCAGCTTAAACCCTGACTCCTTACCTCCAGCCCCAGTTAAACCTGATAGATATTACAGAGTCCCTGACTCTAACAAATTTCTGTATAAAAGCCCTGTTGCTGACCCTGAAACTATTTCTCAGGGACCCAAAGGGATTAAGGCCTCATCAGCAAAAGACCCAGTTCCCTCTGACCGAGATTCCAGAGCATTAGACAGATGCTCTGAGAGCATTAGACAGATGGGGAAAGAAAGTATATACGTCTGCAACTTTAGCAATGAGAGCCTTAAATTGCCAGTTTCACATGCTAAAATATCAGCAATTTTTGATGTCTCAGTTGAAACAAAAGATGCTTCCAGATTCAGATCCTCCTAATTTTAAAGAAATGCAGGATTCATTGCATGCAGCTGAACAAGTGGGAAAACGTACTTTGCAATGTGGGTTTGATTCCTTAGAGGCCTCCTGTAGAGCAGCAGTTACAAGCTCTGTCATTAGAAGACGTGCTTGGTTAAAAGAACATACGTTACCAGATCATGTTAAGGCAAAATTATTGGATGCACCTTTGCAGAGGGATGTGTTATTTGGAATTAAGGCAGAGGAGGTATTAAAGAAGATGGAGGATAAGGCAAAATCTATGCAAACGGTGAAGGATTTCTTACAGGTTCAACCTCCTCGTTTTAGCAGAAATTGGCCAACAAGGAATTGGTCCTTTCCAGTCACAGACAGACCTCAAATGGGCAGATACAGACGTCCAAGAGCACAAGGTCCTTACAGGCCTCGACAATGAGGTACACCAGGCCAGAAAGAAGGGGAAGACAGGCCCCAACCATATAAAAAGCAGCCTCAATGACTTCCCACTACAGCTGCCAAACATCTCTCTCTTGGCAGCCCCCTTAGGAGGAAAACTGGCACTTTTTTATTGCAATTGGAATTGCATCACCAAAGACAAATGGGTTCTCAACATTGTACCTCAAGGTTACAGGTTCCACTTTCACACTCTTCCAAGGTTAAAAGGAATGCCAAATCTGCCACCAAATCAATGGGCAGAGGCTCAAAAACAAATGAAAGCACTCATGGACATGAGAGCTATTCAGAAGGTACCACCACATGAGCAAGGACAAGGATTTTACTCCAGACTCTTTCTGGTTCCCATAAAGGACAAAGCCTGGAGACCCATTCTGGATCTTTCTTCTCTAAACACTTACCTGGATGTTCCGAATTTCAAAATGTTGACACTACAGCAGCTTCTTCCCATGCTGGGCAAGAAAACTTGGCTCGTGACTTTGGACCTCAAGGAGGCATACCTGCATGTCCCGATCAGACAAAACTGCAGAAGATACCTCAGATTCATAGCTGGTTCAATGCACCATCAATTCTCTGCATTGCCCTTTGGCTTATCTACTGCGCCCATGGTCTTCACAAAGTGCCTGGCACCAGTAATTGCATTTTGCAGACAAAAAGGAATTCAAATTTATCTGTACCTGGATGACTGCCTGATTCATGCAGAGAGCAAGGACATTCTTCTAAAACATCTGGCGTTCGTAAAAAAGTTAAGTTGCCTGGGATACACAGTAAACGAAAAGAAATCAAAACTAGTGCCCGCACAGGTGATAATATTCCTGGGTGCCAGCTTGAACACAACGGCCCAGGTGGCTTATCTCACGCCAGACAAATGAGGACAACTGACTCAATTGATGGCAACAAAGACCCAACTCCCTGCAAGAAAAATTCTGCAGGCCTTGGGCTACATGGCATCCTGCATACTACTAATTCCATATGCCAGGCTGCATATGAGGAAACTACAATGGTACCTAAAGAGTGTATGGTCTCAGCACTGTCAAAGTTTGGAAACAGTTGTACCACTAATTCCTTGCCTTCAACAGGAGTCTTGATGGTGGGCTCAAGCTTGTCACCTCAACAAGGGACAGCCTTTTACTCAACCCACAGCCAGGCAAACACTGACAACAGATGCACCGGATTACGCCTGGGGAGCACACATGGCAGGAAAATGTATTCAGGGCGAGTGGCCCGCAGAGCAAAGGCATCTTCACATCAATCAAAAAGAGATGCTAGCTGTACAAAATGCACTTATAGCTTTCAAGGACCTGCTGCATCCAGGACAACTACTAATAAAGACGGACAACACCACAGTTATGTGGTACATAAGCAAGGGGGCACACACTTCTACCCCTCTGCAGGCAGACAAGCCATGACCTTGTGGAACACAGCTCTAGACTTCCAAGTTCATCTGCAAGCACAATTCCTGCCAGGAGAGAAAAACACACTGGCAGACGACCTAAGCAGAAACATCATGGATCCCCACGAATGGGAATTGAATCCACAAATATTCAGAATGATAACACAAAAATGGTGGAGCCCGGACATATTTCTGTTTTCTTCCTCAATGAACTGCCAGCTACAGAAATTCTGCACAAGGAGTTACCATCCACAAGCATGGAAAGTGGATGCCCTCTCATTCGGCTGGAAAAACCTGCAAGTATATGCTTTCCCACCTTTACCTCTCCTTCCAAAGGTACTCATAAAAGCCAGGCAAGAAGAGCCAAAGATGATCCTGATTGCACCAGACTGGCCACGCAAGCACTGGTACCCAATCTTAAAGAACTTAGCACAAGAACCCCCTGGATTTTGCCTCAAATCCCACATTTGCTGACACAGCACAACAATCAGATACTTCATAGCCAGCTAAAGATCTTAAACCTAGCTGCATGGAAAATTCCTTAGTCAAGCAAGCAATGCCTCTCTCAAAAACTGTTATGGATGTCATTCTGGAGGCCAGAAGGCCTAGCACCAGGAAAGCCTACTCGGATAAATGGAAGAGATTCTGTGCCTGGAGCCAGTCGCACAGCCTTGACCCTCTTGTCCCAAACATTCCTCAGATACTTCAATATTTAACTGAGATGCTGGACAAGGGCCTCTCCTTCTCATCCATCAAGATCCATGCCTCTGCCATTTTTGCTCATTACAACACGGATCCACCAATTTTCTCTCATCCTTTGCTCAAACAGTACCTCAGAGGGGCTAAAAACATAAGACCACCCTGTAGAGCACCTACCCCAACTTGGGACCTCAACTTTGTTTTGGAAAAATTAACTTTACCTCCTTTTGAGCCAGCTAACACAGAAGAATTAAAATATATCTCTTGGAAAACTGCTCTGCTACTGGCAATAACATCAGCACGAAGAGTTTCAGAATTACAGGCACTAATGGCAGTGGAACCTTTCCTCATTTTCCACCAGGACAGGGTGTCTTTAAGAACTAACCCTACGTTTATGCCAAAGGTGGTATCAAGTGTGGCTCTAAACCAAACTATTCACTTGCCAACTTTTTATCTAAAACCACAGAACAAAGGGGAGAGACTACTACATTCTTTGGACATTCACAGACAGTTACGCTTCTACTTGGACAAAACCAAAGCTTTCAGAAAATCTGAGCAATTATTGGTAGCATATGCTGCAGGAGCACAGGGAAAAGCCATTTCAAAATGGACCATTTCAAAATGGATAGGACATTGTATACGTTTCTGCTATACTCACCATGGGAAACCTGTACCTAGCAGCATTAGATCTCAGTCCACCAGGGAAACAGCCACTTCAGTTGCCTACCTCAGAGGAGTACCTACCAAGGATATTTTGGAAGCAGCAACATGGAGTTCTGTGCGTACCTTCACCAAGCATTACCATTTGCCTTTATACTCCAAATCCAGAGCTGGCTTTGCCACTGCTGTGCTGCAGGGCCTCATAGCCACCCCTAATGCCATATAGAACCAGCCACCCTACCTCAGCTTTTGGGATTCCACCCAAGTGTAATGACTGCAGCAGTGTAACACGAACATAGTACAATTTTGTACCTACCATAAATGTAGATGTTCAAGTGTATACACTGCTGCAGTCCAGGTTACCCACCCTCCTTCCCCTCTTACTTTCTGGTACGTACCTAGGTCTTCTACCCTTTACTACCTATGGGGAGTATTTGCTGGTAACTGAAAATTGTTGTTTTTCTTTTGTATACTTTACTAGCAATTTGAATTGCCTACCTATTTGGGGGCAACTGACATCTGGGGTAAGAAAAACTGAAGAAAATGGCGTAATCTGCATCTTTTATATACCCCTGTCACACTGACATCAGGGAGGAGGCGACAGCAACCGACGCCGGACCAAGACTTTGGAACTCAGGCCAACTGGGGAACCGTCTTGACAGCAAGATAACCCAAGTGTAATGACTGCAGCAGTGTTTTCTAACATCTACATTTTATGGTAGGTACAAAACTGTACTTTTTCTAACATAGCTATAGATGGATTTGTAGTTATCCTTCATTTTAGAAGCTAAATAATCTCCATTCATGTGTTGCTTTACT
The DNA here is from genome assembly GCF_019279795.1 of Protopterus annectens. Taxonomy (NCBI): domain Eukaryota; kingdom Metazoa; phylum Chordata; order Ceratodontiformes; family Protopteridae; genus Protopterus; species Protopterus annectens. The sequence goes on along the minus strand of NC_056743.1, from coordinate 1,434,937,586 downwards.
GGTCCTAGTGCTTTTCATTTCCTTGGTACTATTTTTATATTATCTTCATTCTGAAGTTCATCTTACTATAATGTTTAAGGAGATCTTAGTTCTTTTGTTATAAAGTTTGTCAGTTGACTACCAGGAGAGATTATTCTTAAATTTCCCATTGTGTTTGGTACTAGTTAGGATGGCTAAATCCATGCACTTGTATAAGTGGGCGTAAAGGTCTTTAGTGAAGTTGTCTGCTGTGCCAGTATCAATGGTAGTGATGTCCTCAGTAAGTGTAGAGATTTCATCATCTAATTGTACAAGTCTCTCTCTCTCTCTTGAGGTCCTTAAATGGGGAGAGAGTGGTTACATGGGGAAAGTTAGTTTTGAAAGTAAGTGTTACTAGTTTATGATCGTACTTTAATTAGAAGAGAGATAATAGTGGAATGGACAAGTAGAGGCAGTATTTTTGAAGTTCAGGTACAGAGATGTTTTGCCTATAGTGGGTTTGCTGGTTTGGTCTGAGGTCCTATTTGTCAAATCCAAAAATCTTTGGGCATACTCTTCGATAGAGATGTAGGTGCTGAAGTCTGTGGCTGAATAGTTGATGTTGTCTAGGATTATGGAGTTACTGCATATAGCACTTTTTTTTTCTAAAACTTACTGGAATCTAACATGATCATTTGGACATGTGGAGGCGGTTCTGTAGTATGCAGTTACTGGCAGTTTTTGTCTTGTCCATGGTAAACTGGACATCTTGGAGCACAGTTTGTGGGGTCTGGGTAGCAATCTAGATAAGATGTGACCTTTGACAAATATGGAAACACAATTACAATTTTCACCTGACCTGAATACATGGGCCTATACTACCTTTCACCAGAGAGCCTGGTAACTTCTTGAGATTAACGCAGCAAAATGTAATTTATGTGGTTAAAGTTTCGTCTTTGTTTTATATGGTCTAAAGAAGTGTATTATGCATGAAAGCACTTACCTGGTTACAATAAATTATTTTGCTTTTAGCTTTACTGGTTCATCTCTTTTTATCTTATTGTTGAACTTCTTGAGATTAGTTATTCTCATTTGCTCCTGGTATGAGAATGAGCAGAGATGCATTATTTCCTGAGCTTCCTATTATCAATCACTAGAAAGCATGAAAATTGTTTCTTAAGATCTGGCTTGGGATTAGTGCTACTGTTTTTCTGCTGGTGAGAGAAGTAGCAGAGAGGCACTGTTTTCCTGCTGGTTCATGATTAAGCAATGTATACTGAACTCCACTGAGTGGACTGGCCGTAGATTTGGAGTGAACCTCTTCAGGGCCTTTGTGCAGCTTGGCTTTCTGTTGCATCCAGCTGCTGTATATTCCATTTACTGTATGTATCAAGCAATGACTGTAGCAAGTACATTTAACCCATCGACACTTGGTTTAATACTACTACTTAGGAAGCAGCTTGGGATTAGTGTCACTCTTTGCTTCTGGTGAGAGAAGGGGCCAAAGGATCATTGATTTCTAGCTGTTTGCAGCTCTGTTGAGACCACCGCTATCTCTAACAAAAGGCAGGTAGCACTTCTGGTTATCAACTCCAAATCTTATGCACTACTTCCCACATTAATAAGCACCTGGAACCGTGGATTTCCACTCTCCAACCGTCTCTGCTGGCATCTTGAGACAGTGTAACAATTGTGTCATGTTTACTTACAACCAACTGACACTGTGTAATTATATGTTGTTGGAGGCAAAGCTGTCACATAAAGCCACTACAGATAGCCGACAGGCTGTTAGTAATGCACACTACCACACTGTACATATTGCACAATACAGAGCACATGCAAAGACCTACATATGCTCTGGCTTTTAAAACTAACCTGCCTAAATTACGACTGCCTCTTAAATGTAACTTAAGAAATGTGTACCCTCCACAACCTCTCAAACTCTGGCAGCACCCACCAAGAAAACCAGCATTTAAGGCTCTTCATGACTGAAATCAAAAGCAGACACCCTCCATATATCTTGGTCTTAGATGACTCCATAGTGAGACACACTGATCCCCTTACCATGCTGAGGAAGGAGAGGGTCATGGTTTACCTATTGGGAGCCAGGATTTGCCACATTGCACATGTACTCAAATACTTGCACCACAAATACACACGTGACCGTCATGGTACATGTGGGAGTAAACAATCTGAGACATACCTCCCTGTACTGTGTATGAAGAGAAACACAATGGAGCTCTTGGAGTATGTGAATGAGGCAGATATGAACCTAGCACTGAGTAGCATTTTATCATCGCTGAGAAGGATGATGCAGTGTGGACAAAAGCTCAACTTCAGCAATTGGCTTAGCTTTGGTGTCATTCAGTGGTGGTCCAGTATATGTCATCCTGATGAAAGATAGTAGATAATCCCAGCTGTTTGGCTAGGGATGGCTTGCACTTGTCTGCACAATTTCGTTTATTTGCTAAAACCTTGTCCACTCCCATAGTGCCTTTGTTAGACAATATCGGTCTTTAAATGCTTCCGACTCAACAAAACAAAATCCATATAATGTAACTGTATTGCTGGGCAATGCTAGGAGCCTCCAAAAAAAAAAAACTTCCTGCAGCTACTGCTTACCCAGGAATGCATCAGTATATGTGTCATGGAGACCTGGTTCAAGACCATTGGGGACACCCCATAAGGGCAGGGTTTCAACACCTGCTTCAGGTTTAGGCCTACAGTGCTAGTTAAAGGAGCTAAAATAGCACCTTCAGTCTTGTTTGACAAGAAAATGACCTGGAATACTCTATATCCAACTTACCCTTAAGGAAACCCCTAATCTTATTATAGCTAAACTATAAGACCCTTTCTATATGTCCCCCTTGCCCATATCTCCTACCTGACTTGTATGGAGTCCCTATGCATTAAGCCAAACATTATTCTCATAAGGGACTTCAGTAACCCCATAATCAACTGGGATGCTTGTACATCCCATAACATGTATGCCAGGTGATTTTTGGGTGTCATAAATGCAAACTCTCTGGACCAGTTAATCTGCTTCCCCAATTAGGGGAGAAAAAGTCCTGGACTTGGTTTTTCAATTGAATGGGTCACATTAAAGGTTGGAAAAGTTTTGAAATGATTTATTGTGGTCTCATTTTTTTTTATATCACAAAAACCTGACATTTTAACAGGGGTGTATACACTTTTTATATCCGCTGTATGTTACATTCCTTGGATGTTCACAGACTGTTACGTTTGTCTGCATAGAACAAAACAATTCAGAAAATCTGAGCAGTTGTCTCCTTGACCTGTAACTGTAAGGGTCGAGCAGTTTCTAAAGTGACAATAGCAAGGTGGATACCAGTTGCATAACATTTATGTATGAGAAAAATGGTTTGAAATGGCCTAGTCTTCCAAAAGCGTATTCAACAAAATCCATAGCTGCATCAGTGGTATTTTTCATCTAGAGTTCCAGTTGATGATATTTGTGCTGTAGCAACCTGGTCTAAGTCTCGTACCTTCATGACCCATTATAAGTTGGACATTATCTCCAAGAGTAGGGCATCTTTTGGCTCGTCGGTTCTCTGGCACATCTTTCCTTGAGGCCACCCAAGTAATCATGTAATTGGGGACTCTGACCCATCAGTGAAGCCGACGTCAGATTTATTATTTACTTATCATAACTTGGTATCTGTGTTTCCTTCTCTCATTCGGTTTCACCTTCCCACCCAGCCATCCCACTCCAAAAAGTAGTTTTTTTTTTTAGAAGATCTGAAATGTGCGAACCTATGTTCCAGATTGAGATTCTGGTTCTTTTCTTCTGTCTGTTAGAGGCAGCAAACTTGATCTGAGGAGGCAGAGGACTATGGGTAAGGGAGGAGCTTGAGCCTGGAAGCTAAAGTCTGTAAAAGGCTACCAAGTCTAATCCGAGGATCAGATCTGTAACCCATCAGTGAAGCAGAATGAGAAAGCCAACACAGATGGCAAGTACCTAACTCATAATTTTGTCACGTGTACTAATAGCTTGGATGTATTAGCTTGACTAATCAGGTGAGTAGCACTTTACAAGGAAGGAGCTTATGATGGTAATGAAGGCTGTAATGTTTTACATGGTGATGGCAAATGGTGTGCTGTGGTAAATGACCATGGACTTAGTATTGTTTTTCTGCTACTGTATTGCTAATATTTTGGCTCTATCTTTGGGATTGAAATGTACGTTACTATTATGGATGAGCTCAGTACACTTTGTGAAGATTTTAATTAATTTCCTGTTATAAATGAAAGACGTAGCTTTCTTTGGTATCTAATAATATTCAGCTTGTACCCTGCTTTGTAGTTTCTAATAGTGTTAAGTTTCATGCTGACATGTTTCAGCATAGTGTGGTCTTGAGGTTGGGGATGGAGATTTCTTACAACTATTTTTCCTTGTGTTCCATACAGTTAATACTATAATTTCACCATATAGGTTTATTCCTAAATGTTATATTTAGAGTAGATGGATACTGACTTTTCTATGTAATTTTTGTGGTGCTAGTAAGTCTGAGGTGAATGTGCAGCCTTTTGAGTTCTCATTTCCAGAGGATTATTGGTTATTCTGCCTACGTCTTCTACAAGTTGAAGTCAGTTTGCCCTGGAAAAGTCCCTAAAGTCAGTTCATAGGTTCATACTAGGCTATCTGCCCAAGGGCATTTATAAGCCTAGCCCATAGTTATGTGGCTTTCGCCACCCCTTTAGTTTGAAGAAAACTATGCCTATTATTTTGCTGTACCTCTGTCAAGCAGTGACACTGAAGTAATACCTGGGGTATATCTGCGATCTCCCATCCATTGGTCAAGATTCCTCTTGAACAAGGCCAGCGAGGTGCTCTGCCTCACATGTGCGGGATTTTGTTCCACAGCATAGGGAGTCTCTGGGTGATGAATCTGTCCCTCCAGCACGTTCTATTAATAACCGTGTCAAGGTTTAAGTCTCCGCCCTTGTGGTTCTGAGGGATCTAGATTTTTGAGGTGAAGCATATTCATCAAATCTGGGTTTGACATGGCCTTATATGTCAGGCACAGGTCACCTCTGAGCAAGCGGTATGCGACTGAATAGAGCTGGAGTTCTTTCAGTCGGGCAGCATAAGACATATTTTTGAGACCCTTTATCCTTTTGGTGAGGAACTTTTGGGGCCTTTCCAGCTGCTGCAGGTGTCGGGTCAGATACATTCCGAATGGGGCATTGTACTCAATCATAGGTCTAATGAGTGATGAGTACAGGGGGACGATGACCTCCCTAGATCTAGATGTGAATCCCTTCATGATCAGGTGGGCAGTGTAGAAGGTTTTCCTAATTACTTTGGCAACATGAGTGTCAAATGAAAGGTTACTGTCAACCTGGGTCCCCAGATCCCTGATGACTTCTTCTGTGCTCAGTGGATTGCCACCTATATGGTAGCTAGGGGTAACCTTGTTTTTCCCGAAGGGTATGACTATGCATTTCTTGGCGTTTAACTTTAGGCCATGGCTCTGGCACCAGTTATCCGTTTCTGTGAGGCCCTTCTGAAGGATATCTGTGTCAGATGTGTTTTCGACTATGGCGCCCAGTTTGCAGTCATCTGCAAACTTTGTCAGCCATAACCCTCTTGTGTTTGCTTGTACTTCAGAAAAGTAGATGCCGAACAAGAGTGGTCCCAGGACTGAGCCCTGTGGGACACCACTTGTGACAGGCTTTGAGTCTGACATGGCACCAGCATCTCTGACCCTGTGGGTTCTGTCACTTGGCCAGTTTGCAACCCATCTTGTGATGTATGGGTTTACATTCAAGCTGATGAGTTTTTCGATGATACCTGAGTGGGGTATTGTGTCGAAAGCCTTTGCCAGGTCAAGGTAGGCTGTATGGACTGCCTTGCCCTCATCAATGGCCTTGGTAACTGTTTCGAAAAAGTCAACCAAGTTTAAAAGGCATGATTTGCCTTGGACAAAGCAAAACTGGGTTGGATCCAAAGTCTGCAAGTTCCCTATGTCTTTATTTATGAGTTCCATTATGATCCTCTCCATGGCTTTGCAGATAAGGCTTGTCAAGCTAATGGGACGGTAATTTCCAGGGTCGGTGGAGGCACCGCACTTGTGAAGAGGGACCACAGTCGCCGTGCGCCACTCCTTGGGTACGTATCCTGAGGTGAGGCTAAGATTAAACAGCTGTCCTAACTGCGGGTTTAATTCCTCATTGAGTTAAATGGAGCACACAGCCGGGGACACCATCCGGTCCCATGGATGCTGTGTTTTTTGCCTTGGAGAGAGCAGTTCTCACTTGGGCGTTGGAGATGTTTGGGGGGGGGCTGCAATCCTCTGGTATAGATATCTCTCCTTTTGGGGGGGAGAAGTTTGCACTGAACCTGTCAGCCAGTATGTTGGCAATGTGTGTAGGTTCAGTAATCTTCACATCATTTTGAACTAATTCTGAGCATATCTCGGAGTTTCCTCCTAGGTTTCTAACATAGCTAAAGAAGGCCTTATGATTGTCTTTTGAGTCCTTGGCGATTTTTCTCTCAAAATTTGCCTTGGATGATTTTATGAGAGCTCTTAGTTTTTACTTATAATGATCAAAGGTGTCTTACCTTTCAAGGATTTTGCTCTATCTTGTAGTAGCTTCCTCCTTTTGTTGTAGAGCTTGTTTATGGCTGGGGTCCACCAGACTGGACGCTTGCCTTTGGTACAAAGAGTCTTAGTTTTGTTTGGGATTGCCTGATCCATGCAGTCCTGTAGGTGCTGGTAGAAGGCATTTGTAAGTGATTCAGCGGTTTGAGTAATGTTTACCACTGGCTCAGAGGCCTTAAAGGAGACCACACTAGTTTTTAGAAGTGTGAAGTCGGTTTTTGAGAAGTTTTTCACTGTGGTCTTTTTTATTTCAGGTGGGGGCGGGATGAGGACCTCCAGCGAGATTAGTTTATGATCTGATCTGATCTCACCAGTGAGGGGTATACTTCCGGTGTTGAACATTGTGATCCCATGTTCGTGATGATGAGATCAAGTATGTTTTCTCCTCTTGTGGGGATGGTGTTTCATTTGATGTTGGAATGGTACCACTATGCCTGACTGACATGATGATAGATTTGTTTTTTTTTTTAATATACCAGTGATGAGAGGATATGGGGTGGGATACGGCAGGAGCTAGGTTGGTAAGGACTAGGTCAAGGATGAAGATGTATACAAATGCATTGATATTAACAGAAAAAAGTCATGCATTATATATGTAATGCCATAAACTAGTGAAATGCATGCTACCATACAAGATGTGCAGACACACACACACAAGCATATACAGTAGAGTCGATTATCCAAACTAATTGGGACCTAGGATAGTACTGATAATCAAACGTACTTTGAACTGGATAAAAAAAACTTCTAAAATGTTGGGGTGTTTTTCTGCACATAGGAAGTACACTTCAACCATTCAGTGATTCCAGTGGACAATAAAGAATATTTTTCACACAAAAGCAGGCTACAAGCTCAAAAAATATGCGCAAGTAAGTACGTATAGGTTCATAGGAAGTTACTAGGCTAACAGCCCTAGAGCCATTACAAGCCTAGCCATATTTATTCTGAGTTGTCCCAATTGTTGGTGGTTAGATGAGTGAAGTTTGCAGAAGTAAAGGTCTATGGTAGTTAATACTGACATCCTCTGTCCAAGTGGGACATGAGCACCACCACAGGAGTGATTATGGTCACCCATCCATTGATCTAAGCTCTGTATCAAGAGTGTCAGGGAGGGGATCTGTTTCCCATAAACTGAAAGCTTGTTCCAGAGAAGTGGCAGTTGCTGGGACCTACATCTATCTTGCCAGCATGATCTGGTCATGTGAGAGTCTAGGTTAACTTCCATGGAGTCAGTGAATCGGTTGCTTTTCTTTGGCAGTCTTGCAAAAGTGTTTTTTTTCCTTGCATTGTTTTTAGTTAATATTCTTGCAGACATTTTGAAGAATCAAATGGACCACCCAGGGGCGATGTAAGGCCCAGTACTAAAACACCAAACATTCCACCCTCCCTGTCTTGAAAATCCTTACCCACCATTTCACCCATGTCATCATGACCTTACATCATGTCACTACAACTACCTATTCAGGCTTGAAATCCGCAACCCCTGAATAGCCTATGGCCCTAAGTAAATTAATTACAATAAGCTACCTGCCCTAAAGGGGGTTCAAGGACAAAACTATCTGCTCAGGGCAAGCCAAATTTATTTCACTGCATTGCTTCATTGATCATTTTTCTGTTTTGAGGAAAGAAGCATAAGAATCTAAACTGTCAAAAACCTTGCTTTCTTCAAGATTGGATTCTGCACTGCAAACCTGCGAATAATAAAATATAGGATTTTAAAAAAAGGAATTT